>NC_089695.1:10828203-11131233 GCF_031753505.1 Anomalospiza imberbis
TGGTTTAGTAAAACCAGAGACCTTGCAAAGAGCTGTCATCCCACCCTGACCTCAGGTAACACTGGAGCTGTCTCCTCCTGCCTCGGAGATGGAGAAATGCATGGCACTACCAGACTGATGGAAGCAAGGGATGAACATGGCATCAGTGCCCAGCTGCACTGTGAAATGGAAATACAGAGCTCAACCCAGGTCTGTATTTCCAAGACAGGCAAAGCAAGAGCGGTTTCCTTAGGGGGAACCACAGCAAAGTGCCAGAGCCCAGGTGGGCACCATGGAGGGAACAAACCACACAGCCGCACAGGCTCCCCACTGCCTTCATGGGCAAAGCTGGTGTCAGAAGCAACTTTCCTCCTCACTTTGTTTTCCCCAGCAAAACTCAAAGAATTTTTTAAATTGCTCTCAGATCAGATTCTTCCAGAGGAAACCACAGCTTTCTGCACTTGGAATCACCTCTGTCCAAAGAAACAAACACAAGTTTAAAGAAAATATTCGTGGCTCAAATCACCATTTTCTTCTGTGAGTTTCAAAATCTCCCACACTGAGTGTGCCAGACAGAGCCAGCAGCAACACCCATATCATCCAACTCAGAATTTAAGATCTTTGGGCTTGGTCTGTGACATGAAATGGATGGGGGGACAGGAGGGATGACAGAGCCTCAGCCACAAAGGGGTAATAACAAGGACCCATGCTGGGAAAGGATGGGGAGCTCCACATGAGCCAGGTTGTAATCAGTTAATTTAACTCGAGTTTGGCTAGGAATAATTAAGAAGGAT
This sequence comes from Anomalospiza imberbis, assembly GCF_031753505.1. Lineage (NCBI taxonomy): Eukaryota > Metazoa > Chordata > Aves > Passeriformes > Viduidae > Anomalospiza > Anomalospiza imberbis. The sequence continues at coordinate 10,828,977 of NC_089695.1, forward strand.
GTGATAATTTTCCTCTGTATCAGTGCCCAATCTCTTCCTGGACAGGCTTTCACCTGGGAGGTGACACCTTGCCAGGACAGAGATCTGGTCCCTGCATGCATGCCCAGGCCGTAACCTATCAGCTGCACTGATTCTGTTTGCATGACACTTCCTTTAAAGAGGGAGAGCAAAACAAAACACTTGTTCCTACTTTATAAGGCTGCTGTGTAAACAGCCCTGTAGGTTTTGGGGGACACACCTAAAGGAGGCAGGTGAGGTGAGGCTGATGAGGTCATGGGGCAGCCAAGTGCTCTCTAGAGCTTTCCCCAGAGAGATGGGCACTGCTGCTGGCAGGGTGAAATCCCCCTCCAGCCACTGTCCCCAGTCAATTGGGCTGGAGAGGTCCTGACTCACCTCCCAGCCCATCCTCCCCACTGCAGTGGGGCCATACTCATCCCCCTCCTTCCTGACACATGGTGAGCCCACAGCAAATTAAATCTACATCTTGAGGCCCTTGCTCTGCCCCTTGTTGATGGAATAAAAGTTTCCCCACCCCTATTTTCTGTATTTTCTCATTTCTAGCCTAAACACATAATCCTGTGCACACAGATCCAAGAGTTCTGCAATGCTCTGAGGTGTTTTCTACAATCAGGACATTCCCAAATCACCTTGACAGCCCTTGCTGAGAAGGATCTATGTCCCTGGCCAGTTTGTGTCTAGAAAGATCAGAATTTGGTTCCAAAACTCAAATTTTTTCCTTCCTGGAACCAAAAGGTACAAACATGGAGCTTCCTATGGTGCTGGCTTCTATCCCAGGATGTATTTCCCTCAGTATAGAAGAGGCTCTTACCTTGGACTTGATTTTTTGTGGCCTCACTGATGAAGTTCACTGCTCACCCCATCAGACTGCACGAGGCTGTGCTGGAAATCAGGGTCAAAATTAAGACAGAAAAACTGGGTGCATTGGGCACAAAATGCTGCTGAGAGACAGCAACTCCTTGGGATAATTTTTTTTTCACTGGGAATGTGTACCCTAAGCTGGCTCTGTTGGGTGGTTTAATCTTGATTTCTGTAAATATTGGGCTGCTTCTGTGTGCCAAAACAGGCATGAAGAAGACCAAGCCTGTGGGGTAGGTGTGGCACAATACCTGTTTCCAGTTACATCTCCATCCCCAATTACTATTCATTAACCAAAACATATTCATTATACAGGCAAAACTCCCCCCAGCACTGCCAGGTCCAGGGCTTGGGTCCTGCCTCTGTTTGCTCCTGCTGGGAACTGCAGCAGCCCACAGGGACTGTGCAGCAGGCAGAACAATGGGGACATATTTTCCCCAATACAGGAAGGCTGAGAAGACTAAAAATAAAAATTCCTAGAAGAGCTGGGTGTGCAGGAGGGCTGCCCCACAGCTGCAGGGCTCTGGGATGGAGTATTGTGCAGCACAGGGACACATCCCCTTTGCTGTGTACAGACCAAGGGGCTTGGGGGGCTTCCCGGGGCGAGCGGTGTGGGAGAGCACCATAAAACATCCTCCACCTCACCACAGAGGGGGTGGCTTTCTAATTACCCAGGTGGGTTTCTATTGTAAGGAGGGCAGCAATGCAGGATTTGACGCCAGGGCTCTGAATGTGTCACCTGCCAAGGGCAATTTAGCAAGTGGCCTGTGCTTTATTTTCCTGTTGTCCACAGCCACGGGGCAGCACAAGCCAAGACCCCACCCCTGTGGGACCTGCCACCCTGATAAACTGATTTACATCATGTCTGCCTTCCCTGAAAACCCACATTGTGGTGTGAAAAGGGTTTTGTGGGTGTGTGGGGCTGCATATACTATTATTGTCTCTTTAATTAGGGCAGATACCAAAATGTTTTAGGATTTTGGCCATCCCATGAAAGCACTGCCTGTTTGGTTACATAGCACAAAAATAAGAAAAGCACCAACATTTATTCAGTTAAGTCGAGGGGGTCCAGCTGACACTCAGGACACTGTTTGCAAGCAGCCTGTCCCTCAGCATCACTCGCTGCAGGCTCTGGTGCTGCCTCCACGCTGGGCAGCTGATGGCTCATGAGGTCCAGGCTGCCCAGAGCACTGACAGTGCACATTCTTCATAACCAGGTAAATTCAACACAATTTGCCTTCCAGACTTTTTTTTTTTTTTTTCCCATCCAGAACCAAACCAAAAGCAGGTCTCTAGGCAGTGGGAAAATCAAAGGGAAACCACCTTCAGCATCATTTCTCAGATGACCCATGGGGGGTGGGTCACCATGGGGTGACCAGTGGGCTGTTCCCGTGGGCGATGGGGGAGCACCCAGATGGGGGAGCCCAGCTGGGCTTGGCCCACATGTGCCCAGTGACTTATGGAGCAAAGCACCAAAATCAGCTTCTAAACAGCTCTGCCCAGTTCAGCTCTGCCACTGATCCACCCCAAGATCTCCAGACCACCCATTCCTGTGCCTCAGTTTATCCCGCTGCAAACAGAGATGTGTACATTTAATCTCTTCTGCTGCAAGGACACTGCACAAAGTGGCCTATAAGTGCAAATGTATTAACACAGCGAGACCCAAGTCTGCTTTTGCCTAAGGTGGAAAAGTCAAGCAGAAATACAATTGGGATCAGTGCACTCATTGCTGGGTACCCTGCAGAAGTGCTGGCTCCTGCCTGCCAGGCCTGAGCTGTTAATGTGGAAAAAACCTGGAGCAGCGTGGGGAGGCTTGTCCCAGCACGCTGCTTTGTTTGCTGACAACTAGTGCAAGTGACAACGTTATGAGTGACTTCTAAGATGGCTGTGACTTTAATTAGAAAGGACATATTTAATAGCCGGGGCAAAGAGCTGTGTGGTCCTGCCAGCGGCTGCTCTCAGCACAGCTCACGCCCAGGGACGCTGTTATTCCTCTGGCATGTGATAGCAATATCATGTGTGAACTGACAGAGCAGACATGCCAGCATTTTTTTAGCTGCACAAGCTGTCTCAGACAAGGAAAAAACCCATCTAAATGGCCTCAGGGGCAGCCAGACACAACCCCCCAAAATTACCTGTGTGCACACAGAAAACGCACGCAGATTTCCAAGCCATATGCATGGGCTTTAATCAATGAGCTCCCCTGATACATGGGAAACACTTCATTCCCAGTAATTGTCCTTTGACAGCTCTAACAAGTAGGATCTGTTTGGGATGGTAATGATTAAAATGCTGACTCACAGAGGGTTTTCCATGCTGGTGGGACTGCACCAGCTTTGTGCTCACTTGGAAGGTATTTTGCATCCCTGCTTTTTAACCAATCTGCAATTTTAATCCTCTGGTTACAAACGGGTTGTTTGTGGCTTTGCCCAGCTGACTCCAGGTTTCCCTTGTGCAGAGTCTGGAGGGAAAGAGCTCTCCCCTCACTCGCCGAAGGGCAGCAGGACAGGGAGAATCCCTGTGCTTGCTGCAGCCAGGAGCAGAGAGGAGCTGGTCTGTCTCCAGGCAGGACAGAGAGCAGTGACAGGTCTGCAGCAGTGGGAGCTGAGCCCACAGGCCTGCACTTCAGACACCAGCTGTGAGGTGTCAAACCCCAGGGCAGGTTGCTGGCTCTGCAGTGCTCTTGAGCACTTCATGGCAGGACAGAAAACTACTTCTCAAAGGTACTGAGGTGCATCCCCCTGCCTGGCCATTGTGCCGCTGGCTGTGGCCACTTGCCTGCATGTGAACATGGGGTTTGTCCCTGTGTGTCCCCTTCTGCTTGTGGGGCAGCTCCCCAAGGGCCAGTGCAGTCCCCTTCCCTTGAACCTCACTTTTGCCACTCTTTCATCAGTCCCCCTGCAGCAACAGTGATTAACTCAGGGAGGTGGGGGTACCCCAGGGTCAGTCAGGGAGCTGAGAGGAGGAGGAAAAAGGCAGCACCTCTGCCTGCCATGGAGCCAGAGATGGCTCATCATGGGCAGAGGCTGTGCCTGTGTGCCATGGGACAGTGACAGGCAGAGGCAGGGGGCTGTGTGTCACTGCTGGCACAGCACAGCACTGCTTTGGGACAAGGCACCCACATTGCCCCATGGAGCGGCCAGGATCCCTGCCCAGGGTGAGTCCCCCCAGTGAGACCATTCACCCACAGAAAAACAGACCAAGAAGTTTCTGTGAACACCATCTCCCCATTCCTCCATCAGCTGCATCACAGCTCCTCACAACCCTTAACGATACTGGCTGTAACTACCAAAAGGCTTTTTGGGTTTCCTCTGATAAGGATTTTCCTTTCCCAAGCACAGATGATGGCTCAGCTGCAGCAGAGGCCCCTCGTTCCACTCAGGCTATGGGCAGCTCCTGCCTGGAGCAGGAGCAGCTGTGCCTGTGCTGCAGCAGCCTTCACCAAAAGGAAATTGCCAACCCCAGAAAACTGCTCCCCTAATTACAGTGTTGGATCATGGAGAAAACCACATAAATGATTCACACAGTGCTCCCAAGCTGCAGCCGCGTAAATGAGAGAGATTTCCAAATGCTACTGAGCCACGCTCACTGGTATCAGGATGGAAATGCAGAAACTTTCATCATAAAGAGGCAAGAAGGAAAATTCCTGCCGTTAAACGCATCTCTGCAAACCAAGGAGACCTGGGAGGTCTATCCCCTATAGATCTTTACAGAAGGGTTGTTAAAACTCCTCGGGGAATTCTCATAGGAGGGAGCAGGCAGATAGCAGGGGAACTATAGAAATGCATCTGCTTGTTATTTCAGAGGGACGTGGGGATGGAGCCTCTGCTGGCAAGCAGAGGATGAAAAGGAGAAGGCAAGAGGACTCGGGGCCAGCAGAAAGGGATGGCTGGTGGCAGGGAAGAGAGTTAAAAGTGTCCCATTGTTAGGGAAGTTTGCTCTCCTTCAGACCATCCCGCTCCCAGGGACACCCGCCGCCTTTTGAAGTGCAACCTTAGGCGGTTCCTTGTCACCCATTGGAGCAGGAGCTTTTTTATCACATTAAGTCATTGGGTAGCAAATGAATGGGGGGTTTTGACTATTCACAACTTCACCTTATAAATATCAGGGTTGGAGGTTCCTGCAGCTTTGCTCCATCCCCATAGCTCACCTTGGGAAGGAGTGGAGGGAGGTGGCCCTGCTTGTGCAGAGACCTGCGGTGTGGAGAGCTACGGAGCAGCCAAAGGGATCCAACCCCACTGCTTGTGACAGCCATGAAGAGAAGCACCCTCCTCATCCTCTCCATCACAGGGGTCTACAGTGCCATTCTCCACACAGCAGCATGGTAGGGTCCAACTCGGTGGAAAGGGCATTTTTTAGAGATGCTCTTCAGCCTGTGGTAAGGTGATTTATTTTATTTTCTTTGTTTCAGGTCTGTGAATAACTTTCTGATGACAGGACCTAAGGTAATTAACATATGGACTGTCAGGAATTTAAATGGAGTGATTTTGTATTGCAAATGGGAAATAGTACTTTCCAAGGAACCAGACTTCCCAGAGCATATCGGCTCCAAGTCCTGCCAAGTACCGAGGGAAAGGACTCACAACCTGCTTATGCCTGTTTTCACTGATAAGTGCTAAAACAGGGTGGATTTTAACCCCGCTGTTTCCCGTGCCAGGCTTACCTGACGTACTCCAGCAGCGTGGCGGCCGGGGCACACAGCGGGATGGAGGAGTGCAAGTTCCAGTTCGGGTGGGAGCGCTGGAACTGCCCCGAGAGCGCCCTGCAGCTCTCCACCCACAACCGGCTCCGCAGCGGTGAGTGCACCCTCACCTGCGGCACCGCTCCCTGCCCGGGATGCTCCGGTGCCAGCTGGGATGTGCTCTGGAGAGAGCTGGTGCTGCCGATTAACTGGCTGATGGAAAAGGGCCTTCCTGTCCCAAAAATCACTGTTGTTTTTCCTGTATCTGCATTAACTGGTGTCATAAATAGCACTAACGTTTTCCTAGGGATCCCAGGCTCAGTGTTTCTTGCAGTGCTGCTCCATGGGTCTGCTCCTACCCCTTTGTGTGCAGCATTCCGGGGAGTGCAGTGCCAGAGACACCCGAGCTTCCAGTGGGGAGAAGTGCAGGAGAGGCAAAGGGGGAAACCAGAGATGTGCACTAAGAAACTGCCTTCATAAGAAAGCTGTGAATATATTTCAATATTATCTATTTCAGTGGGCAGAAGCCTCCTTTCACCCAGAGCAGCATCTCTATTTGAATCTCTTCAGAAAGCAAAAAAGGACTACACTAGGAGTGTGAGTGCAGACAGCTGTTAGCACAGGTTCAAAGGATCAATGACCATTTTCTCTAGCAGACAAGATCAAAGCACAACATACCCCCAGGCAGGGAAGGACAGAGATGAACCGACTGCCAGGTGAAAGGAGAAATAACTCACCTTGGCCAGAGCAGGACTATGGAATTTCCTTAAAATCCTACCCCTGGAAAGAAGTTCTGTTCCCTGTATGGACACCTGCATAATATGACAGCAAATTGCTGTACCCTGTGACACTGAAGCCTGAAAAGATCCAGTCCTGAGCATTTTCCATCATTTCTGTAGCACCTTACCTTTTGCACAGAGCGTGTGGGTATTTACTCCTTGCACCTTCGCAGCACAGGAGATCTTCATTCCTGATAATCTGGGACTGATGTCTATATTTGCATGTGGCAGCTTTTTTCCCTCCTCTCCCCCAGCTACCCGGGAAACCTCCTTTGTGCACGCCATCAGCTCGGCCGGGGTCATGTACACCCTCACCAGGAACTGCAGCCTGGGAGACTTCGAGAGCTGCGGCTGCGACGACTCCAGGAACGGCCGCGTCGGTGAGTGACCGTCCCAGGACGGACTGACCCTGTCCCTGTCCCCACACACAGCCCCTCAGACTTCAGGGCAGGATTTGGGGCAGGTCGGTGCTTAATCCTGTGCCTGTCCTGCAGGCGGCCGAGGCTGGGTCTGGGGAGGATGCAGTGACAACGTGGAGTTTGGGGAGAAGGTTTCCAAGCTCTTTGTGGACGCCTTGGAAACAGGACACGATACCCGCGCGCTGATTAACCTGCACAACAATGAAGTTGGGAGACTTGTAAGTAATAATAATAGTAATAATAATTATAATGTCTATATTGAAAACAAGATCTAGGCTGTCCAGGTGCCCATTTTCAGGCCCCTGTGAAAATCCAGGCCCAGCAGTGGTTGCATGGGGGAGAAAAACACAGCCAGAATCTGGCCTTGAACCTCAACACAGGGAATCACAGCAAGAGTTGTTCCCTCTTCCAGCTTCTGCAGCTTTGTAATGCAGTTAACTGCTAGCACACACCACTTACTCAGAAATGCATGGGATTTGTACTCACCTCTAGGCTTGTCTGGTCTGTAAAACAAAGCCAGAACCACCTTCCTTACTTTCTTGCAATATGCATTTCCAAGTTCTTTGGCCAGGAAGCCAGGTGTGAGCTGGCCCTTCTCACAAGCCAGCCAGACTCACCCCCACTCCTGCCTGGGCCATGGAAGCTCTCAGCATCTTGCCAAACCTCCTTGTCTGTAAAAACAAGGATGACAACACTTAACATACCTATCTCATAGGGTGTGTCAAGGCTTAATCTCACATAGATACCAGCGATTGGGACCTTATAAATACCAGAGGAAGATAGGCAGATAATATCTGTGAAGTGCTTGGCCTGGAGGAGATGCAGAGAGGTTGGGTATGATTATTCCGAAGCAGTTTCACACATTTTGAATGAAACCTCTGAAAGGGAGTTGAGTTGATGCTGGTGTGTGGCATGAGAAGGGCATGACCTGACAAAGGCACTTTTTTCCTGGCCTGGATTCTCCTGGAAGGGCTGGGGACAATAGCTTGTGCCCACTTAGCTGAGGAACAGATGTTTTCCTGGAACTAAGAGCGTCAGCTCGTGGAAGGACCTGAAGTCATGCCAAGCACGAGCCACTTTAGATGCAATGTCCCCAAATTGCAAGTGCTGTAGAGCCTGATTTTGAGATTTCCTAATTTCTTCACCTCATCCCACCAAGGCGGTGAAAGACACAATGAAGAGAGCCTGCAAGTGCCACGGGGTGTCGGGCAGCTGCAGCATCCAGACCTGCTGGCTGCAGCTCGCCGAGTTCCGCGAGATCGGCAACTACCTGAAGATCAAATACGACCAAGCCCACAAGCTGGAGATGGACAAGAGGCGCATGAGAGCCGGCAACAGCGCCGACAGCCGCGGGGCCACGGCAGAGACCTTCCACCACATCCACGCCACGGAGCTCGTCTTCCTGGAGGACTCCCCTGACTACTGCACGAGGAACGCCAGCCTGGGCCACCACGGCACCGAGGGCCGCGAGTGCCTGCAGACCGGCAAGAACCTCTCGCAGTGGGAGAAGAGGAGCTGCCGGCGGCTCTGCACCGAGTGCGGCCTGCGCGTGGAGGAGCGGAGGACGGAGGTGGTGGCCAGCTGCAACTGCAAGTTCCACTGGTGCTGCACGGTGCGCTGCGAGCAGTGCCGGATGCTGGTGGCCAAGCACTTCTGCACCCGCCGCGACTCCGCCGCCCCCAACCACATCAGGCAGAGGAACAGGGGCCACAGGAGATAGGGGACGCTTTGGTGTCCTCACGCTGGGGAAGGACGTCCTGAGGTCCGGAGGGTTGAGCGTGCACCGTGTGAGGTGGTGGGGTCTCCCGGCTGGATGCGGTGGGATTAGGAAGCACAAGGCGCGGGCGCTGAGGGACCATGGCCCATCTTGCTTCCATGCTTTTTCCTCAACATTTACCAGTAGCTTCTTTCTTCTCGGGAGTCACTTTATCTGTGTGTTGGACAGAGGGAGGAATTTCATGGCTTATGTGGGCTCAACCCCTTGTGCCCTTGCCAGCGGGTCTGCCAGTGCCAGCAGTGGGGCTCCAGCCCCCAGCCAGAGAGGTGGGAACAGGTGCTGTGGCCAAAAGCGGGTCCAGCCGGGTGATCCCATCCCTGCAGCCTCAGGTCCTGGCCATTGGTGCACAGCAGCTGCCTGGCAGCATTTCTGGAGGAAGACTTATGCACTTTGTGATGTGAGAGGAGGTATGACAGTGTCATGGTGTGTATTACTACAGCTGCAGCCTTCTGAGGGCTTTGAAAAGTTTACAGCCAGTGTTTACATATTTCCCTCCCCACATTTTTTTTCTCCTCCTTTTTGAATTTTGTATTTTGGCACAAGAAGCCTCGCCCCAAAAAGATATTAGCTTCATGTATTTGTACTGGATAAAATTAAGCAGTTTACAGTTCCTTTTTTTTTTTTTTTTTTTTTTTTTTTTAATTAGCAGATAAGAATTCAGAATTCTTTATACCTAATGTTGTTTATTAATAAATTGTATTATTGCTTAGCACAATCTGTTTTCACTATATATTTTGAAGGTATCCTTTAAGAGTTAGATTTTTGGACTGTATTTTGCAATAAACCACAATGAAAACAATTGGCTTTTTCCTTTCTGGCTTCCTAGCAGTATGACCTTAGGTGCAAAATTGTTCCTTTCTGTGTAAAACCCAGCACTTCCACGAATTTCCTCATCATTAATCCAAAAGCCACCGAGGGCAATGAGTTTGTTCTCCTGGATCTCAGTAAGTTGGCTCCAGCCTCCAGTCCCCGGAGGGTTGGCTTTCGTACCTATCGCCGTCATCTCGCCCTTTCCTAGTGCTGAGTATGCAGACACAGCCTGGCTAAAGCCGATTCTGAAGCTCCCCAAGTCTCTTTAATTTGCCTCGACCCGACATCCCCCAGACAATGCGGGGCTGCCCCGCTTTGATGTGGAAAGCGTCACCATCGGCACTCACTGCAAATTTCTTGGAGGCACGAGAGGAACCCTTTGAACTAGAGCAGGAGAGAAAACTTGGGGACAGTTGTGAATGTGTCTGCTGGTTCCCTGCTGCTCCGGGTGCCAACAGCCCCGACCCGGTCGGGGAGGGCAGGAGGGGACAGCGCTGGCTGCTGCTGTGCCAGGGCAGCTCCTGCTCCTTGGAGTCAGAGCTGCCAGGGCTGTGCCATCACCCACGCCCACGACGCAGGGCAAGGATGCTCAACCAAGTTTGCTCTCCAGCCAGGGCAGGAGGAGGAGAGACAAGTGTAAAAATCACCCTACAGCTCTGCCAGCACATTACACCCACGCTACAAATGCTCCAATGCTATTTTATCCAGGTCTCCCTATGGCTCCCTGTGCAAACACAGCCTCGGCACACACGAGAGCCAGATCAGGGAGCTCAGCTTGCAAAACACACATTTGGGAAGCACAGCTGACTTCCATGCATTTATTTTATGCAAAGTGGATTTTATTAAAGCTGGAAGGGTGACACCATCAGTTAGGGGGGCTATGCTGCCTTGAGGATAGCTATTTCTAGTAACTTACCCTACCAAATCAAAATACCCCAAGATTTTTGCACAGTGTTGTCACAAAAGCAGTTGCAACTCCCAAAAATTTAGGCTGAACTGGGAGTGATTAAAACAGACAAGCAAAGCTGCTCGTGCATCTCAAGCACTGGTTGACTTGTCTGCACAAATATTACCCCCAGGCTCTCTTTCTGTATTGGTTTGGACTGTGCTCCAGAACCCCAGCAGCTGCAGGCACGGGGTACCACCAAAATCCCACAAAATGAGATTATTCAGAGCACAGGACAATCCCTATTGATGTGCTCTCAGAGGAGGGAAACTATTTCACCAGGATAACTCCCAAGCACACATAAAAGCCCTCCTGCTGTATACCAGCAGCAGGTTAATAGAGCACACAGGTAAATCCCAGGAGATGAGGGCTCCCAGTGAGCAGGAATGGGCGGGACATGCTGTGTGTCATTTTCTCTGCAGCATCTTTCCAAACTAACATTAACACAGAAAATAAGAAGCAACAGGTTTGTAGGTGGCAACAGCACCAGACCAGATCTCTGTCCCACAAAGGCTCCATCCCAGGGAAATGGGGCTGGAGAGGGAAGCAGAGATACCACTGCAGAAACCAATCCTTCTCCCACTGAGCCCTCCCATTCCCACCGACTCAGCAGTCATACCCACCCCATTGTATTTAAATGCTGGAGATGAACTGTCCTTCCTTAAATTTGTCATCAAAGAATATTTCTGGTTCCTAGACTCTCTAAGGCAACGAGCAAATCACACCCAAAAGCCAGAGATCAAATGCAAACTGAAGCAAACTCAAGGGAAAGTTACACACCATCCCATGACACAGATTTCCTTTCTCTTTTTGTACCTTGCAGAGACAACACCAAGACTGAACAAATACAAAAATCAGCTCTGTGGCTTAGAGTGGCACCTTGCCAGAGATATTACAGTCCTGGAGAAGCTGAAGCTTCCTTATCCTCCCCCTTGTTGCTTGGATACAACAGTCATCAATTCTCACTACATTCACTACAAAACAATAGAAATTCAGGATCATCTTAATCCATCACAGCACTGTCAGGGAGCCCTGTCACCCCTGCCTGCTGCTGTGGTTTCTGCAATAACCCTCACAAATGCCATGGGGCACAGGGTAACAAACTCTGAGGATGCCACAGGACTGAGCTCATCATTTCAGCTGTGATTTCACCTGGGCAGCGTTTTTACCCCTGCAGAGCAGCTTTCAAAGTAAACACGAGCACACACAGCAGAGCCCAGTCCTGTCACTGGCTGCTCTGTAAAGGCTCCTTCTCCCACCAGAGCCAAAGAGCTCTTGCAGGGACTGGTGATGCCTTCAAACCTGCACGTGTTTGCTTATGATCACACAAAGTCAGCTCCAATCTGGGCCACTGATCCCAATCACCTGTAACTCACTGCACACCTGGAGGAAGGGGTGGGCTTGAGGAGGAACTTGGGCTAAAGCCTTGAAGAGGAACCTGAGCACTGTCCCACAGATCCTAAGTACAATGAAAAGCCAAAAATCTTAATTTGGGCCAGGTGCTGCATGAACTCAATGCAAAATCTTGCTGCCTGTCCCTCAAGAGCTGTCAGCACTGCTTCTCCCCTGGAGCAGGGGCACTTTAGGCAGGGCTGTGGAGCCACTTGGATAGTTCTGGAGCAGCATCTTCATGTTTGACCAGGCACTGACATGGATAGAGCATCTTCTGTGATAAGAAATCTGTGGAACAGCTGTGGAATCAGCTCAGAATCACCACTGCCTTTCTGGAGGTTTAACACCAGTGTCCCAGCCGTGTATCTGTGCCTTTATTGTGGGAGAGGGATGGTTTACAATGCATTTTCAGTGAGAAAAGGAAACATACTCCAAGTTATGAAATAATATATGCCAGCTATAGCTTTACCACAGATCAGGGCAGGTTTATGTCAGAGGTGCCTGCTCAACTAACACAGGGTCAGAAGGTCAGTGTTGGGGTGCTCATACCATGATAACAGCCCAGGCTAAGCCCACAAGCTTTCCCAGCCCTTCCCATCTAACCCAGGACTATCCCTGTCCCTGTTTCACCAGCTGCCTCTTGGCCATGCTGTGCTGCTGTCCAGGTGTCCATCCCAGCACCCTCACCAGGGACAGCAACCCCCAGTTTTCTTCTGGTTTCTCCTTCCCAGCAGGTGGAAATGCCTGCACAGCCTCACTCCCCTTCGGGCAGGAGCCTGGACATGACTCAGGTGGCCTTGGCTGGGGTCACCTCCTTCGGTGCACGCAGGAAGGTGAAGTTTGGGGTGCAGGTGCCAGCCTGTACCAATGGGGACAGACAGCACCTCCCCAGGGCTGCCCAGCACACAGAGCCAGCCTGGGGCTGTGCTTGTGCGGGGGCTCAGGATGTCACCTGGTACAGGGGCTGGATCTGTGCTGTTTCCTTTGCTCCCCCTCCCAGAAGAGAGTGCAGGGATGGCTCTGGCAGGGAATTCACACCATCATTGCCACCGTGTGCCCCTGCAGCCCCTCCCAGCAGGCTGGCAGGGACACTTCTGCTCAGAGATTGAGGCACCTGCCCCAGGCTCTCCCCTCAACGGGTCACACTGCTGCACAGTGACCATCAGCAAGCAGAGAATCAAATTTATTAATACACAAAGTGCACGTTCTGCAGATGATTTTGCAAAGCAGTCTGGAGGTGGATGGATTTTGGCCTGGCACTGCTCCCTCCTGCCCTGGTCCCACACCAGCTGGGAGCTGTTCCCTCCCCCAAAGCCCCACCAGCATCCCTCTTTTCCCCCAGCCTGCTTCCCTTCAGCTGTTAAACTCCATGCCTGCTGGATTACCTTTAAATTATGCCCCCAGTGCCCTTTCATGGATTATAATTCTGTATGAGATGTTTGTGCTGTATCCTCCCCCAGTATTAAAGTGTCAGGAGTGTATCCCCAGGCCATCCATCTTCAACACTTCCGCAAGGGCTTGGCAATTCTCTGACATGAATATTATGGCTCTCCATGCAGAGCCTCCATCACTCAAGCTGACAAGTGTTAGAATCTCCTCTCTTGAGCAGGGTAAGTGACCTTTTCATATGCAGCGTAGATTCCCGGTCACGCTGCATCTGGTGCAGGGAAACCAGCGAGTCTTTAAAAAGTCTTGAAAAACAAGTCACAGGTCCTTTTCCACTTGCAAAGCCAACCCTTAGCAGGAAAAAGTTAAAGGGCCTGAATCAGCCCCTGGTTACCTGCTGCTAGTGCCAGTCCCAGAGAGGAGGATGAAAAAGCATCCATTCCATGCCTTCTGTGGGATTTATCAGCAGGAATTTTCAGGGAAAGATGGAGGATTTGGGTGTCTGGCTTGTTGGAGTATACAGGAAAGATTTTTGTGACCAATTAGTGACTTTAGTGACTTGGAAACCTCAACTCTAGCTTTCAACAATATATTTTTAAGTGAGATTCTTGAAGTTAGATCCCTAAACCCCACCAGCATGATTTTCAAAGCTGCTGAACTCCTGGGCTTCCCACAGTTGTGTGCAGGAGCTTCCCTCTAGCTGTGCCTAGGGAGAAGCTGAGGGAGAAAACAACCTTTAAAGCTCTTTTCCAGCTCTGACTTCCCAGCTGTGCTGCCCTGGGGACACTCCAGTCCATGTTACCGACAGAGAGTGAATGCCCTGGAGCTGAACTGTGTGGTGATTCAAGTTAAATCCCTCCTACAAAATTCACACGTTACCCCAAGCCTTTGGCTAAAGGGGTGCCTAATTTTTTTTTCTTCTCCAGAGGGCAAAGGGACTTTCAGAGCACCTTTGCCACCTTTCCCTTACAGAGGGACTGGTGCTGGCTCACTGCCAGCACAGAGCAACGAAAACTTGTTAACACCTTTTCGGCTCCCTCTTAATAAAGTCAAGCCAATTAACAGCTTCACTATTTACAAAACAAATCCTCTTTGCAACACCTGAGAAAAAGAGTTACAAGTGTTTCCCAAACATTTCTCCGCTGGGGAGGACACCGACAATAACTGTCTGCCGGGATGAGCTGCATCTGCTTTCCCTGGCTGGAGAGTCCACGCTTCCCATGGAATGCTGCATATTCAGTAGCAATTCATGCTGCACTTCCAGCCAGGAGTCCTGATCAGGCACAGCTCTACTGGGAAAGGTTCCAAAGGTTCCAAGGAGAAAGAGGTGTACAGGGAGCCAGGGTGTCAATTTCTTGCCCACTTGCTGGTCCATATTTCTGGTATGGCCTCATGGTACAAGAGGTGGGCACAGAGCAGGTTGGTCCCCTCCAAAAATGCCCCCAGGGGTGGCTGGGAGAGAGTTGGTAATGTACAGTGTATTTACACCTCTGCAGGGGGATTCACAAGCTCCCCCACCTCTTTTTCTGGTTCCCTGCTCTCTCCTAGGATACAATCCACTTTGCAAATCACTGCTGGCTTACAGTGCACTAAATTCCCCCTTTTCAAACAAGCCCCAAGGAGCTGAGCCATATAACAGAAGATTGACGGATTAGAGAAAATCAGAAAAATGTAATTTGCAATGTACTTTCAAAATTAATTCCTTTCTTCCTTCCTTCCTTCTCTTTTGCTCTCCTATCCCGTTTCCCTTTTACCAAGCACACAGAGTGGCTCATATTTTATGAACAAGAAGGATGAGGTAGTGCTCCCTAATTAAACGATTATTTATCTGTAGAGATGGCTGCTGGGACAGCTTCACACAAGAGCTCTCCCAGACAAAGTGGAACTGGTCCAAACACTTCTGGAGATTAGAAAAGACCCTTTTAAAGTGTGCATCAGGACCCACACTCATTCCTCCCAGAGGGTCCAAAACACAGAGAGGAAAGGAGAGGGAGTTGGTGGTAACTCTAAGTGAAGTAAGGAGAAGAGACTGATGGCCACAGCTAAGAAATGTTCACCACATGCAGTCAGGATGCAAAGATGGGTTGCAATCATGTGGGACAGAATGAGTCAGAGCCAGAAAATGAAAGAGACTAAGTCTAAATCTGTCATAGAACAGGATAGCAGAGCTGTACAAGCAGCAGGACATGATGGGAAATAGACATGGACATCTCTAATAGTATTTTAGCTATTCTTTTTCTTTCTCTCTCTACTCTTTCTTCAGTGTCCCATGCAATATTAATTGAAGCCCCTTGTGGGCACGGCCAGGAGAGAATGGCTCGTCAGGGGACATGTGAGCACAGAGCCTGGACAGTAAAGGGCCCTTCATTTCCTCCTCTGATGCTTTCAACAGCACATGGGATGCCATAAAAGATGGTAATGACGAGGTCAGTAGAAAGACTGTAAAACAGTGGGGAGAGGCACAAGGGTTACCTCACTTGGGCTCAAACTCAGGCCATGCATGGGCTGAGTTTGCTGGTTGTAAGCTCTGCTTGGGACCGTGGCTGCACTGCCTGTCCCATGCGGCCTGGCTGCCAGCACTCAAACTGGGCTCTGACGAGGTACCTGGTCTGAAGTGTTGGATTGTGATGTCAGTGGGACTCTCTTTATTGACTCAGATCAAGCCTGGACATATTTCTTATTCGTACATTTCTTCTCAATTCCACAGGCTTTTCTAACTCTCAGAGCTGTGGCTCCTGGCCTGACACTTCTAGGGGATCATCCATCAAGAGCAGAGTCAGCAGTTTTAAAGGCAGTAATTTCTGTTTCTCTCCCTTTTGCCCAGTGCCTTGAAGCTAAACCTCTTCTGGCCCAGTTCTTCATTCCCACTCCTGCCAGGCAGACTTCTGCTGGCCAGCTGCCATCAGTTGTGATAGGGACAAGGCACCTCCTCCCTAAGTGGATTTTGAAGCCAATGAGCAGGAGAATAATTAAATTAACTCAGTCCCAAATACCTCCCGAGGTGCCAAGCATTCCCAGCATTACAGCTGCACCACAGGTGTCGGGAGAGCAGGTAATTCCAGTCAGGGGCAGGCTGCAGATGTGGCTGCTGGGGACATCTCTGCTGGCACAGGAGCACCAGCCAGTCCTGGACAGGAGCGCTGGGAAGAGATTCTCAGGATGGCTTTGCTCAAGCCAGCTTGAGTCCAGGAGTAAGACAATATATTTATGCTTTGATGTGCTTAAGTTAATAAGATTTATCCCAGGGCAAACACAGTTGTGCTTCTCAGCCTGGACTACTTCACTCTCCTATTTCTTGCTTGTCCCATGGGCTTTCCCCCACAGGGTGTGAGTGCTGTCATCTCAGGCCTCAGCCTCTGTTTTACCAAGCAACCTGCTGTTTGAATTCCCTGAGAAGCTTCTGTATGCTTTTGACTGCAGCACATTGATTTTTTTCTCTTATCTACTACAAGCCATGAGACTTGAATCTGGAATTCAGGAATGATCAGGTCACAGCCTGCACTCAGCTCCAACCCCAAGGTGTGCATGGGGAGCCTGGCCCAGCTCTGGCCAGGGTGGAGGCAGGGCAGAGGACATCCCCACTGCAGAGCTTTATCTCACCCATCACCAGAGAGCTCACAAATCACTGTCCAGTGCCTTTCAAGCAGTTGGGAGCACTAAATTGTACCTCTTGCATCCAGACACCATCCAATCTCCCAGGACCAGGCCAGGTACATTGATAAGGAGATAGTGTAAATGGTCAAACAGGATGGAGCCAAAATTCACTATTTCCTGTGCTTTAACTTAGCAAGTGCCATATCAACAGGGAAGTCTCTTGGATTATCTCCCATTCCAAAGGGGGCTGTTGTGGCCAAGACCTGCCACTGTACTGCTTCAGTGTAGAGGATTTCTGGTTTCATGTTACACTAAGTGCAGAGTGCTCTGTACATTTTCAGCACGCATTTAATTACAACTATGATCCAATAAATATTTGGGAAGAGTAACAAACAGTGCTACAAAGAGAACAGAGTGGCAGTCAGCTCCTTCCAACTCCTCAGAGTTTTAAAACCCAGATGGTCTCCAGGGCACTTCCACTCTCTCTGTCCTGTGCAGAAGACAAAATTAATTTCCACATCATCCTGATTAGTTCAGTATCATATAAACTATCCTGCCTCCTAACCAAGCTAACCACTAACAAACCCCTGCAACTCATTCCCTTGGCTGTAAGCAGACACTGACCTCACCCCAGGGAACTATTTTCCTGGAGATGACTTTGGGCACTAAATATGCAGCTACATCTTGGTAGGTTATTAAATCCACATGTGAAAATAAACTCAACTATCATCTCATGCATGTGGTTTAGCTTCATTTTAAGAAGATATAAATGTACTAGAGCACCCCATTAAAGCAATTTATATGTCTTGCTTTATTTTCCCAGACAGGACATGTCTTCCTTGGAGATTACTGGCTTTTGGGAAAACATATCAACTAAGGAGTCGTGGAATAACAGATTTGACCTTCAGGTGCTACTCCTTGAACAAACACAACCCTGACCTGCATTTTGAAGGATGGGTGACTTTTTTGCACAGGCCCCTTCAACTTCAAGCCATTTCTTTTCAAAGGCACATGGTGACATCAAGGCCCAGAAGCTGGAAAAATGAAAGCAGAAAGCAGCAAAGCTCTGCTGAGATAAGCTCCATGAGCACTCGAGTGCCAGAGACAGGCAGAGAGCAAGGGGACATTCCCTGCTCACCCACAGCACCAGTGTGCAGCTCCCTCTGTGAGGGACCAAACACAAAGCCTCATTTTCTGAGACCAGGGTAGCCACTTCCCTGCTGCCTGAAAGACATGAACACTCGAGACCGCTAAATAAATGAAACCAGAAAAGATAATTAGGGATAAAACAGCCAAAACCCTTTAAAAAAGGTTTGGATGTGCTAGTCATCCTTCTTAATTCCAGCTGTGCCCCTGTCACCATGGACATATTGGCTTTCACCCTGCTCCTCAAAGGTTTGACTGCTAATCCACCCACCAGTCCTTGAGGAATACACCCCCTGGAGACATCACCTGTGTTAGAATAGTCCTCACTTCCCAACAACAGTGCTTTATGGCCCTGGCTGCCTCTGCTATGGCATGTTTTCCATTGCAAGTCTCACTGTGACAAATTAGAAACTACTTAAAAACACTCCTTCCGCATTAATCATGTAAGAGGAACAAAATACTTTGTGCCAACATTCTGACACTTGCCCTGGAGAGCCCTTTTCTCCTGGAGAGTGGAGCCCATTGGTTTGCCAGAGCAAGATAATCAAAGCACAATCATCACATCAAGCTTGGACATCTCAAGGAGGGATGTATAAGAGAAGGTTGTAAGAAAAGAAGCAAATTTATGCTGCCTGCAGTGATGAAGACAAATGTATTGATTGGACCTGAAGGGATGTAAGAGAAAAGGTTTATTTTCTGTAGAGCAAACCATTAGAACTAAGAAGGTCCCATTTCTTCTCTCATCCCCCAGAGCCTTACTAGCTTAGCTGAATGGGTTAATTGTGACTCATCTTTTTATTTCTTCCAAAGAAAAGATCCAAAAAGTTACTGCATTCCCCTTGGATATCTGCACCTCCTGCTGTGGCCTGAACTTAAGACACTAGAGGAGCTGCAATATTAGCTGCACTGGAATGTTTTGGTTTTCCCTTGCAAAACAGCCCCATCTCTCCAAGTGTGAATGTGCTTCAGTTACCTAAATATACTTGAGAGGGGCAAAAAGAAATGAAATTTCCATTTTTTTAATACTTAACTGAAGAATTCCCATTGTTGTTGAAAGCAAACAGAAAAGGGCATGCCTCAACATGTTCCCCTGGCACTATGGACCAAGGGAAGAAAAAACTTTTAGAAGAAATTATTTTTTCTATAAAAAAAGAAGCAAATTCTCATCAGCAACTTGTCACCTCTAGACCACTGTAGAAACCCTACAGCCTCCATGAGCAGAAACACTGTAATTGTGCACATGTGGGCACTTATAAAACATACTGTATTTTTTGAAAACTCCCCTGGCACCAAATACAGCTATTTCACATCCAGGGGGGGGTTGGCACACACAAATGGTGAAAATTATTCTGCATTTAAACTTTCTCAACCTTAAAAGAAAACCTGTAGCAGAACTGTAAATTAATACTAGGTGACAATGAAACTATTAATTTTCATTGGAACTGGATAGATAGATAAATAAAGATCCAATTTCTTGTCAGTACAAGGGAATGAAAACAAAAGCTGCCAGTTTATACTGTCAGGATGTTACAATCTCAGGTCATACCCAAATTAATATAATCTGTCAGAATTCACCTCAGTAGAATTATACCAGATGATAGGACCCAAGGACATGACCAAACATCATCTTCTGCAGCAAATCTCTAAAAGCACACATAAAATAGTTCAACTTAAAAATATACTTTACCTTACACCTTTTCCCTCATGTCAGCTGATGAAAGTCACATCAACTGTTTGTACCTAGAAAGAAACCCACCAGCTGGAGCAGAATAAAAATAGCTACAAATTTTAGTGGTCTGTCACAGAGCCTTTGCTCTCTGTGCCCAGGCCAATCCTCCTGAGTCCTCTGAGCTAAGAGGAGATCAGTCAGAGTATCTGAAAGGTGGATGTCCTGCTTTAGGGAAACATTTCATTTCTGTGTTGTTGGAGCAGAGGAAGACAGAGCAGAGGATCACACATGTCATCACCTGGCCTTTTCTCTACCTGCTCTGTTGCACAGCTCTAAGCAAATAGAGCTGTGTCAGCAAATACCGTGTGATTTCCCCTTGGATCATCACCTTTGGTGGCTGTAGACAACAATACAGAACAGAAAACAAAAGAAAACAGATGGAGGTACAACGGGGGCAGAGGAGCACAGATCCTCCCAGGCACAGACTCATCTGTGCCCTGGAGAAGAATTACTCCCACCTAGGTGTTGTGCTCAAACCTCTAATTCCATACACAACTTCACAGCTCTGCCAGCTCTGCTTGTTTCCACTCCCAGAGATGAAAGAAAACTGACCACTAATTTTTGATGACTGCTTTATGAAGTCCAGAAGTGATTAACAGACTTGCAACAGCATTACTACAGTTATAGAGCTATGTTCATTAAAACCTCATACCACAGAGAGAAACCCCCTCCACATATTCAGGTAGAAAAGCCTCCAAAGAAATGATTCAACACGCCAGATGCCAAGTGATCCAAGCACCAAACCACTGGCAGACCTTGAGAACACAGGTGTTAAACTCCCCATTCCTACCTCCAAGTAGGCACTTTCACAAAGCACATGCAGTAACCATCTGCTCATGCATTTGCTCCTATTTTCCATGATTCTGTGATTCTAGATGCTCCTGCTGCTCCAAGGGAGGACCCAAGGAGTCTTTTCACATCTCCATTCCTTACCTTTACACCTGTGTACTGTACATCATTGCCCATCCATTGAGGAGAGACATTATAAAGAAACCAGGTATCATTATTAAAACCATGTTTATGGATGACTTCAAATTGTTCATTCCAGGAATCCCAAATAATCTTAAAAAGGAACATTTTGCAGAGAGACAGAACAACTGGTTAAGATATATCATGTCTGCTTTGTGCCGTGATGGGTAATGACTAATTAATACCAATAATAATGCTAAGTTTGGAGAGTGCCTCAGCACTGGGTCAGCACTCTGGTAAGGCAATGTTTTATTGCAGCTCATTAAAGGAGAAAAAAAAAGCAATAAAAGGCTTAAGAACCATCACAGATCCTGATTATATGAAGCTAATAAACAGTATGATAAACTATGATTTACATGAATAAGAAAAGGAATGGACATTTCATTTCCTATGCCTTTGTTGCTCCCATTCAGTTGCACTGATGGGGCTATGTGGGGAAGCCCCACAGAGCCTGTTTACAAGAGAACTTTGCAAAACAAAGACAGTCACGGTCAAAACTTTGCTGGAAAATTCAGTATATTTACATGGAAGAGCTGGGAAGAAAAGAAGTATTCTGAAATAGCCTCGTGGGATAGTTGAGTTGGAAGTGGTAACTAGCAGGGAAGGATCTCATGGCTATCTAGATATGTGGTGGCCACAGAAAAAGCATCTGGTTTTCAAACAGAGGCTTGATCAAACTTTCTTCATCCAGGCAAAAATACCATTGCACAACTCCCTGAGCAAAATGGCAACTGCCGAAGTGTTCTGCATGAAGGGAACAGCATTGTCCAAGTCTGGCTCCTGAGAAATCAGGCTCAAGCTCTTTGCTTTCCATAAATGTGGAAAATGTGCCATGCCAACACTTGAAAATACATTTCAGATGCACATACACCATCTGAGGCAGCTCCTAGAAACAATCCCATTTTTCCTCTTTCTTATAACTAACAGAATGGAATTGCTCTGGATTTACAACGAAGGCACCTAAAAGCACAGTTGAAACCACTGTTTTTAAGAAGACCTTGCTATGCCATAACTTTTCACAGTTCAGTTGCTAAATTACACATTATAAAAATAAGTAAGTGCAATTGAGAGACTGTGTTAATCTCAGAAGTTTAAACACTGCTCTGTAATGACTGCTTTATAGTGGCCCATAGTAAAGTGCTTTATGGGGCGTGCAGGAGATTTGTCCGCACGCGTCCGTTAAACACTCCTGGGAATTTTCTCACACAGAGAGACCAGGCCTGGCACAAAACTAAACATGGACAAAACACTGCCTCATTCACACGGCACCAGGAATGCCACCCAGTAAGAAAACACTTTACAACACCTAAGAGAGATAAGAACCACCAGCCAGCATAGCAATAAGATGTTGCTTTTGAAAAAGCAGAATTTCCTAACCTGACAATCCGTGCAGATTCTGGAAGCATGACAAAAACACAACTGTCCCCTAGCAAGGAGATGAGAACTTTGATTATAAAGAGCATTGATTATAAAGAGATGATAAAGAAGCATGGGTGTTTTGTAGAGTAGTTTACTAAAGCCAGGAGAATTTAGAGTCAAATTAGGTTCTTGTACATAAAAATTCCCTGGAACTTCGGGTGAGTTCACACATGATTACTCGCTCAGGCAGTCTGCAGCTGACAGACTGCACCCAACTGCCTTTTCTCTCTGGCCAAACAGGATCCATCCAGGTTGACTCTGATTCCAAGTGAAAAGACTTTTCAAGAAATTAAACATGATGGTAACAAAGTTGCAGACATGGTACCAGAGGTGTGTTTTGGTTTTATTTTTTTAATAATCATCCTTCAGAATAACACCACGGCTAAGCAAGATGGGGTTCTCAGGGGTTCTCAAGGGACAAAACTTGATGCCACACTAGACAAGTAGAAGTACAACCAGCAAGGCACTGCATGAAGATCTTTGTGAGACAGCATTGCCTCCCTCAGCCCTAAAACACTCACAAGCACTGGAGTGAATTCTCAATCCTTCAGTGTTACCATTATTAGAGTATCATTCACCCACTTGTCTGCAAACTGCCTTCTTCTCCCACCAACTGCTCCGTCTCACAACAATACCTCATTTCTGGCTCAGAAGACCAACAAAAAGCTCTCCCCTGAGCTTTGGCAGTGTCCCCATGATCACTTGGCAGGAGGCAGCATGACAATGATTTGACAGGCATCCCCCCAAGGAGACTGCACACATCAGTCACGCTGCTGACACACTCCACACCCGGAGGAGCTCATCCACACCAGGGGTGGTTTCCAGGTGCAGGCAGCTGCTCTTGATGGACCATCCTAAAGCAGCAGGTTTTCCTGTTTCACTAACAGCAGAACCAGAAGTACCTCTTTGCTGTGATGGTGCTGGTGACACTGCCACACTCGGCTTGAGTAAAGCAAAACAGCTTTGCTTTGAGTAGAGAAGACTGAAGTCCAATGACAAAGCTACTAAAAGGAAATAGCACTGCAAAAACAATTGCAAGTTGTTGCAATGATGATCTTTTCATGATGTGCAAAAAGTCTTTCCAACAAAAAAAAAAAAAATTCTCTTCTGATTTTGTTTTTTTAAAGGAAACTGAAGAACCACAACATTTTCAGAGGATGAGCTGTTGTTGGGTACCACCAAAAATAGCCAACATTTACTATGCAGAACACAAATCATCTTGATCTGAATACTCTGATTGAATGAAAGAACACTGACCCTCATCAACTGTTGTTTAAAGGATGGTCAGGATGAATAGCTTAAATGAAGGAATAAACACAAATCTTCTTTTCCTACATGAGAAAAGCAGAGGTTTGCAAATCTCCATGAAACAATCTTAAATCTCCTGAATGACAGCCACAAGCTCTGGCCAGTGACTCATTTCTGAAGCTTGACACGCTGGAATGCTCTGACAGATACAGGCAATGGGAAACTGCCTTTGATTGAGGCTTCTGCCATCTTTAAAGTATGTCCAAGGTTCCTGGCAGTTTAACTGTTCCTGAAGATAATAAATCCCTTGTGAGACAGGAAGGCTGAACAATCACATACTCAAGACTAGCTCAATCTGTATAGCTCCAAGAACAACTTCCAGTGCAGGTGATAGCAAGCACATGATAAGCCAAGTTCCAGGAGGAACTCTGTTGAAAAAACAGAATTATGGGAAACAGACTGAACTGCTCATTTTATGGACATAGCTCTATTCCAGCACTCAGGCAGTAAAACTGAAATGAACTCCCTCAAAGTTAAAAATGCCCAATAGAACTCAAGAGGCAAGGTAATTATTTTGACTTGACAGAGGGAGAGGACAGGTCAGTTGTTCCCACAGAGAATATCTCACCTTGCTGACATCAAATGGAAACACATCTTTCAGTTAATCTGGGTGTTTTTTCCCAAAGCTACATTTTCTGTGCTACGGATTTATAACCCAGGCCAAGCCTGTACCACTCTGGGCTAAATAAAAAACCTAAAGTTCATAAGAAATGTAGCAGCACATGCCCCCACAGCCTCTCTTGTGGTGTCACAGCTCCCCCATGGGATCAGGCTGCTCAACCACTTCACATTCCCGGGACTGACCCTCTGCCCACATCCCACTTATTAACGCAGGTTCCTCAGGATCTCAGCTGTGACATCTCCTGGATCAATACTTGTCTTATGTGCAGGGAGTCAGGATGGCACCCACAGGATAAAGGCAACTTCTCTCCACCTTTTTCTTAAGAAAATGGAAGCAAACACGAGTCAGCACTTGAAGGTGTTATCTCCAACATTAGAGAATAATTCCATGATAGATGAGCACCAGAATGACACAGTCTATATTGTGTGGGTGATAAAGGTGACATTTGCAACACCGGCTGCCTTTGTCCTTTCTCCCACCCCCTGGGTAAGGACCCACCTATTCTCATCCAACACAAAACAGCTCTGGCACAAAAGCAAAACTGAAAACTCCAGCAGGAACATCAAGGATATATTTATTGTCAAACAGTAGCACATCAAAATAAGCAGGCAAATGTCATAGTAACTAACAAAATACACGGGAATGCTTTGTGAATTCACTGGATTTTAGTTTCAGGCATCTTTAGAAAATGTATTTATTTGGCTGACAGGAAACCACAAAGCACAACTGTCCTGTACACAACCGTCCACAAAGCACAACCCCCACATATGGGGAAATAATTATAGGCAAAATAAACTGGTTTTAAACAGATCTGTTTACTGTATTTCTAACCACCTCATACTTTTGTTCTTCATTATTTGAGGGTTTGAGCTTTCTTTTTTTTCCTTATCTTGGCAGTCCCAAGATTTTTAGGTCTTGGTACTGTAGGGACCAGTTTCTAAATGTTTATTATCTGGGCTGGCAATAGTGGTTTGTTCCACTGAGAGGATAAACAATTCACGTCAACGAAGTTTGGTGTTACAGAAAAATGACTTATGTTTCTCATAATTACTCTAATTGGGGAAGCAAGTTTTTTCATGAAACAAATGATGAAATTGCTTGTTTGTTTAGTATTAGTCAAGCATATTCTTATTTCAGAGTTATGAAAATTACGCTGTTTTCTTCATTACAGCCAGTCAAACCATAAGATACAAAGCTTGAAGTTAACAGCATAAGTACAGCTCTTTGAAGAAAATTAAAATGCCCCACATCCCCAAAAAACAGTTTAGTTACTTCATAAAAGGCAATAGCATGGGATTAACCCATTGCATGTGGAAGAGCACTCCCGTGAAATTCTTCAATAGAACACATGAAAGTTTGAGGAAAACAACAGAAATTTGTGTACCTTTAGGAGCAGGAGAACACAGAAAACACTCTTAAGGTGAGCTGTTCCAATTAAGCACCTTTATTGCAAACAAATTTTGGAAGACAACCTTAGTCCTTGACTAAAATGCATCTTCTTGTTATTTATAGTCCTTGAGCCTTTTGCCACCAAGATGGGAAAGGTGCATTGAATGTACCTTCAAATGAGTCCTTCAAATTACATTCTGACAAAATACATCACACTTAAGTGAACCATCTTCGAGGACAACCTTAGCTGGGTGATGTAATCAGCAATTAAAATTCCAAAGTTGCTAAGATGCCTCCAGTAATTGTTTTCTACATTATATCCAAGTACCTCCCTTCGTAACTGAATTTATGCTAAAAAATTGCTGAAACACAACCCTTGGCTTCGCAAAGCACAGACCAGGTGGATTTCATTTGGGAATCCACACTGCTGTAAATGATTTTGCTCTCCCATGCAGCCAAACTAAGAAAAATGTGGACAACAGCAGTAAGTCACACCCACTGAGAACATTGTCTTTTTCTAATCACCCAATGACATAAAGTTATTGTATAATTCTACATTCACTTTGTCAGTAGAGGAGGTATTAGAACCACTACATCCTGGTTAAGTGAAGGGTTATTTATCCCATGAGGACACAAGCAATTATGACAAATGCATTTACTTTAGATAGTATTGGTTATACAGTGAAAGGACACACCAAAAATGACAATGCACATCTGTAACTTGGAATGTGTGAGATGGTTTCCACCAAGCTCTCACCGTCGACGCTCTTACTGAGAGATGCGATATTGTAGCTTAGGTTTATTAGGATTGTGTTCAATTAGCCAGTCAGCAAGCCAAATCTGTGAACAAAAAAACAAAATCCAAACATTTTCAGCCTTCTGTTACTTTCTATTAAGTTCATAGGAGAATATTATAAAAGCATTATTATATATAAAAGCATTATTTGAAACCTCTGTTACAGATACTCTCCTACTGTGTTGCAAAATTAAGCCCTTTCAGAAAGAAATGGACATGCAGATGACCTGTTTTTTAAAAATGTTCTGTTAAATCTTCACAGCTTATACTGCTTTTGAACAATGCACAATGACCTTTAGAAGACAACTTGTCCTGGCAATGTTTATCTTTGTGAAAGTATAAGACCATTTGAGCCATACTTCAATAATTCAGCCAGTTCTGTTTTGGAATGCTGCTGCACAACATGCATGAAACTGCTTAATGAAATATTACTGCTGACAACACTTAGAGATAGTTCATCCAGCAATCATTCATTAAGAGTGCCAGCCTTCTGCACTGATATCACCCTGCAGTACCTAAAACCTATAACCTAAAACCCCAACATGGTTACTTTTTGAAATTAATATTTTAAGCTTTCCAGCATTTTGTACTTAAATGAGAATGTGGGAGGAGGAATGCCTTAAGTCCGAATTCCATGTGCCAATCTGGGCCTGGCCTTAGGCAAATTAAACTTTTGCCTCGATTTCTCCACTTGTAAAGCAAGTTTTTAACACATCCTTATTTACTTCACAAGGCTGTTGACGACTGGTTTCTGGAATGCCGAGAACAACAAATTTCATACCACACTGTGAAGAGCTGACAGAACAGCAGACAGGGAAGGTAAGCAACACTCTGCTTTTACTACCAAGTATAAAAGGTTTGCAAAGGGAGAGCCAAGCAGAGCACTAGGACAGGTAAAGCAACAAGAGCACAGTAGTAAGAACCCAAGACAGAAATGGAAAACAAACAAACAAAATATCCAAAACACAAAACCTCTTAAGAAAATTACTTTAGAAAAAATCAAATCAAATCATGTGAACCAAATAAATGTATCCTGTATTACTTAAGGAACTGGCTGAGACAACCTCTGTGCTGACAGCAAGTATTTCTGAGACACTTTCTGAAGCCATCTGCAAAAGGAGAGGAAAGAAGAAAAGGACACTGGAAAAAAATCATTCCAACAGTCTCCCTGTAAGCCACCTAGCAGAAAACAAACTGAAAAGCAACATGCAATATCTATTTCTGAAGCAGTATCAAATCAACATTATTTTCCTTCTGACATTATGAACAACAAAGAAGGAGCAAACAATGTTTTTAGCAAAGCTACTGACACTGCTTCATACAGCTCTTACAAGCAAGGAAGGAAAGCATTGTCTTGATGAAGTTACTGATACCTCATAATTGACTAGAAAATTGTGCTAAGAATGCAGATTAACTGGAAGCCAAAACAATGAGTTAGAAAGATGGGACATGCAACAAAAAAAAAAATCAGTATTTAATATAGTAAAGAGAAGACTGAAGGGAAAGAAAATGCAAATATGCAATAGGTTGCTGCAAAAAAAAAAAAAAAAAGACATTGTCTCCAATGTCTTTTGGGATAGTAAAAGGGAAAAAAAAGGTAATGGGGTTTAAATTGGAGCCAGGAGATTTAGGCTATCTTTTAGTGAAAGCTTTTAACAAGTATAATTAAGCACTGAAACAGACTGCCTGGGGAGACTGTAGATTCTCCATCATTTGGAGTGCTAAACCACAGGCCAGACATACATTTGTTAGAAATAGATACAATTGGTTTGGCCTTCGGGCAAAGGAATGGACTTCATCTCTGTTTTCTAGATTTCTATGGTAACAGTGCTAGACATACAGATAAAGTACAGATAAACAAGTTACAAAGCTGGAACAATCAAAGTACATTAAATGTGGCCTCATGTATATCACACAGTTCATAGGAACACCCCAAGTGATTATTAAGGCTTTTTTTTTTTCTGAAAAGTATCCTTTAGAAAAATGCAATGGTGATTATAAATGTAGTAATGATGTAAAATCCACAACTGCCAGCAACTTGCACAGATTAATTATCTGCGTGCTTAAAGAAGTACTGGTGTGAATGACTGGAACTTTAAGAAGATACATTAACCACGTTTTTCCAGGTAAGAAAACTGATTTTGTTTAGGCACTTAAAACACACCCTTGTGTCATCTCTAACAAACAAATCAACTTCTTGAAACCAAATGTTAGAGTAGCTCATCAGCTGACAGCTAAAACAGCACAGCTCTCCACTAACAGAGTAGCTCTGCTATAAACAGGGACTTTACTAACAGCAAGTGACAGCATGCCAGAGCTGCCAGCAGTGCTGGACACTGCACATACCATGGGGTCTGCTGGCTTCTCTTTGCACAGGGCAGTGAGCCCTGCCAGCAGCGTGGGCTTCACATACAGGTTCAGGTAATCCCGAGCTCTTTGTCCAGTGGGAACTGGCTCCAAGATTGCTGCAAGGAGGAACCACAGGTGTTAGAAAGCAGTCTCTAGAGTGATTAAACCCAACATTCTTTCAAAGTTTGTTTATGTGTGAGCTGCTCTTTTCCTTAGTAAGTTAATAATACATCATGGGTTTTATAGCTTCTCCCACAACAAACTGCAAAGAAACTCCCTAAACTTCTTTACTATGTCCCTGAGGTAATTTTACTAATGATAGTCTATTATGAAAAGGGAGGAAGTCAGATCATCTGGGGAAAACCTGAATCCTTGAAGATGCATTTGGGGCAGAAGAGAAACAGTATATTCCATGTTTAGCACTTTCTTCTTCCAGTTAGTTTCTGAAGACCCTAAAATCTCACCTTTAGTCTTGCTCTGTTTGTCAGGGTGAGAAGAGACATGGTTTATACAATGGGCAAGATTTGTAAGGAACTGCAACATCTTTTATTAAACTCACTGATACAGCTGACAAAAAGTATCCGTAGACACCTTTTTCTAGCAGTTTCACTTGCATCTTTCTGTCAAAGAGCAAATCCTGCTACATTACAAACCAGAGATGCTCTTGCAGCCTTTCCAGGTTCTAAGACCCTTTTCTCTGGCACTTAACTTTGGAATTGCACTGTCATGTGAGCATCCAGCTGCTTTTGAATAGTAATTACTCAGCCTGAATCCAAGAAAAGAGTCAGTCTTCTCAAGTCAACCAAGGCTGACTGTGCCAGAAACACTTGCTGGAGAGTAATAGCTTCCTATTTCTTCTCATTTACCAGCTTTGACTGCTCCAGCTCCCAGAGCAGAGTTTGAAAAGTGTAAGCAATCTCTGTAAATACACTGGCTCTTCAGACAGATTTTTGGTAAGCCTTTCATAGCGGAAAATGTCAGCTATAAAGCAAACAAACCCAACCTCTCCTAAATCAGTTGTATCTGGAGTCAGGGCAGGACAGGGAAGAACTCCATTCTCCCCAGGACTGGCAGTGAACCAACTGCTGTGCCATTTTACCTTCTGGAAAGATGAATCGAATTTCCTTCTCTGCTGAGGAGATGCTGAGACTGCCGTGGAGCCCATTCCTCAGCTCATCAGTCCCATAGAGTGCTCTTAAGCTGAAAACAAGGGAAATAACTGCTTGGAGGGCAACTGCAAATCCCTTCCAAGTCTCTGCAGCCTGAGAGCACAGAAAAGCAATAGATATGGACTAATTAACAAGACATTGGCTTGTTTTGTTTTAAACATAAGAAGTAGCTACATAAAACTTTATGTTCATAGACTCAGCATTCCCCATGAAATAGGTGAACTTTGTGTACTAAAAAACAGTGGTGAAAAGCTGTTGCACAAACTGAAGAGGTAAGAAGCGTGTGTCTGTACTGTACAAACAAACAAACAAACAAACAAACAAAATAGGAATTCTGGTCTCAATTTAAAGAATGACAAAGTCCTACTGACTTGCCCGAGGCCAGTTCAGTGAGTTACCTGTGAGGGTGAGTTATCCTAGCTCTTAGGCTGTTGGATGGTCCCAGCAATTCCTTCCAGTATGAGACTGCACAATTTCTAGCAAGAACCATAGCAACTATAGGACCAGAACTCATATAGGCTGTTAAATTAGGAAAAAACACTTTTCCAAATTGTTCTGCGTAGAAGTTGCTACATTGCTCTGGGCTTAACTGGAGCTTCCGTTTCTATAAAGCATAGAAAACAAAAAAAATTAAAATTGCTTGCTGCATTGAAACAGGTTAGAGCATTAAAGGCAGGATAGAGTCCTCTCCTGCAGTCATAACTTCAAGTGCAGAACACAGAGTAACTTTTGAAATTCCTCTGATGCACCCAGATAGGATCCTCTTCTAGATTGAGAGTAACAAAGAGCAAAAGTTATCCAATTAAGGAAACAGCCCATTTGAGTAAGATGTGATTTTAGCCCAGGCAAACTACAGCAATTTCTAACTGCCAGATGACAGAGCACTGTACAGAAAAAGTGAAGAGCACTACAAGGGCAGGATTTTATTACTCAGCTGCTACAGCATAATGTTCTACTTTTAAACAAGTTTCTCTCCAGCCCACACTGTTAATTACGCAATTGTTCTATTTTTCCTTCAGTGCTTTGTGACTCTCGCAATAGCTGCCTAGCCTGCAGGTGGCCAGGATCAGGACAACTTTGGGAAGTTATCAGTAACCACAGTCAAGAAAAAATTTTGAAGTGCATTCTTCGAGCTCAAACTTGTATAACACGAGAGTTCCATATACTCAGAGTCCTAATAACTTTGCTCCCAAAAGTCACTGCAGACATCAGAAGACTCTACTAACATATTGCAATTAAATAAATAAATAATCTATTTTGCCTCATCTTCTGATACGTATTGAATCAACAGAAACATGGAATGGTTCACATTGAAAGGTGTCTTAAAAATCATCATGTTTCTAACCCCCTACCACAGACTGGAACACCTTCCACTAGACTAGGTTGCTCAAACCCCAAACCTGGCCTTGAACACTTCCAGGGATGGGGCTGCCACAGCTGCTCTAGGCAGCCTGCGCCAGGGCCTCACCACCCTCATGGTGAAGACTTTCTTCCCAAAATCCCATCTAAGCCTGCCCTCTGGCAGTAGGAAACCATTCTCCCTTGTCCCGCCACTCCAGGCCTTGTCCAAAGTCCCTCTCCAGTTCTCTGGAGCCCCTTCAGGCACTGGAAGGGGCTCTCGGGTCTCCCTGGTGCCTTTTCTTCCACAGGTGAACAAGTGCAGCTCTCCCAGCCTGCCTCCGGAGCAGGGGGGCTCCAGCCCAGGGAGCATCCTCATGACCGCTTCTGGAGTCGCTCCAAGAGATCCATAAGTAAATTAATACAAATAATAAATACAAATAAATAAAACAACCAGAAAGGTTAGGGAGGAAGTGAACGAAACAAAACAAGACAAGACATTGCAGGGCAGGAGGGGGAGGGGCCTCCGCCGCCCACAGGCGCGAGGGCGCAGCGCCCCCCAGCGGCCGCCCGGCCGAGGATTTTCAATATCCATCCGCTCATTTCAATACTCATCATCTATTTACTGTAAAAACAATGGAAACAAAAAATTAATTAGGCTGCAACTGGCCAGCTATCGAATTCAATTAATTCTGTAATATCCACTTGCACACCGCACAAAATCTTGTGATATCTGAATGACACACTCTTCAAAGAGTTGCCTTGGAAAGTTCACACATCTGCTCCATACATTTGCTAAATCTGAGTTTATTAATAAAATCTGTGTTTTCCTGTGGTCAGGAAATAGTCTGCTCTGTTCCATCCCATGCACCAAAAAGCATCTCCTTACAGAATCTGGCAGCAAAGTTTAATGGCATGAAGAACATGAATCAATTTTTGGACACACAAGCTTTTAGTTACTGGCTTGATTGCTAGAAGTTAAATATTTTCCTGACTGGAAAATATTCTTTTCTACTACTACTAGTAGTACTTTCTCTGGAGCACAGCCTATTACCTGAATGATTTGGAATCCTGATCGGAGAATGAGATCCTCTATTTCTTCTTCTTTACCAATGACATCTGGTTTGATGATAGCCAGAGTTCTTTCCACATAAATCTGAGGTTCAGGCATTAAGACCTCCATCCTGGCTTCTAAACTGGAATTCACTTGCCCCTTTCGAACTGCAATGACACCAGTAGATGACATTTGGAATTTGTCTACTGCACAGTCACCTACGGTGACACTCACCATGTACCCCAGGAACAGAGAGGGTCACACCCACCTCACAAAATCAATGAGATGTTCTTTACACTTGTTTGCACTCTGTAGTTTACATTCCCATTTTCAATGTGGTGGCATTTTGTGGAAAATAAGGCCAAAATTTAATGCTGTTATTCACTAAGTTGGACAATGAATGAGGAGAGAGAGGCATTATCACCCATTCTGATGTGGGCTCCCTGTGCTCCCACACCCTCCATCCACCATGGGCTCCTTCAAACCCCAAATCTGTATCCTCAAACGAGGACTGTGGGTGGGACTAATGACTTGGAGCTGGTCCACCGTAAGTCTCAGGGTAATTTCTCAATGGTTATTTAATTCCTGTATTTATGGGCTCCAGAAAACGTGCCAGTTTCCTGACTGAGCAGATGCACTGGCAAGCTGAGAGAACAGAATTGTGTTGTGAGTGGTGGAACCAGTGAGGGCGTTTCTGACAGACCTGTGTCCATTTGTAACCTTTTCATCACGGAATGGTTTGGGTCGGGAGGGACCCTAAAGACCATGTCCACCCTGCAGTGGCCAGGGCCACCTTCCACTATCCCAGGCTGCTCCAAGCCCCATCCAACCTGGCCTTGAACACTTCCAGGGACGCAGCAGCCACAGCCTCACTGGACAGCTTGTGCCAGGGCCTCACCACCCTCACAGCCAAGAACTGCTTCCCACAGCGTCCCATCTAACCCTGCCCTTTGTCAGTGCGAAGCCATTCCCCTTTTTCCTGCCTCTCCCTGCCCTTGTCTCAAGTCCCTCTCCATCTCTTTTGGAGCCCCTTTAGGCACTGGGAAGGTGTCCATGGAACCTTCTCTTCTCCAGGCTAAACACCCTCAGCTCTCTTAACCTTTCAGAGAGAATTGCGAGCGCAGGATGCTGCGGGGGATCCTGACGGAGCCTCAGAGAACGGCACACGATGGCACCCGCAGCCCTTCCCTCGCCGCTGCACGCCGTGTCCGCACGCTCCCAGCCCTGGCTCTCTCCATCCGCCCTGGACCAGACCCAGACACGCAGACCCTGCCTGGCTGCAAAAACCTGCTCCCTGCTGCAAAGTCTGCTTGTAACCCCCCAAATCCACCTGCCTTGGGGCCGGCCAGGCTTTGCTATGCCGGCCTCCGGGACTCCGCCGGACCCGCCGCCGTTGCCGGGCGATGGCGGGGCCGGCCCCGGGCACAAGATGGCGCCCGCGGGCCTCGGCGGGGCGGGACGAAGATGGCGGCCGGGAGCGGCGCGGTGATGGCGGCGGAGGAGGAGCGGGCCTTGGGGAGCGGGCCTTACGGTCCGGGACCGCCGCGGGCTCCGCGCACACAACGGGGGACCGCGCCTGCCCCGGCATGGGCTCCGAGTGTGGTGCGGGAGTAAAGGGCGGAGTGGCGTCATCTCCGGGGCTCCTCAAGAATCTCATTCCTCCCTGACAATAAAAGCCTTATGTCGGTTTCACCTCACGCTCACAACTGCTGAGGGAGCCACACGCTCACAGCAAACGCTCACGAACCGACGTAGCGCGATTAATAAATTGGCGGGGGAAAAAAAAAAATAAAGGAAAAGACAGCAGGCGTTTCCAGGTCATTTATCAGTGTTTGTGGGGAGGTTTCCTGTGGACGCGCCTGAGCAGCGGCGGCGCGGCGGGAGCTCCCGGCACAGCCGGAGCGCTGCCCCGGAGCACAGCTCTCTAATGGTGCTTCTCAGCACTGCGAGGCGATTACAGCGGCCACCCGTGCCTCTTCACGCTTAGGAACAGGAAACCTTCACCGTGTTGTGCATTAAACCGTCATGAGCTGGGCATTAAGCAGAGCTGGGGAGCCGCATTCTCGGGGGTTTTTCCCCAAATTTTACCCCCGTGCTGCCAATGCGTTTTCTCCCTACACGTCCCCTATTTCTCCGGCTCTCTGGCAGGAATTGGCTGTCCAGCAGCCACTGCCCAGCCAACATGACCCATAGTGGCCGGGCAGCCGAGGCGGGGGTGCCCCGGTGTCACCTCCCGTCCTTGTTTACCGGCGCTCCCGCATGGAGCCGGGCCAGCTGGCCCCGCGCTATCGGGGCGTGGGCCGGTGAACGGCCCCGATAACGCCGGCGCTGGCTCCGCCGCCCTGCTCCCCGCTCTCCTCGCCCTGCTCCCCGCTCTACTCGCCCTGCTCCCCGCTCTCCTCGCCGTGTTCTCATACAGCTCTGGGATCCGAGGTGCTGGAACACCTGCGGCTCGCGGCTGAGTTCAGCCAAAACTGGACATCGCACTAAAAAAACCCTTGAGGTGACACAGACAAAGGGACAGAGAGAAAACACAGGTGTGCAGGCTTTAAATTTTAATGGTATCAGACTGAAAGTAGAGGCAAAGGAAAAAAGACAAAAAATCCCCTAGGATTTGGAGACAGAGGTGCTGACACCTATGTGCCCTGGTTAGGTGAGGAAATAGCAAACTTACAGCAGAAGCTGGTTTTAGTGTAAGAAAAACCCATTTTGCCTTAATCTTTTTCATGAGTAATGTGAATAATATAAATATAGAAACAAGAAATAAAAATATGCAGGTATTTCCTTGCAACCAACTTGAAATATATTTAAAAACCAAAGACTGACATTGTTATTCATAACCTTAAAAAATAAGGGCCCCAAGTGCACAAGACAAATTCAGATACAGGCTTTCCTTCACCAACACGGGTACGTGGCATTTGTTTCTTTAACCTTATCCAATATTTCATTTGAAGGCATTGTAAACACTGCAACTTCACAGAGATAATGGATAAACATGTTTTATTTTTTTAAGAAATGCTGATAGAAAGAGTCCACCAGTTTTTTTAGTTTAGTTCAGAGTTAATTCAGGAAGTCATATATTTTCAAAGTCAATGAGCACAAGTCTGACAGCCCTTGCTTAAATTTAGCAGTTCAAAGGCTTCCTCTGCCTGCATGAACACTTCAGAATTATTATTACATAAGTAATGTTGAATTTAATATCCGTGTTTCAGTGTTAACGTGAATCTCTCGCAGTTTCTTTACTGTGTGCACTTTTTTTCCAGCCACCCAAAGCGCCTTCCAGCGCAGCCCGAGGCTGCAGTTTGGGAGCAGGGCCCTGCACAGCTCCCTGCCCACCAGGGCTCCTCGGGCTGTGTCACAATTCCTCCCGCTCGCTGTTTCCAGAAGCATTTCTGGAGGGCGGAGATGGTCTAATTTTAGTACGGGGAGAATCCTCCTCTCTCCAATGAGCGAGCGGCTGCATCTGGAGCTGCAGCCAATTACCCGGGTTTCCTCCTGCTGCACTTCCCACGATGGTCTAATAATGCAGAAGCACAAATTTAAAGTGGCCCCATACGTTAAGAGAAAATAACATTATGTGCTCCCTAACAAAGCCGTTCAACAGTAGTAGAATCTCAAAGGTTTCTTCTAAAGCCTTGGATTGCATAAACCTGACCTTAAAATAATGTGTTAATATCATCATGTTTATTGTCTTTACAGAGCTTGAAATAATATTTCTGATAACTAAAAGGCTGCTCTGAAGCATCTTCTGTAACTTCTGTAGGCCAGAGATGTGCTTTCAGGAAAAGAAACAAAACAAAAAAGGAAAATTTTAATTACAATGCAATGAACCACTGTGGTTCTGAACACTTCTCAGGGCATAGCCTGGCTGCTGTATCTTATCTGTTAAGCGGTTTAACAAGCCTTAGTTGTCTCACTTATTTTTAGCTGGCATGGAATATACCACCAAAAGATTGTGCCTGCAGGTGCATTTACATCCCAGCAACACCAGATAAGTAACATTTTAAAGAAAAATATTATTTCAGAGCTTTGTCCTCTGATAGCGCAAGAAAGTGCAAAAACGTCTTGCAGACTGTTAAAAAGGAAAGAAAAACAGAATTATGAAAATAAGTGAAGAAAAGCTAAAGAAGTAATAGAAGTAATACCATCTAGTAAAACTGATTAAAAATGAAGCTTGCACATCTTTTAGCTTTGTTTGCATTTTGACGTTAAGTAGAGAAAAATGTGTTTGCTCCAGTAGCAATGTTCTAACTATACACTTACCAGACATAAAACTTTCATCCACCATGGGCTCTCTTTCCTTTTTTTCTTTTCATGATGAACTGTCATACCTACCCACAGCACCAGCTTACCTTCACTGCCTGCTCCACCCATGCATGCTCTTGCAGTGTGCAGAGTGACGGAAATCCTGTGATCAAGGCAACTTCCTCTCCCACATGCCTGCTCTCTCCTCCATTTCTGCCTTCTCAAACTAAACAATTCTCCTTCTGCAGCTCATCTGAATGCTTGTAATCCCAGTGAGGTTTTCATGGCTGCTGCTTA
Organism: Anomalospiza imberbis; assembly: GCF_031753505.1. Classification (NCBI taxonomy): domain Eukaryota; kingdom Metazoa; phylum Chordata; class Aves; order Passeriformes; family Viduidae; genus Anomalospiza; species Anomalospiza imberbis. The sequence continues at coordinate 10,865,467 of NC_089695.1, forward strand.
ACCCTTGTCAAGCCTTCCTGTCTGTTTTCCTCTACTTGTTATCTCACCATTTTCTGTAAAGATAAAAGTGATAAAATATTCTCTTCATGCTTCCTCTGTCTACAAGTCTCTAAAGTGGCAGTAACAAAAAGCTTATCAACATGTCTTCTGTAACTCCATCACTTGCCCTGATAACTTCACCCCATTTCATTTCCTGATCTTCCCAACACTCACTTCTTCATTTGTTCACAGCTTTAGTCATTCAGTCTGCTCTGATTCCTAGCACCCACAGAGATTTGTTTGTCTCTTTGACCATAAAAAAAAAAAGCGCCTTTGATATAAGTGCCTCTTGTCACCTCACAGATTCTTCCAGTCACATCTCTGTCTCTTGTTGGGATCTACCCTAAATCCCCTTCAAACTTGGTTTTGCTTCCTTTTATCTGAAAATTTCTCTGTCCATCTTAAACCAATCTCTTGTTTTAGTCACACTTAGCATATCTAGCTCATGTCTCAGCTTAGTTTTTGCAGTTTTTCTCATTTTCACTTCTCCAGTCAGTGTTTCATCTTGGCTTGTCAGTCCCTTCTTCCCTTGTGTTTCTTTCACTTTTCTGCAGGAGCATTGGTGAGCACTGTCCTTGACTCTCCTCCCTTCCCTCCAAGCTCAAAGCTCAACATCCCAATGTACCTTTTGTTTCACTCTGTGAAGACATCTCCTGTTTCCTGACAGCCCTGCAACTGAATTCCACAACTGCCCTTGCAGACAAACACCTTCCTGCTTTATCCCACCCGATTGCTCAGGATGAGCTCCTGTTGAACACCTGTAGAGGTTGGGGCTGACAATTTATTTCCTCCTCATCTATATACAGACATTCTATGTAAATACTGCATCTAGATAGCAGGCTTTCACCTAAACTTTAGAGCAGAAACGCTTGCATGTGTTTGCTGCTTCATTGTTCTACACAATGTTTAACGTAATGCTTGCTTGGATTATCCCTGAGGCCACCAAGCTCAGAGATAAGTAGTTGCTGTGATCCTACCACAATGAAGAAATGAATGTATGAATAAACCAATAAAAATCTTTTATCTAACAAATTAAAAGAGGCAATAAGGCTTTTTTAAGATATATTGTCAATGCCTACTTAAAGACATCTTCTATTCATCTTAATTCCATGTAGCATAAAGAATCATTTTTTGCCATACTTATTTTGAGCCATTACATTCAGTCCCATCATTAAAATATATGGGATCAATTGTATAGTTGTTATTATTATTAATAAAATGTATTTACTTATGCTGTGCATAAGGACTAACTCAGACATTTCCTATAATGTAGTATTTGGTATAGAGCAGGCAGTCTGTGACTTGAGATGCTTACAATCAACTTAGACAAGACAGGCATAGAATGTGGAAAATAGAGAAATTACAGCAAGTTTTAAGGCGCTGGATGACGTTGTTTTTCTTTTTTTTTTTTTCTTTTTTAGAAGATACAAAAATCAACAGAAGGGAAATAATAAGGAAATGGAGGATGACCAAGAAAAAGGAGGAGGTAATAAATATCAGTATGGGACACTCAAATGAACAGACAGCAAGGGCAGGGCTTGGCATAAACTGCAAATTTGATAGAACAGCAGAGTTAGACCCAAGATCAGAAGGCCTATATGCAAGTAAAATTCAGTGGAATTTCAGTCAACACCATGAGTAAACATAGCAATTACAAGATTAAAAAATGGCAAGCAATGATAGTTTTTTTTTTCTCAGCAGTAAATGTGTAAATATAGGGAGAATTACCTCCCAAGAAGGTACCTGTGTACTTTTCTTTGATTAACCACAGGCTTTGAGTGGGGAGTGAAAAGCAAGACCAAAACCCAAGTCACAGCCCAGAGGAATTCTTTAAAATTACCTGTGGCATGATGGGGCCTGGTGGGACAAAAAATAATCACAACAACCCATATTCTCAAATTTCTCAGTCCTTGATGTCTAGATGTGTAAAGAATGACTTTGTTAGTTGGGCCAGCCACAGTTCTCAAACCAGGCTGCTTAGACAGTCTACAGCCACATGGTTATCCTGCTCTTGGATATGGGACACAAAAGGTTTAATCAAACAGCCATCAACATGGGGAACTGGGAATCACAGAGAGCCCTGCCAGCTGGGGCCTGCTGCTTGGAATTGCCAGGGTGGGAGATTGAGAGGGACCTGACCAGGAGAAATGGGCAGTTGGAAAGGAGCACAGCTTTAAAGAAAGCACTGTTAGTCAGAAACAGGAAAACACTTGACAAAGTGCCAGTGGTAGGGAAGGATGGGACAGGTTCAGCAAAGCAAAAAATAGAACTGGAGAAATAAAAAGAGAAGAGAAAGGAAAGGGAAATGTATGTACAAGTCCTAATGAGATGACATTCACGTTCTTGGCAAGACTTGATGAAATACAAAGCAGATGTTATGGCCAGTGAGTCTTGCAAGAAAATGAAGCTATAAATATATAGTCCAGAGCATTTAGGTTATGTCCATTCGCTGAGCCTGACAGACCCATGCAAAGTGCTGCAAATTCATTTTACTCTCAGGTTCTGGTCTGTAAACTTGTAACCTCAGCAGAGATGCATTTCTGCAGTCACCTGCCACAGCTGCATGCACAAAAGGCTGCAAAAAGAAGGTGGACAGGGAACCAGGGCAGTGGCATTCACCACTTCAGCCATGCAAGCCTCAGCGTGGCCTTGGCTCCCTGTGACTTAAACAAAGGTGTGGTATTTTCCCACTAGGCAGGCTATCAGCACAGGGTAAGGGAATGCACTTAGCTGACAGACAGATGGCTGTAATCACAAACCACATATTTTCGGTACAGACCAGAGAGGTTTAAAATCTAAGCCAAAGCTGCTTGAAAAATCACAAGAAGCCCCCTTGCTGGATGTGGGGTAAGCTCCTCTGACATGGTATAAATTATGATATATTATAAAAAATTATTTGCTTCTAACATTCTATTAAAAGTTCAATACAAGAAAACAATATAAAAATATATTCTCATAAAGATGAGCATCTCTATCAGCCAACATCTACAAGCTGTCCTGAGGACATTACAACTTTCAAGTGTACTGGCTTTGCTCTCTGTACTATCTTTACTGCCCTGACTTCATAGAACGTTTTTTACAAAGCTCAGCCTAAAGGTGTGGTTGAGAGTTTGTATAGCATACCCTACCCTGTCAGTAGCCTGTGCTGAGACAGGCATCCCTAAAGATGAATTCTGATCTACTGTATTTAGGATAAAAACTGTTCTAAAAGCAGCTCAGCTGAAGGACAGTTCATTATCCAGACCAGATCCCAGACCAGGTCATTTAAAATGTTTCTCCACTGTTTGTACTCACAAATGGCTGTGAGCACTCCTGAGTTTTAACAGCAGATTAAAGTTGAACCACAAGCCATATTTGACAGAGGGTGGAGCATTAACGTGTGCACTCATTACTGCAGTAAGTTAGGTAATAATTGTTCCTTTTTGCCCACAAGCAAAGGACTTAACTTTCAGTTTTATTTAGAGAGGTGTGAGCTTTACCTGTACATCTAGGGGGCAAAATCTGCCCCTTTGGCATGGACAAATAGGACATTAGGAGCTGTATACCGTACACGTCTGGTTCCAGGGAGCAGTTCTCTTCTGGGCTTCCCTCCCACAACTTTGCCAACAAGGCTGACATATCCTTGGGCAAAAGGAATTAAGGCCCGGGCACGTGCTCAGCGCTCCAAGCCCCGAGTTATGTAATATCCAAATCTAAGTTTAAAAACAACAAACTCTGGCCCCTCTCGGTTGCAAAACCAGCAGAGCTGGAAACATTAAGCAAACCTCTCGTCCTGGAGTAACTGACTCAGCGCCCGTAACGCACCTCGAGCTAAACCAGGGCGGCACTCGAAGGAAAACACAGCGCTCCAGCCCAGCCGGACGCTCCCGTGCAGGACCCGCGGGCCCGGCTCCGCCGCGGCCGAACCACGGACCGCGTTGGGAGCGCGGCCCCGATCCCGATCCCGATCCCGATCCCGGCCCCGATCCCGATCCCGATCCCGATCCCGATCCCGGCCCCGATCCCGCCCGGGGCTGCCCGACCCCGCCGGCAGCTCCCGGTCCCGCCTCGCCCGCCTCTCCCCGCGTGGTCCCGCCCACCCCGGCAGGGCAGCCAGCAGCGAGAGCAGACTCCCCTGAGTGACAGGCGGCGACGCCCAACCAGGACGCGCCTTGTTGCGGTGTGGCGCAGGCTCCGGCGGTATAAAGGCGGCCACGCGTCGCGGGCGCGGGCCCGAGTACGTGTCTGAGGGGGAGGCGGCGGTGGCGGCGGTGCGGAGCAGCCGCGGGGAGCGGGATCGGCTCCAGCACCAGTGCCGGGGCAGTTTTAATTAGACTTCGGTCAGCCCGGGTTTTATCGGGAGCGGATTTTAAAAGTGAGTACGAGCGGGATGGCGGCGGGAAGGGGGAGGGGTGTGATCGGACCGGATCAGACCGGCCCGGCCGGGGAGGAGCCGCCGCGCTGACCCGCGCTCGTCTCTCGCAGGCGTCTCTCGTCCCTCTGCCTCTGCGGACGGGGCACCATGTCGGAAGCAGAGCAGCAGCTAGCGGCCGGCGCCACCCAGAACGGGCACGAAGCTGCCGAGAGCGCTGGGGAGCAGCAGGCCGAGACCGGCGGGGCCGCTGCGGCGGCGGGAGCGGCAGGAGCAGCGGGAGCGGCGGCGGCGGCGGGAGCCGGCCCAGCGGCGGGAACAGCGGGCACGGCCGCCAGCCAGAATGGGGCCGAGGGCGACCAGATCAACGCCAGCAAGAACGAGGAGGACGCGGGGTAAGCGCGGACGCCATGTGCGGAGCGCCGGGCCCGGCGCGGCCCTGCGGCGGCAGCGCCCCCGGCCCCGCTCGGGCCGGCAGGGAGGGCGGCGGGAGCGGCCCCGCCGAGCCGGGGCCCTGCAGCACCAGCGCTTCCTTTGTTCTGGCGCTGCCTTTTGTTGGCGCCATGTGGCGGCTGGGGGAGGGGCGCCGAGCGGGGCTGTTGCCCTCTCCCGCTGTAAAATGGAAGGGGATTTACCTCTCCCGCGTTTTCTTCATCCTTTCCCTCTTCAGCGAAAGGGGCGGATGGAAGGAGTTGCTTTCTGATGGGGAGGGGGGCTGGCTGAAACTTTGCGGGGATCGCACGGCCCATCGCCACTGGCGTCGATGTAAATGTGAATGTTTTGTGTAAAGCACATAAAAAATAATCCTGGCCTTGGAAGGCAGCGGGGTTAACCTAAGTATTTTTTTAAGGGAAGTGAAGGGAAAATCAGCACGATTGAGATAATGCGCGGTGTGTTTGAATCGGTAAGAGCTATTTTGGTGTGCTACTTTGCAGCATTGTCAGAAAATGCCTTAAGTTTTGCAAGGGATTTCTGGAGGAGTCAGTGTAGTTTCTCTGTGCTGTGGTAGCGTAATCCTTGTGTATATAAGAGGAATTTCTTTCATATTATTGTTGGTCTGTTCGTAAACACACGTAATTGACACGAAGATTACGTGGTTATTTCTCGGTTATTTTCTTTGTTATTAGAAAATAACAAAGAAACATTTTCTTTGTTATTAGGCTACCCCATGTATTTAATTGGAACTCCCTTTGTTACTGCTGGGCTCTGAACCAGAGGGTCAGATCCCTTAGGTTAAACAGAGGGCTGAAGCCAGTGTAATAGATTTTTGACTATAAAGGAGCGAGTAACACTTGCACAAGCTTCCCACCAGCTGGAGCCGGATGTACTCTTTGCAGACACTAGAAGGATTGTGAACTAGGCCTTTTAGCTCTGTACGAATTTTTCTTTACTGTTTTTAGTATTTTATGCTGAAAAACGGTGATAGTATTTTCCTTTCATGAACAAGCTTCAGACCCAAATCGGTGTGAAATGAAACTTCTTAGAAAAGCACTTATTCAGAGGGATTGACCTATGTGAAGAATGTAGTGCTGTCCAAGGCACTGATTTTACAGTGTTTTATTAGGAGCTAAAATAAGCTTCAATTTAGCTGCACAAATACACTCAAGAGGGAAAATGACTGCCTATTAAGGGTGCAGTTGTCCTGCTTATGTGGCATCTGAGGGAAAAGCCAAATACAGCGATTTTGGTCTTGGCTTCAAAGGTTCAAAAGTTCTAAATATTGTGTTATTTAAATTAGGTATCAGTTTTACCAGTTACAAAACAAAGCACTGTAAATTGCAAAGTGTGCTGTGGTACAAGGTGAGTTTAGCATGTGGCAATGCCATGAAGTGGCCAAAACTGCCTCCAGACAAATTCCTGTCATCCCCCAATCTCTTGATCGTTCTCTAAGTGGTTCTCTAAGTGTGGTCAGCGATGACAGGGTGTGCTGTGGAAAGCCTGTCAGGTTAGAGCAGCCGCAGTCAGCTGTTGGGATGGGAAAGAATCCCCCAAGCCCCTTTCTTTGACCTATTATTGGAAGGCTGGATAAACTTCGATCCTCCAAGGCTCTGCTGTAATGGCTGCAGGAAGCACCCGCTGTATTTGAACCCGGTGCTTCCTGCTGCACTCAGCAAGAGTGCACAGCGTGGTCTGCTGAAAAAACTTGACTTCAGCTGATAGAAGGGTATGATTTCACCCAGTTCAAGAAAAAAAGGGAAAAACCCACATAAGGTTTCCCCTACCCCGTTTCCTCTTGAATGTAAATAGATGCCAATTATTACAAAGTTAGACAAACTCCAAAAGCCAATTTTATTTAAGTATAGTTTAATTTCTGAAGTGCTGCTACCTTCTAGTGCCAATCTAGGTTGCCTCCAAACAAGAGTAATAACTTAAACTGCTTCAGTCTATAGTTAGATAAAAAGGCTCAAATGCTTTTAAAAGCTGAGTTTGTTACCTTGGAAACTATGAAAATAGAAAATGCAGCCATGTTATTAATGTTTTTGTTTGAAGTGAAGCATTTGAAAAATGCCTTCTTGCCTGCTATCACTGTTTTGTTTGTTAGCTTCACTTCTGTACTGTGCCTTGAATTAAGTGCTTTGAGCTAGATATCCTCCTTCAGAGGGTATTTTGTATGGGAAAGTGGGCAGGGAAGAACTGTATCTGCCTACTTGGAATTAAAGACTGAGAATGGAGAGACTCCTGTAGTACTGATGAAGACAGAGCTAGACTCAGTAACTAAGCAGGAAGAAGTGCACAACATAGTAGTTAAGGCAGGTCCAAAGTCCCATCTGTTGTATGTGACTGTTATTGGAGGTCACAGATGCCTGGACTAAAATTTTTACAGCTGTTTAACCAAAACCTAAGAGAGCTCAAATACTTTGCCTTTTGATACCTTATTCTTTGCTGAATGCTTTCAGAGTAGTAGGAATGATCCTAAGTTCTTTGCAAGAACTGAGTTGGCAGTACTTGACAATCAATACTGCTTTCTTGCAAATGATGGAATACTTTTGTTAAGAACATAAGTTACTGGCAAGGACTATTTCAGGCTATTCTTACTTTTTTTTATATCACCTAAACAATGGCAGGGTGCATTGTGGCCTTCCCTCAAAAAGAGAGGGGGAGAAGCCCACCCTTGTGCACTCCCGTAATATCAGCAGCTTTTGATAAGATGCAGGTGTTGCACTTGGAACAGACAGTCCTGTTCTGACAATGCTGCTGAGGTGTGTACCACTGAGCATCTTACTGTGCTTTTCTCTAGTGCTTCCTGAATCTGAATAGCTCTTCTCTCCTTGAAATTTCAGGAAGATGTTTGTTGGTGGCCTCAGTTGGGATACAAGCAAAAAAGACTTGAAAGATTACTTCACCAAATTTGGTGAGGTAACCGACTGTACGATAAAGATGGACCCTAACACAGGAAGATCCAGAGGCTTTGGATTTATTCTCTTCAAAGAACCCGGGAGTGTTGAAAAGGTGAATTTAAGCTAAATATTTTTGATACTTAACTTCTAGGGGAAACTTTTCAGCTTGAGTTAATCATACCAAACTGTCTTTTAGGTTCTGGAACAGAAAGAACACAGACTAGATGGACGACTAATTGATCCCAAGAAGGCCATGGCAATGAAAAAGGATCCAGTGAAGAAAATATTTGTTGGTGGGCTAAACCCAGAAGCTACAGAAGAGAAAATCAGGGAATACTTTGGAGAGTTTGGAGAGGTGTGTAATGGTATCTTAGTAAACTCTGAAAGTATAGTCTCCAGTTGCTGTTCAGTTTATTAATAATTTGCAAGTTTCAAAGTAAGTGAACTTCAGATGTATCAAGCCTTCTGTAACATCCAGAAGTTTCCCAACTTGAGAGCAAAGGTGGCACTTACTGCACTAGGTGCTTCCATTGCTAGTTAGAGACCCTTGTCTTAAACTCAAAGCATTTTAGCTGATGTTAAAACCAGTTTGAAGAGTTGTAAAATGGAAATCTTTGATCTGAAAGCCACTGTTAGCATAGAAAGGCTTGCAACTTTGGTGTTCCATAAAATGCATAAAAAGAAAATTTGCAGTTTTGCTGCCCCAATTTCTGTGCATTTAACTGTTCATCTAAAACATGAATCTGAAAATAGTATTTCACATCTTCAGATTGAAGCAATTGAACTGCCAATGGATCCAAAGACCAACAAAAGGAGGGGATTTGTGTTCATCACTTTCAAGGAAGAGGATCCAGTGAAGAAGGTTTTGGAGAAGAAGTTCCATAACGTCAGCGGAAGCAAGGTAGAAATTCTGACTTGCAACTCTTAGTCCAAGGATAATACCTGTACATCTATAACCTGAAAAGGCTTTTGTAGACCTCTTGTGTCAAAGTACCAACTTTACAATAAGGACAGCTTAAAGTTTACCATAGCGGTCGGTGTTTTGCCCTAAGTTCTGTCACAGGGGCTACCAAAGCTCTTTGACCGTACTTAAGGCTTTCATTGCTCTATTTTAGAGCCTTTTGTATATTAAGTATCTAATTGCATTCATTAAATGCATGTGGAGAAATTGGCTTGTGTATCAGTGTAAGCCATTCCAGCAGGTAAATGCCTATTTTCAGCACTTGAATAAATGAAAGCCTTGCAGATGCTTAACTTTGCAAGCATCTGGCTGAAACTGGCTCTGTCTGCTGGGGGGAAGCTTCTGCTTTCTTCTCTCTGAAGCTCCTTTCTGCAGCCCCCCCTGTTCCCCAAACCTTGCCATGTAAACCCACTACAAGGATCCAGGGAGTGAATGTACACTTAGGGAAGCTCGTGTTTGGTCAGCTAGTTATGGGAGCTACTCGTAAGGGTGGTGTGAGGTGCTCTGACCAGCTGACTGCTCATCTGAGGGAATAGCTAATGGAGACAGGCTCATGGAGCAACAAATGTAGAGAGACTGGAGGCAAATGAGGTGTCCTTGTTCTCTTGCTCTGAGGCCAGTGCTGACCACATAACTTCAGAGCCTTATTACACTGGGTCGTACTGTCTGACACTGACTTGGATTGCATTTCATTTAAGGCTGGTCTTGACACAATCCAGAACAAACTTTGGCAAACCTAATGCAGTGGGAAAGACAGTGGTTAGCAGTGAAGTTTGTTTTCAGGAGAGATGAATGCCTAAATGCCAAGAGAGCTGAGAAACTTCTGTATCATATCTATGACTTGTTTTTGCGTTATAGCCATAGATAATAAAAAGCAGATTACCTTAAAGGTCCTGTGGTAAAGGACTCCAAGCCAGGCTTACTCAGGTGCTGTTGTTCCTTTTGCAGCATAGTGGCTTTAATCTTGGACTGTGCACAGATCCAGGAACCTGGCGAATGGCTGACAGCTTGAACTGCAGCCTGGGAACCTGTCTTGGAAATGTCAGTTCTGGTTGGTTTTACCTGTCAGTATTTGATAAATGGTGATTTCAGGTGTTGCTAGGGGTATGGTACAGTCCATCCACATACACAGTGTGTAGGGTGTACAGTGGCTGCCAGGAAAACTCGTTCTGGTGCATTTCTCAGAATCCTGTTCATTCAGTGCAGGTCAGGTGAAGCAGTCTGATAGCAGCAGCCTTGTCCTGGAGGTTGTGCCAGGTGAGAGGGCAGCCTTGTGTCTCCTACAGGAGAGATGGCCTCGGCACCTCTTTCATGGTGAAACTGATGGTAGGGACTAGGCAGGATAAAATGCCCTGAAAGCAGCGGCCTCTTGGAAAGGCTGACAGTGACTTACCTTTGCCCAGGTGGCATAATAAATCAGATGTCCCTGGATATGCATTAGTGCTGCTCACCTGACCAGGAGCACAGCAAGTACACCTCCTTTGCCTCCAGAGGAACCTCTGGCTTCTCCAGGTGCTCACGTGGGGCAATGCTGCTCTGAGACACTTTACATACTCTTCCTTTTTTTTTTTTTTTTTTTATTTGCAGTGTGAGATTAAGGTAGCACAGCCAAAAGAAGTGTACCAGCAGCAACAGTTCAGTAGTGGTGGAGGAAGAGGTAGCTATGGAGGAAGAGGCAGAGGTGGAAGAGGCGGCGGTAAGTACTACACACACTACTTTAGTATGGACACATTCTAAATAAGTTGTGTGTACTAAAATGGGATTTTGTGGATGGTTTTCCCTTCTATAGCTCAAAGTCAAAATTGGAATCAAGGTTATGGCAATTACTGGAACCAGGGTTATGGGAATCAAGGATACGGCTATCAGCAAGGTTATGGTGGCTATGGAGGCTATGATTATTCAGGATATGGGTATTATGGATATGGACCAGGCTATGATTACAGTAAGTAAAGAGAACTGTATTGGGTATAAGCAAGCATAACTAATTAGCAGTTTAATGCATTTGTTCTCTTGTTCATAGGTCAAGGCAGTGCAAATTATGGGAAGACACCAAGACGTGGTGGTCATCAGAATAACTACAAGCCATATTGATCAAACTTATTCAGGTATGCAGTGGCATGGTCTCTTTTGGAAAATGACTGCATAGGTTTTGTATACAATGCTGTAGATGGATACTTCAGTTCTGTACCAAATTTAACTTTACAATAAATTTCTATGGCCTGTTTAATGTGCATCTTACTTGGAAGAGCTCCCTGGAAATGTTTTACATGTTTAATACTTACCAATAACTAGTTGTCTAGACAGTGTGGTGTGTAATTTTCAGCATTGCTGAAAATATTAATTAATGATTTTATTAATAGGTTAAACTGAAACTGATTTTGAGGGTCTGCTTAAAGCTGCAGCTCTGCATCTAGGGACTGCCTCTTGGAGTTAACTATGGACTCTGCATTACTCCAGTTGTACAGAATGAGATGCATCTTAGGGAACCAGTGTCACTTTCCACCTTTTTATTTTGTATTGTTTTTGTGTCATACATTTCCTGTAATGGAAGTGTTAATTTTAATGTACTTTTTGGTACCTTTTTGGAATCTAATGTATTGTAAGGTATTTTACATGTGTTCTGATTCACCATGACATGGATATGGAAGCTATCCTAGCTTTTGAAATAAAAAAGGCGTAATCTAGTGTCTTGTGCCATTCTTCAGCTCATGTGTTAGTAAAACACCAGTATCCTGTTCCCAGAACTTAGTTCATGGCAGTACTTGATAGATTGAGTTGTGCTTAAATGTTTTTAATCTTAAAACTAGAAGGCCGTGTTGGTAGTTGTGCTCACTTGCAGTTAAGTGGCAGCTAAAACCTGCTGTCATTTCTGCCTGGAGGTTGTGGAGGACAGCTCAGGTGAGAAGCCCCAGCTGTGGTGGGGCTGTGCTGGTGACATTGGTGGCTCTGCTCTAGGCAAGCACAGAGGCTCAGTAACTTGTAGTGGTGTCTGCTTTGGGCTCTGCTAGGAGGAGCCAGAGCTGTAGGGTCCATGTAGGGCTTGGGAGTCTGGACAGCATTGAAGGAGCCAGCCAAGAGGTGTGCAAAAAGCGGCCTGCACTTCCTCCATATTTCACTGTATTGAGTCTGAGACTTGTCTGCAAGTTGTTAATAGACTGTATATACCTGCCTTGAAAGGCAGGTTGGACAGACATTAAATTACCAATGCAAAGTCTGAATTTTTGCAGCCTTTTTGTACAACAGAAAAGGCTAAAAGAACTTCCACTGCACTTGTGGGTGGAAAAAACATCTCTTTGTCTAGAGATGAGTGACCAGCTAGTAATACTCTCCATTTTTGACTTTACTGTTAGTTTACTGCTATTTTAAGGCAGTAACTGTCATGTGATTTGCCTGTCTTGTTGCAGAATATAAGTAACAAGCTCTGCCGTACAAAGTAAACTTTTAATCTTTGTTGCAGTGATCAATTCAGTATCAATCTTCTTTTAAAGCTAAAATCTGGCAATATTTTTTCTTATAACAAATTTTCTTTGAACAAGGAACACCTGGAAGTGGAATCAAACCAAGTAACTTAAGACAAAAAACAAAGACGTGTTACTAGTGACCTTTCCAGTTTTTTTTACCAAGGGATGCAGCTATTTCTGCATGGAATATAATCTGCTGCTCCCTGCTGGTTGTCTTTGAAAAGAAAAACTTGCTTGTAAGTTTAGAAGTCTGTAAAGACTCTTCTGGTGTTAGGTGGAAGTTTTTTTTTTTTTAAAAATCAGGTTTTAAATCTTATATTGACAACTCTACAGCTGGACCATGTAACCTCCAGCCCAACTTGCAAATAAAAAAACAGCAGATCACTGAAACAAATGAATACAGTATTTAGAAGTATTACTGTCTCAAGATTTAAAATTTAAATACTTTATTACATACTTCAAATTTTTTTTTTCTGTGAAATAAGGGGTAGCAGAATATTTTTCTAGCAAGCACTTGGCTCTCCAGTGGGAAAATTGCATGATACCAGGACCATTGTGCTGCAGTCCTTCTGGCTAGTAGTGTCCTAGCAAGAGTTTGTCAGCTGGTGTTATTGTGGTGGTTCTTGTAAGTAGGTGCTCAGGTAATGCTTCCTTAACAGGTGATGTGGCCTTAGGCAGAAACTGAGGATACTGGTACTTAAATGCAGAGCTGGCTTTTTCCCTTTCTTCTTTGCATGAAAAGTTTGTGATACAAAGAACTGCCTGGTGAAAGTAAAGGCTTGTGCACAAGGTTGTTGCTTATGGCTGTAAACTACTCGTAATTTACTAATCCTACTTGGATATTTCTACAGGACAGACTATGTTTGTAAGAAGTGGTTTGGGAGCCATGGCCCTCAGCTGTCTGTCCTTCATGTGTTTGATGTTAGGAATTTGGAACTGAAGTTTTTGACTTAACCTGGTGGCTTGAGAGAGTGTGTGTTGAATATAGTGCTACTTAGGGACCTTGTTCTGACACTGGCTGCTGAAACTCATCAGAGTCCTGGGAAGGACTGGGTGTACTGGCACCTGGAATGGTGTTTGCATAGGTAGCTGAAGACTTGAAAATACCAGAACAGCCACTGGCTCATCCTAATTTGAAAAAGTCATAACCTGAAAGGGCATAAATTTAGAAAATGTATTTTGTAGTGGCCATTAGAAAAATCCTCCTTTATAATCAGTTTTAAATAAAAGCCAATTCCACACTGCCAGAGTTGAGACAAGCTCTTGTAAAATTTATTTCTCCTAGAGCTTTTACTAAAAACAAGATAAATGAAATCAGAAAAATCAAAGGTGACTTATCTGGTCTAAGACATGCTAGGATGAAGATTAAATGTGCATTATTATAGCAGAATAATGTTTCTTAGTAGTAGATCTTGAACATTGTTTGAAACCTATGGAAAGAAAATAATGTTATGGGTTTTTTTGTAATTTCTTTTAATGATACTTTTACTTCATTGCCTCATTTTCGCTTACATTATATGTAAGTGTCTTACTAGTACTGTACTTAGTAAGAGGCTTTTTACTTTCTTGGTTTCCTGTAGAAAATAAAGGCATTTTTCTTGCTTAGTTTAGATCACAGATAAGTACATTAAGTCATTAGGCCTCTAATTTGCACTGGCACTGTTAAGTAATCTTTCTGTTCCTAAGAATAAGTAGTATAAACAGCTGTATGTCTTTCCATTAACTTGCTAAATAAAATATTAACACATTTTTCTTGTGCCTGCTATACTAATATACACTGAACTAAAAACATTTCTCCTTAGCTCAGGGCCATAGCACTGTGAATCTCATGGTGGTTGAGGCCACTAATTACACTGCTCACAATGACCATGTTAGGTGCATTCCTGCCCAGCTATCCAGAGTTCATCTAAACAGCTGGTTGTCTCCTTAGAGTAGTTTGAAGAAGTACTAAGTGTACCAAAGGATGTTGTTACCAAGGTGGTAACTGTAAGTGTACACTGTGCTCATGAGTGTGCAGCAAAACTGAGTTGCAGCTAGATGTTCTCTTGGCAACCTACTGAGGGACCTCAACAGATGAAGAGATAACAAGACTATGAAGACTTAACAAGACCAGTCTTACTCTGATACCCACAAACTTTGTGTCTAGGGGTAAATGGATCCTGAAGCATGAGATGCCAGCTGTGAACCTGAAATGACACTTATGGGGAGATCTGCTGAGAAGTGGTTATGCAGCTGGACCAGCTTCTGGCTGGAGCCTGAAGGCACTGAGCAGCAAGCAGAAAAGCTCTGTGTGGATGTGCAGTCATTTGCATGCTCTAGAGACAGGCATGTCTGGGACATGTTGGCCCTTGCTTACAACAAGTGATGCACACACTGTTGCTGGGAGTGTCAGACTGATGGAAGGCAGTTGTGAATGCTGGATATGTGGTCCATGCTTGGAGATCCCCAGAAATTCCTGCAACCTTTGAGTAAAAGCATCTCTGAGGAAGCTTTATTCTGACAGTGCTTGTGAAATTATGTTTAGCAACCTTGGCTTTTAAATGGTTCTGGGTAACTATAGGGAATACCTGCTCAGGTGGACCAAATAGGTGTTTCCTGTTGGTTCAGACATTCTTTTTCCATATCTGGAGAGAGAATAAACAACAACTTTAAAAAGCCATGACTTAGTGTAAAAAAGTCACAAACTTTCTTAATGCTAAGTGTGTAGAAGTTGTATAAAAAGCTAAGTGGCAAAGTACATAGATTATGGCTTTCAGGAACATGTGGGCCTCTTTTACAAGTTGTGCTTGTTCAGATAAGCTAAACACTCAAACCTCAGCCAGAGAAAAGCTGTTCTAAGAGACATGTGCATCTGTAGAGGAAGTAGCTTTGTTGGGGAACTTCAGCACAGAATAACTGAGAAGGGAAGGCTGTGTGCTCAGCATTTACCATCTTGGCTCCATTTTAGCATTATCTGAAAATCAAGCTCAGCAGGTCAGCATTGTCTTCAAGAAAGTTCAGCAACCACCCACTATTTTTAAGGGTTTTGATAATTTTTTTACCTGTTAGTATTTTGTCAATTGTCTCCACAACAAATTTTGCATCCTCCATATTAAAACACATTGGGGGCTTGAATTTCAGCACATTTTTTCCTGGCCCATCTGTACTCAATAGAATATATTTTTCCTTAAGTCTGGAAAGAGCAAGAACAAAGAATTACATTTACCTCTGCATGTAGCTCAGAAAAACTTCCAACACCAGCCTGCAGGCTGTCACACAGTGCCTTCCTACACCGACTGCTGTCAGTTTTGGCCAGTTGATTGTATTTTAGCTTGCCGCACCCCTCCCATTGAGAAACTCCATGATTGTACCTCTGTATTAAATCCTCTGCTTCTGCTGTGGCTGGAGTCCTTTCTCCTTGGTCTTTGATTAAGTCCACTCCAATGAATAAGCCACAACCTCTGTAACAGAAATAAAAACAGTTAGTCTGTCAGAGTCAGTGTCAGAGGAAGGAACTAAAAGTGAACTAAAAATGAGATTTTTTTTAAGACCAGGCCATCACTGCATGAGAATTACCTGATGTTTGGCTACTGGTAGAAGAAGGTTTTGCTGTTGTGAAAAAATGTAGTAATACAGACTTCTGTCTGCTCACACGGGCATAGCAGGACAGGATGTTAAGCCTGTTTTCCATCTAGCTCATCACTTCTGTACCATGTGCACTTCAGCTTTGAGTTAAAACAGGAAAGTGAACTCCTTTAGCAGCTAATAAATTGATAAAACAGTACTGGCCCAGAGTGGCAAAGTATGTGAGACTGCTGATAAGCTCAAGTTTGTTTTACTTGATTGTACAGGAGGCTCTTTATTTTTGCTGAAAACACAAAATTTAATTAATTTCTCAAAACAACATCTGTTGGATTGCCTGAACCAAAGAGAAAGCAACTAAAAATGTAAATAAGGCACTGATACCTGACATCACCGATGATGGGATGCTTGATTTGCAGCTCCTTGAGTGTCTTCATCAAGAAGTTGCCTACCTCTGTGGCATGAGCCTGAAGGTGTTCCTTTTCAATTACATCTAACACAGCTAATCCAATGGCACATGAAACAGGGTTCCCACCAAACTGAGCCCAGGAAAGGAATACAGAGAACCATGGGAAGAAAGATGAAATCATGTCACTGGAAGTGCAACTTCAGTGATACAAGTAGCATATTATTACTTTTATCAGATGGAGCAAAAAACATAGACTCACAGACTAGAAACACAGATAAAAATAGTATAGTAACACAGTTCCTCTTTAGTTACTATGTGGAAAATACTAATAAAAACACAGCATGAGTATCTAATTTTAATCCTTAGACTCCTTTACAGAAGTGGGCAACTGTTTACTTACTGTATTAAAATACTCTACTCCAGTGGCCGCAAATGCTTCTGCAATTTCTTTTGTTGTTGCTACACAAGCAAGTGGGTGCCCATTTCCTATTGGTTTCCCCATAGTGACAATATCAGGTATAAAATCTTCTCCCTGAAGCTGGAATGCCCAAAAGTGCTTGCCAACCCTGCCAAAGCCAACTTGAATTTCATCAGCAATAAATACACCTCCTGCCTTGTGCACATGCCTGTAACATAACAGATTGGATTGTCTCTTAAAAGGAAAGAGAACATAGAATTTACTGTTCAGGAACATGCAGAAAGTGTTACTTTGCAAACTTTGAGGAAACAAATGAATACAAGCCTATATTGTATACTGTGTATTTATAAGCAGATCTTTGCCATATACAAAGTTCACATTCTAACATGAAGGCGTGGGTAATTTCCTACCTATGAAGCTCTATGCTACAGCAGGCAGAGAATTATCTATTTACCAAATACGTTAAGTTATGACCACTTACTCTGCAACCTTCTGAAAATATCCTGCTGGGGGAATGATTTGACCACCCACACTTGGTAGAGATTCAACAAAAAATGCAGCAATCTGAAACAGAACATAAAATGTTTGAAAACAATACAGAAAGTTGTGGAGCAAGCTCTTTGTCCTTGTTTTACCTTTCTGCCTCTCTCATGTGCATGCTCAATAATATTTTTTACTTCATCAGCATAGGCTGTTACTGAGTCTTCATGGTCTTCTCTATAAAGTCCTCTGTATGTGTCTGGAACAGGAGCCTATGCAAAAGAACAGTATCCTATATTCAATATATCATAAAAACAACTTCACTCAATTGACAAGTAATTGGTAGATATAGGCTGAAGTACATACCACGTGGACCCATTCCTTTTGTCCTTCTAGATTTCTGAATTTATATGGGCTTATGTCAATCAAAGATGTCAGATGTCCATGGTAAGCACTTAAAAAACAATTGGCAGAACTAAACAGTAATTTTCTCAGTATCAAGAGTTTTTTAGTATTAGCATTCCAAATAGTAAAAAGTAGCCAGCTGCTGCTATCACCTGGTAGGAAATTCAGTAACTTAAGCTGAGAACAGCTCTGCAGTTTCTTTTCTATCAATAAGCTCAGTGCTACTTGGATTTTTTTTTTAAATAAGGGATGCAGAGGGACAGGAAATAGCACTGGTTTGCCTGCACCAGTGACTGGAATCACAGCAGGGAACACCTGAGCAGTACAAGATTGCAGAACAATGGGAAGGGCCTATTTCTGAATATCCTCCAACAATGGAGTTTCCAGTGACTGTAGGCATCCTGTTCTAGTATTTGACTCCCTTCATGGCAAAAGACTTTTTTTACTATGTCTCATCAAAATATTCCTCAGGTTTGAACTTATATCTGAGGTATTTTTTCCTGTCACCATGTATCTTCACACCTGGCAGCCATCGTTTTTTGCTCCTTCCCATGAGACAGTGGTAGTTGCAGTGAGATCTATCTGGCTGTCTCTTGCTGCTGAACAAACCCAGCACCTCTCACTGCTATGACTCCTTTCCCATTGTGGCAGGCCACTGCTAGTCTCCTTCCAGTGTGTCAACAGCTGTCAACTACTGGAGAGCCCAACCACAGCTCTCAAGGCTGGGCTGGCAAATACTGAACAAAGGGAAAAAAATACTTCCCTCAGCTTCCTGGTTACAGTCTTTCTACTACAGGAGGATTTCAGAAATGCTCTGACCATGGGCCAAAACTGAGCCTTGTACCCCCAAACTGCCAATGTACTCACTGGTCTAAAACGATAACATCCTCATGTTTTGTGTACTGCCGTGCCAATCTCAGGGCAAGGTCGTTGGCTTCAGATCTACAGTGGAAAAATTCAGTAATTGTTTCATTGTGGATATCCTGAATTTTGAAATCTAACCTCCCTTGCACTGCTCTTTGTGTCTGCAGAGAACAGACAGAACTTGATGCATGTTGTGCACAAATTCTTTAGTAATCAGCACTCACTAGGTAGGACTGTTCACCAGAACAGAATCCATCTTAAAAAGCCACAGTACAGGAACTTCTTCAGAAACAATCTGGCTTTTTTTTTTCTTCCATATGAAGTTTCCTTAAGAATATGTCCCAGTCCCCCCCTCCCCCCCCACCAAGAGAAGCAATGCATTCCTAAATTTAATTTTGAGAATAACTGTCAAATCAGAAGGCAAATCAGACAAGAAAATAATACAGCAAGTATTTACATTACTGGTTTGTGGTCCAAGTTCTTACAAATAGAATAAAACTCTTCTTAAATAAAGAGTTAACTAAACTAAACTAAACTAAACTAGTTTAGTTCCCAGGTAGAGAGCTTGCAGAACCAAACCCATTGTCCTGGTTTTTGTCAGTATCTGGTCATCCACACCAGACTGAAACTGGTTGTTGATAAGAAAGTGTGTACTTGTCTGTATATACCTAGTAAAGCCTCAACATCAATTCTAATGTACCAAACTTACCCAGAATTCAAAAAATAGAAGATGCATAATTTCTCAGGTAGTGTTTTTGAAAGTCTCTCTGCATAATCAACCAAGTTATCATGAAGGTAACGAGAATTTGTATTTAACAACTGATTCTGTTCATGGGCTGCCTTTACTATATCAGGGTGACAGTGTCCAACTGCAAGAGAATGTGGAGAGTGGTTTGAGAGTTCTTCTTATTACCCATGGTGTTCATTCATATGCCAGCTTAACACTAATATTTCTCTAATAGTACACAGATATTATTAGTAGGGCCTTAATAATGGTACATCTTGTAAAAATATTTTTGTGCTCCTCAAAAAGTTTGAAGCTGCCTTCTACTGTATTCAAGGTTTGTAGTTAGTACTGGAAATTGATATGCTAAAACAAATAGTGTCTGATTTGATGCTTGGATTTAGGCATTTACACAGTTCAGGAGTTTGGGAAGGTGCAGGTAAGCTTTACTATCAAAGAATTAGTAGCCCTGGTAGGGGTTAAGTTAGAGAGATTTCAAATCCTGTAAGAAAGCAGCAGTCACTTAATTATACACAATTAAGGCACCACACTGAGCAGTGGTTCTGTGACTGTACACTTAACAGTCACTTTTACAAAAACAACAAAATGTCACTTGTTCATTTTACAGTGAGGTGCTTTATTTGAGTTTCCATGGGAAAAAAATCCGTGTTTTAGACATATTTCTAGGAAGACAGGACAGGAAGCAAGTCTGGAAAGCACATTCACACACCCAAATTCAAAAACACTGTAATTCCCCAAACTACACACTCAAGAAAGTTTCCTTCCACTTTTCCAATTAAACACTCCCTCCCCCAGCACAGTGCAACCACAGTAAAAGTACTGATTGTTCTTTGTTCTGCTTAAAAAAACACAGCATCAGATAACATCCAACACCATTACTTCAGCTTACCGTGAGCAACATTGTTTATGCAGTCAAGGTACTGTCTCCCATTCTCATCATACATATACTGGCCTTTTGCCTTCATGATCTTCACTGGATCATTAGGAAAAAACAGCTTGCAAGAAGAGCTATGACAAGCATCAGAAAGCAAAATAAATCTTAGTGAGTTTAGTTTATCCTACTGGTAAAAGGCATTTCTCCTGTTTGCTGGCACAGTCATCCTGCTTTTGGCCCCTAAACCAAAGGCCTTGTACTCAAATTTTCTTAGATTAACAGAAAAAAAACCTGAAAATCCTACTCTAGGGTCTAGCCACAGCAGTAGGACTCGCCTCTATAGTTTCATCCTGTCTTAACTGCAATTCCTTACTGTCTGTGCTATCTGCCCTTTTTGTTCTTCTGTCTCTTACCTTGTGCTATGTTCTTTCTATTCTTACTATGTTCTTGCTATTCCTGCCAACATCCTGATTTTCCAGATAGTTTGCTGCAGGTGACTGTTAAAGCTTCACTAATCATAGCTGGAACACCGAGTGATTTTATAAGGCTGGGTTTACTTAAGTGCATTTGTTTTGTTTCACTTTTTAAATGAATTGCCAAACAAGTAAAATGGAAGCACATCTGCCTAAGTAGGAGTTGCAGAGATTTGAGACTGAAGGGCAATGCCAAACTTCCCTACTTCATTTAGTAAAAGATGGCTTACACAGAAATAATTTGACAATAAATACAAAACCATTGTCAAAAGGATGACAAAGGACAATGGTGAAGTAAGAAAGTGCTTCATTATCCATACCCAACTGGTATCTTACAGTTGGGGGTTTGTAAGCGTCTCCTAACTGTTCAAAAGATGCTAAGAAAGTGCTTGCAGAGGCTGGGTCTTTGTTGCCAGTGGCAGGGCAAATCAGAAAAAGATTTAATGCCCAGTGTAGTATTTTTCAGGTGTATGTAACTGGCATAATTCTAATTTCAGCATTTACTTTCAGCCCAACTTTTGTATTCATACAACACATAAAAATAGCCTTGGATTTGAATATATATGATATGAAAATATGCCCACAGTTGAATAAAAGAGTTGTGTTGCCATACTTGCTGATGGTCTATAGAATTAAGACTTTCTTTAGGCTGGTTGAAACACCACCGGAAATGGAAAGTTTAGAAATGAGTCTTGTCCCTCATTCTGTCAAAAAGAGCAGACCTTTGTTGTTAATTCCATCACGGTTTTGGTACAATTAGTTTCCTGAAAGATGGTCTGTAATAGAGCGAGAACCTCGCCTGGCCCCAGCCCGGCCTCCAGCCCCAGCCGTGCCTCCGCCGGGCTCGCAGAAAACGCTTTCTAAGCAGTTTAGACTCTAAACAGGCGCACTCGGTATCATACGGGTTTTACAGTGCACTTTCGTAATCCCCCTCGTTAAGACAGGCTAATTCCTGTTAATTACAGCAGCGCACCGGGCTGTGCGGGCGCGGCGCTCCGGCGCTGCCGCTGCTTTCAGCCCGGGCGCGATGGCGCTGCCGCCGGGCGGGGCCCGCGCCTCGGCCCCGGCCCCGGTCCCGTCCGGCCGCAGCGCCCGCCCGCCCGCCTGCCCCGGCCCCGGCCCCGGCCCCGCGCCCGCAGCACTCACCCGACGAGCTGCCGCCGCAGGGCCAGGGTCTGCTGCCGGGAGCGCGGCTGTGCCGCCCGCATGGCCAGCGAGCCGCCCGCGGGGCCGCGCGGGCCGGCGGGGGGAAGGGAGGGAGGGAGGGAGGGAAGGAGCGGCCGCCTCCCGCGGGGCCGGGCCGGAGGAGAGGGGCGGGGAGGGGCGGGGAGGGGCGGCAGCGGCGCAGGGACGCGGGCACTGCCCGGGTCCTGCGTGCGCCGGGAGCGGGCAGGCGCTCACCCGGGGACCCGGCGGCGCGGCGCGGCGCTTCGCTCGCAGGCAGCAGTGGGGACAGGCTGCGGCCCCTGGGGCCCGGCAGGGCTGCTGGCAGCTCACCCTTAAAGCACACGCCCCCAGGGATTTACCCTGCTCGGGTTCACCCAGCCCCGCATCCCACTCACCTCGGAGGGAGGAACAGGCTCTTCAGGAACGTTAGTACAGCTATAACACTCTTCATTTGAAATACACATTGAGGAAGTTTCTTTTACAGTTGAAAATAATTTGAGCAGGTAGCCAGGGTGGTAGAACTGAAATAATTCTTCCACATACTTCATTGTTAAAGCAGAAGTAAGCCCAGCCTTTTACGTGTTCTACCCCTGTGTTTGGTTGGTGGCAGACAGGTAGGCACCTGACTGACTCCTTCAGAGCCAATCCTAAAGCAGGTAATAGTTAAGATTAAAAGAGGAAATGCTGTCAATCAGATTAGAATGATCTTTCTTTCATTCCTGTTTGACTGGAATTACCTAAAGAAAAGTAGGAAAAAGAACCAGACAGGAGATTCTGTGATACTTCGAGTTGTGCTACCACAGGTGTTGTATTCCATAACCAAGTTAATCAGCTTTTCCAACTTGATTCTAGAAAATGACACGTTTTTCCTTCTAAATATATGCTCACATTCTTTTGGTTTAAACTTAACAAACAGCTTTTAAAAACTCTAGAAAAATGGAACAGATAATTTAAAAACTACACTTGGCAGATTTTGCTCACTAGCGATAGCCACCATTAATTATTTCTAGTTGCAATTAATGAACACAGGAGCAGTTTAAATTTTGTGCAATATGGAGAATGCAAAACCAAATTGCTATGTACTTAAAGTTAGATTGAACTTAGTCTAACTACATTGTTTCATAAAGGTCAGGTTTTAAGTAACAAAAGACAGTGGAGAAAAAGTTAATAATGGCTGTTAATCTTTATTTGAACTCTTGTCTGGTTAAGATATTTACTAGCTATTTATAATAACAACCTGAACATTTACAATTTTGAAAGTTTACTCTTGGTTACAAATGCAGAGTTCATTATACATATTCACACAATTGTAAAAGTAATCTGTACAGAGAGACCATTTTTAAAATCTAGTCTTTGCTTTTATTAAAAAAAGCACAAGAAAAAAGTTTTTTTAGGTCTCAAGGTAATGTATTGTCCATTACAGCTTTAAACTAGAAATACATGATGTAGTACTAATTAATACCATTTTAACATGTTAAAACAATGGATAAGAAATACTGTTATTAATGCCTTCATTTTTAAAGTAGTTGTTCCCCAAAGAAGAGTAAATAGAATACTTTTCGTGGCACATACATGATCAAAAGTCACAAAAAGTTTGCAAATGGAGATGTTAAGTACATTTTCTGTAATTTTAATATCTATATATTTCTTTTCAAAGGTCATATACAGAGATTTAGCCAGTTTTGTATAAATTACCATGTAAATACATTCAAAACTCATTTTTGGCAAGCTGCAAACACACAAACAGCCCTTTCTCCTCTGAACAGCCTTTCTGGAGTGGTGCAACCACTCACATAAATAAGGGACACTTGCATAACGTGGTAGAGGATTAAGCTCTATTGACATAATTTCAAAACAAATATGGGCAGATAAGGCACATGTTGGATGTATTTTTCTAAACTGTATACAGATTTGAGATACCAGCAGGTACAGTTTCTCAAATGCTTGTGTACACACTAGTTTTGTGTCATTTCTATGTCCAAAGTCATGTAATGCAGAAAAGCAGGGGGCTTTCAGTTTTGACTGGTATTTGGGCTGAACATTCTTCATATTCAGTATTTTTGATTGTTTTTAAGATAGCAGAAAAAGAAAATCAAACTGAAACTCAAAAAGCTGTTCTGAAATTGTTTATAAAACTGCAGTCTATGAAACAAACCAGCAAACACAACAGGCTCCAGCTCTCATTTGCACTGATGGCAGCTTAGGACCTTTCCTGCTAAATGTACAAATTCTGTGGATATCATGGGTGCTTTTGCTTTGCAAAACCTGATTGTAATTTTTTTAAGTAATTGCAGAAATACAAGTTTGATAAGCACTCACCTACACTTAATAAATTCCTGTAAAATGAACTTTTAAAATACATTGTTTAACAGTATAATAAAAAGCAGTAGATGGTTTCAGTGTCATTTACAGACACTTGGGTCTCCTCCCTTTTAAGTTTCTGTTCATTTATATCTAAGTTATGTAAGGAACCACACAAGTGAGCTGACACAGAAGTGAGGTGACTGTTCCATGAAACTACACTTAAGGCAACTTCTAGCAGAACTTAACAAAATAGGAATGAATTAAACAATGTCCTAAGTCATAGGAAAACCACAAATGTTCCTAATGTGTTTCTTACTCCACTCTCTTGTCAATAATTCAGCTTCTTATGCATGGAAAACTCGTGTTTCCCAGCCTTCCTGTGGTTTCCCCCAGGCTCTCTACAGTAGTATACAATAATATAATCTATTGAGTCCTTCCTCCATTGATATCTAAGTGACAGATTTTCAGCACTTACTTTAGCTGCTGGTTACACAACAGTCACACATCTCCTGTGTTGTGCCATCTAATGGGACACAAGCACATGGCAAAGTTGCAGTAGTTCACCTGGGGATATGAAGGTACTAAAAGCAATTTTTAGCTTACAAATATAAATTATCACCAGGGAAAATAAAGTTTAGGAAGTGTGTTTTACTTACTTCAGTCTAACAGATTCTCCCAAGTGGAGCTCTGGAGTATTTCTAACTGAACTAATTACAACCAGGTCCAGTGCAGTGCCGGGGACACGTTTAAAAGGCAGGTGACTCCAGTAAGTGACACTGAGACTGGACTAACTAGAGTGACCAAATGTTTATCTCTGCCCCTTCCATTTTATTAAAAAAAAAAAATAAAACACTATTGCAAAGGGTTAAGAAATATGCTTACATAAACTCTGTCCTGTAAAGTTGCCAGGTTCAGTGTGTGCCACAGTGATTGCCTTGGCAAGTTAGAGTGTCACAGGCCTTTTGAAATTATCCATATATGTAACTTCTCACTTGAAAATCTCCTGGTTAAACCTCTGCAAGGCTGGCTGTGCTGCTCAGATGTCAGCCTGTCCTGAACAGGTAAAAACCACGAGTTTCAAATTAAACAAAGCAATACTGAGGTTCTTTCCACCTCTGGACACTCCTTCCTCTGCTAAAGCACATTGGAACCAAACTCACTGATTTAACTCAGCCACATACCTGCACTATTTGTATATTAAATTTGTATATCTTAATCATTTGTAGTTATTAATATTTTGCATATCTTAGAGAGAAACCCATTGCCTACAAAGGAAATAATTCAGAGCTTCCATGCTTAAAATTTTAAAAATAGAAATGTGTCAGGAAATCTAATATAGGTAGATTATATGTGCATAACGCTGTAAATTATCTGGGCAACAGAGGGACTGAAAAAACATGAAAATACAATTGTATTTCCCAAGAAAGAAATACCAGACTTGGAAAAAAATTAAAGTTTCTATCCATGCACTCCTGGTTTCACAAGTGTCTATTCAAACTGTAGAGTTACACAAAAGTCATGTGTGCTGTACATTAAGAGACAATATCACAGCACAAAATTTGCATAAAATTTGCTTCTGTTTAAAAAAGTCTCCTCTAGAGGGCAGCATTGAACCAGCATGCGCCTTCCTAATGCACGTATTTTATCGACAGGCATGGGGAGTTACGAGGATGAGAAAGCTGGAAACTTTATGGCATCTTAATAGTTTAATTAATTTTTATTACTTATTTTAATCAGTGCATTTAATTGTGCATTACAAAGTGTGAGTTCTTGCATTCTTGTCCAAGACCTGCTATATTTGGCTGAGTGTAAAACCAAAACTTTACCCAGAGTAGTGGTTACTATAAAAATCTTAAAACCACAGGTGTCATTTTCCATGGATTACTTTGCATCATTGCATGGGATGTCTTAAACTGCTAAAACCTCCCACATGTTTTGCTGGTTTGCTTAAGGATTTCAAATGCTAAATTTATGAAATTACAGAAGACAAAAGCTCATCTAAGTATTTCATGTATTGGTTTCCTAAAAAGAAAACACATCAAAAAGTCTCTAACCATTAAAAGAAACATTCTTATTTTTAAATACACAGGAGAAAAATCCATACAGAAATTAATTCATCACCATTATATATACAGGAAGTGTCAGAAGCAGTGCATACAGAAGAGGCGACTCCCCAGGGGAATAAAACAAAGCACGTGGCAATATCTTGATTATGATGTTTTTAAACTAAAATACTGATGAATTGACACTTGGGAACAGTTCCAGTTTGGGGTCAGATCAGGATTTCTCTGCCACTTGTTTTGTAATCTAAAGAAATATTCCTGAATTCACTGGCCAAGCCATGACTGAGCTGCAAAACTCTAAATTAATCTCATTTGTCACCATCAGAACAGGCCAAATTATTGGGTTCATGCTCTGGCAAGGTTCCTCTCAAGCTGTCATCTGTGGAGTTACACACACGGGGGTTTTTTGCCTTATTCCCTTCTTCCCCAAATCCATCCTCCCCAGAAGCTTTAGGGCGCACTCCCATCCTCACAGTTGGGTGCAGCATCAGCACTCCTGGAGCACCAGCACTGACACAACCACAGCCAGCAGCAGCTCCAGCCTCAGTCACGGAATGCACTTGCTGTGAGTCACGGCAAGGCAGCCCTGCCTGCAGAGCTGCGTGGCTGGAAAACCTTTTAGGGGTCTCAAGAGAGTTCTTGTGCCCTTATGGTTCAGTTTGGGAGCTTTGATTCCAAAACCCACTGGGCTCCAGTGTGTTAAGAGAGAGGATGGTGGTGGTGACTGGAAAGATGGTCATTAGCTACAGTTTGAAATGGAACAAGCCTTACAGAAAACTGTGTGTCCTCTGTGCCTGGGCAGCAGCAGACATGGTTGGCTTAACCTCATGGAAAGCACCGTGCTTTCACAGGCACTTAAATTAGAGCCAGGAATTTTGTTTTGTCAACTAAGAAACAAAAATATATTTGTCTGAGTTTCAGGCTCCCCCAATATCAGTAACCCAGAATGTCTATTGATGAATTTATGAAGTTACACCAAATATTTTAGTGATCAAGAAAAATCAGTGGCTCAGTCTCAGCCTGACCCGCATTTTGTAAGCATTAGCAGCCTCTCTGACAATCATCTTCATTGCTGCTGACATATAGTGGTAACATTCAGCTGCTTTTTGGAATTGCTGCAAAGCAGTCTCAGATTCTTTCAAACCAAAGGGGAAAACAAAAGAAGATATTTCCTGGGGGAAAAAAGCTCCCTAAGCTTTGTGAAAGGCTGAGATCATGACTGAGTTTTGAGCAAGACTGCCAGTACTACCTAGAAGTAAAATTTATCTTCGTGAGCTATTCACAAAGTATTCAGAAAGACTCACATAAACATTTTCATATGGAAGGAGAAAATAATCAACTGATCTGGCATGAATTTGCAGAGCAAAGCACATCTTTTCAACTGACTGCAGTAAGATCATGACTGCTCTGGATTTAACAACTGCTCTTCTAAATATGTTGGTGTGTAAGGCACATGGAAGTTTAAACAGATTTCTTCTTAGACTCTGTGAAATCAGTACAAAACCCAATAGTTTCTCTAATAAAGTCTGTTGATCTGAATGTTATGATTGATAATCACAGAATGGCTGGGCTTGGAACAGTCTTTAAAGGTCATCGAGGTCCAGCTCTGTGCCGTGGGCAGGGACCAGGGACACTGTCAGAGTCTAAAGGCCAAGTGCACCAATCTGAGCTGAGGACTTGAGGTGCCAGTGCCAGCCCTGCTGGGGCATCACTCCCTGCTCTCCACAGAGCTCTGCTCCTTCGGTGACGAGGGGGTGGTAGAGTGGATGTACCACCCCCAAGGAGTGGGGAGAGATCCAGGAGACCTACTGGTTCCTCACAGGAGTTCCTCATAGCCAAACTGGCAACAGTGTGCAGCAGGATCCGTACCTGCCAGCATTCCTGATGGGACTGGCAGCAGCAGGAGTCCAGAGAAGCCACTGCACGTGAGCAGTGAGTCCAATGTCCTGAACATTCCTGACTGGCTGCACGTGCATAGATGATCTTTGTACATGCAGAACCAAGGGCCTTTTCCTGGGAATTTCCCAAGAGGATCACAAAAAGGTTTGGTAGCTGAGCTGTAGCACTGGTGGGGGTGGATACAGCTGCACTCCCGTGCTGGAATGGTAATTCCAGCCTTCCTCCACTACAAATAAATGGCTTTGGGTGCTGTGGCAGCAGAGGCTCTGTGCTGGGAGGGGGACGGTGGCCTTGCAGAGGGGTGAGAGGGTAAAGCACTATTCTGGTATTCTGTATCAATGTTTTGCAGGCCTGGCAGTGGTCACAGTTGATGCCTACAAGCACTGGATATTCCACAAGTTGAAGACGGAATACTGACTTGTTTACCTGAAGATAATAGGACTTCGGGGTATTTCCTCAGAGAAAATATAAATTTTAATATAATTTCATAAGCTTTGGAGGTTAGCTTGTCTTGTAGCTTCAGTGATATCAAACTTCTTCAAGTAGGAGCTAGATAGAAAGCTGTTTAGTTTTTGCCAGCATATGTAAAACAAGACTTTTCTATCTGCATTGTAGATTGTTTGTGGACACTTCCAGATTCTTGTGCTTTCTGCAGTCATTCTGGGGACTGAACTCTCATTGATATTGAAAGAAGTTCCATGAACACAACATGTGCAGGAATTTGAGTGTAGAAACCCACAATGTGGTTTGGAATAGTGAACTGCTTTTAGTTTGGAGATGACTGGGGGAGATGGGAAGAACAACTGTACATTAAGGGAACAAATACAGATCTTCCTGGTGACATCAATGAGAGATTTGCCTTCAACCTTTCACAGAAATTTTTTTAGCTTTAATTTGGGATATTAAAGGGGTTTTTCAAAAGCACTAAAGGCCAATGGAAGCTTGTTAACTGCTCCATATGCCTTTAAAAACCCCTGCACCAAAACTGATAGGCGAGAACATGAAATGGAAGTAAATAAAATGCATTTTCATTGCTGTTTTGAGTTACATAATTGTTGTTTCTTGATTTGTTAGTTGATCTGAATTTAAGATGGATTTAATCTGTATGGTGACCAAGGAAATGGTGAGTAACTGGTAGAGATGCCAAGTACAGCCACAAAGCCAGTGGTGTGTAGGTGTGGCCCCTGAGCAGCCAACCAGGTAACAAATGCACTGCCTACAGCCCTGAGGCTGTGTCACCTCTCCTGAGCTTGGTGGCCATTCCAGTACTGACCAGCGCAGGGCACAGGCTCGCCCTGACTCCTGGGATAACTCAAGGACACCCAGAGCCTGGTCACAGATGAGAACTCACAGACACCAGGCATCACCCTACCTGTGTGGAGCACAGAGCACATTCCCACTGTTGTTCACAATATTGGAGCAAGACCTCCAGCACTAGGTCAGCTTGGACAGGGCAGGGTGCACCTGGACGGTCACATCCCTCTCTCAGGCCCTCTCTGGCAGTAGCTGCAGTGAGAGTGGCAATAAAGCAAGAGTCTTAACAGAGTTTTGGGTCTACTCAGTGCACCTAATCTGCCTCCCTTCTGTATTCTCTAAGACCAAGGCCACAGAGAGCCATAATACCGTGTTTGATACTACAGCCAGGCTCCTGATTTCACTTAAAACTCCTGCACAGAGCCCAGCAACTCGTATTGAGCAGAGTATTTCCTCCAGACATGATCTGTTAAAAGGGCATAAAGGTGATAGCAATTATATCACTGATCTGGTTAGGGTTAACCAGTTCTACCAATAAAAATCCACAGCTTACTGTTTTGAGTTTGTGTGGCTTCAACTTCTACCCATTGGATGCGTATTTGTATATCTTTCTCTGTGCAGTTAAAAAAAAATGTTAATACAAAGTATCTCCTCCCTGTAAAGGAATCTGGTTGCTTCTTGATCTTCATTGTAAGCTGAACAGACTCGGCTGTAAGCCATCTTCTTCCTCTTTGAAATATTTTTTATGGCTCTCTGCTGCACAATTGCTGTTTTTTCAACATCTTAAAAAATGTTGAACTGTGGAATAATTTGCAATTTTAATTGATCCCACAGTGGTATACACAGATATCAAAATAATAATGATTTTATCCATTACCCTGCTCTGCATGGGATGTGCCTGAGAAGAGATAATTTAACAAAAGAGACTGAAAAGGTGAAGAAAAATAAGAGGAGAGTGCAGAGTTACTTTGCAGTTAAAGCCATGTAAACCAAGAAGAAATAAAAAGCAAATGAACCCCACAAACCAAGTCAATTAAGTACTCCAAACTCCCAATTTCTGGGAACCCCAAGAGCAACATTATGAGCTCTGTTTTTTAAGCAAGGACTTGAGGAAAGCCTTCCCTGTCCTGCAGCTCCCGGCACTGAAAGTATTGCCAGGTTTTTCTGTTTTGAAATTCTGCAGCAGAGGCTTCCTGGGGAACTTGTGTTCCACAGTAACAAAGTGCTGGCACATCTTCAGGCTCAGACCCCAGAACAGGACCCAGAGGTGCTTCCTCTTGAGGAAAAAGGTTTCTCTTGATTGTAGAGGAAATGACCACAGGCAGTCACGGTTGTTCAGTTTAGCCCCAAAATTGCTGTTTCCATCACACCCACAGCATGTAGTGATGGATGGAGCTCAGCTTTGTTTCCTCTGCAAGTTGCAAATCCTTCTCCTGTTTGACCAGACAGCAGACAGCAGCTTCTTTCATTTTTAAGGCTGCATCCTTCTTTTCTTTGTTTTCAGCCAGGTTTTTTCTCCCTTTTAATGTGCATGTATAATGTAGATATGAAGTTGAGAGCCAAATTAGGACAGAGGTTTTGCCCTCCTTTCATGCAGTAAGGCACACGAGGCTGGCTCAGTACTGTTAGTTCACACTGCAGCATGAGCAGGGAACACTGTTCATCCTCAGCTACTGTCATCAGTATCTTTAGCAAATCCTGGTGTTACCATGCAATGGTATGGGTTTGGGAGCTTTACATTATTTTCCAAGTCCATAAATGTCAGAATCCAGTATAAAAAAAGGTCAATATATTACTGTCAAAAGTTTTTTTTTTTCCTTTTTTTATACAAAAATTAAAGAGATCAAAATATATCACATTATTTACATATTGTGCTTCATGCTTAGTGATCACTGAAAGAGAACACACAAACAAACATTTTAATCAGAGAAATGCTCACTTCATTACACTTACTAACCTTACTGTTAATACTATAAGGATTGGCATTCCGATTTCTTTTAATATTAATGGTACATCCAAACAAATTACACAGAATTAAAGCCTTTGATATACCAAGGGTGTGCTCACATTCTGACTGAGGGTTTGCAATCAGTTAGTGACATGCTGTTAACTCCAGCTGTGTCCACATACCACATGTTTACAGCTGGGTTTGTAATTCCACTCAGCTTCAGTGTCAAACTCTTGTTGGAGAATCAGGATTCTCTTACAAGTCTGGGTCAAATCCTCATTTTACAGGAGGACATGTCTCTCCTCATTCTCCCAGGCTGCCAGTAGCACTTCCAAGCTCTGGGTGCATGAGATGCTACAAATTACCTGACCACTGCACCCAGGGTGCTGATCAGAGCACGGAGGCAGTGCAGTGGTTGTGAGTTATAATTACAATGGCAGAAGAGTCTTTGTTAGAAAAGAAATGTTTGGAACTCTGCAACAAAGAGACATTGTTAACTTCTCAGCTGGGAGGGTATGGACTGAGTAAGGCACATGAGCACATGGTGCAGCCTTCCCATGGGTGGTTCCTAAGCTTCCTTGGCCAGGATAAAAGCCCGAGCAGGCCTGTAAAAAGGCATTCTGCTGACAGTGTTAACAATGATTTGTCATGCTTAGCAAGTTTTTGGTGTTCCCAGCACCAGACTAGACCTGGAGGGAACAAGACCTGAAGCTGCTGGAATCCTGCTCTCCCAAGGTATCGTTATACCATGTCTGCTGTTGCTTAAAGCAAGTGCAGCAGTGCAAACAATCACCATGCAGGGAGCAAAATTACTCAGGACCTGTTCAGGGATATACAATTATTAATGTTACTGTACCTTATGCCAACATCCTGCTACTGGCAGTCCGTCTGGTCCCTGCAAAATTGAATTTACAGATTCAGTTTCCCTGACAGTGACTTAAGTGTCAGACCCAAAAACCTGAAGCTCATTTGTCACAATGAAAGTTTTAGCAGCACAGTTAATTACAATACAAAACCCATTTACTGTATATGCACAAAAATGAATATGCAGGCAATGAAATCCATATGTCACACACAACACAAAATTAAATACACCTCAGGGTAAACAAAAAAAATGGAAATCTACACTTCTTTTTTCCTTTAAATGAAGAAAACATGTACAAATAGATTAGAAATCACAGTCCATTAACTTCATGATCTGCTTTATAAGGTAGTGTATTTTGCAATCAGGCATATATATATGGAAAGCATGATGTGGGAATGTATTTTTTGTTAAAATGTGCTTTTCTGCTTGGAGAAGGTGATGTAGGTATTTTTTTTTTTCCTAGATGGTATCCTAATTGTGTTAAATTTGATCCAGCCGTACTTAGTTTCTTTAAGAAATCTTGAGTTGCTGAACTCAGAGAATAGAATGAGTTGTGGACTATGCAAAGGGAGTGAAAATATTTGTCTTGTTCCATGGGAGATACAAGAAACATACAAAAATCAGAAAGCCAGAAGAGCTCTCATGCCAGGAGAACACGGGAAAGGAAGGAGCCCCTTAGAAGAGGAACGAGCTGTGTATGACCAACTCTCTCAAGGCACTTCAGAAGAAATAGCTGATTTCAGCGGCCTTTCCTGATGCTGGATTTGTTTAAGACTCTTGGATCTCCAATTACATGAATTTCTGCATGTAGAGCCACAGAGAGCACACAGGCACTGACCCTTCCCTGAGAGCTACCTCCAGACTCACTAGGGCTGGGAAGACGTGGATGCAGCAGAGAGAACTGCTAGTGCAAATACAGGTCAAAATGCAATTTTACATTTTTTACTGTAAATGTTAGTCATCACATTTTTTGTATTCTGTATTGATTTTATATGTAAAATAGCCTATGCCCAATAAAACAGATGCAGTGAAGTAAGGTAACCCTCTCCAGCTACTCATAGTGTAAGAAGTCATACTTTCCTGTAACCTTTATTAGAAAACACATTTTTTTTTCTGCAGACACAGTCAATATTTTGGTCCAAAGCTATTAAAAAAAGGGTAAAACGTACATTTGCCAGAGTTGTCTGGGGGTGGTGGGTACAGGGGACAAGGTGCAGAGTGGTTGTTTGACCTAAAATGTCCTGACCTGCTGTTAAAGTGTACCCTAACACTGATGGTCAGGTGGTTGATTTCTGCCCTGAGCCATTTCTCCTTCTTGTGCACTCAGAATACTTATTTTGGCCATCATAAAACTGCACACCTTTCTACCATGTTTCACTCGAGTGACTCCAAAATGACTCCTCATGGCTGTGTGTGGGGCTCATGCCGATGCTCCTGGACTGAAAGTCTGAACTGAAAGTCCAGCAAGCCTCCACTGCACCCTGGGCTGCAGAACAAAGTCAACATTTCAACCAATGTGCAACTAACCAGGAAGATGCACAAGTGCTTTACTGACTGGTCATGTTGTAGTTAATTGGAGGAATCACCCACTGCAGTTTACAATGCCTTCAACAGAGATGGGTCCTGTGTTTTCTGTATAGTTAAGATGGGAGATGCTTAGGAAATAGAACATCTCTGGGGAGTAAGAAAGAAGTTAGAGCAGGCCTGCTGTTAGGAATTGGTTTCTTGGACACATCTGAAAGTAATTTAACTTTTTGAAAGAGAAACAGCTTACTGCCCTTTTGTTTCTCTGAGGACAACTGCAAATCATCTAATACGCAGCATTTTCTATGGTTAAAAAAATGAAAATAAAACAATGACCTCTCTTAGCTAGTGGTGCAGAGCCCTTTGGGGGAGCAGAGCATGAACCTTCCTGCATAACCACTGGACTCAACCTGAGCTCTGAGCAGAGCTCTGTGCTGACACAGCAAAACATTTATGATGCCCAGAGTGCCAGTGGCCCTGCTCTGCAGGACTGCCTGTTTGTTTGAGGAAAGCTTTTCAAATCCCAGCTGGGAATGGCACTCAGGGCTGCAGCAGCACAGGCATGAAGGGAACCAAACTGGGCCATAGGTACTGAGAGAAACTTTGAGCATCTGTTACCAGAGTTTGAGCATCTAAAAAAAGTTTGAAAGCATCTAACTTTGAGCATCTGTTACCATAAAGGGACTGGCATCCCCTGCATGACCTCCCATGATTTACACTCCTTATCTAAAGTCATTTTAACTGGGAAGAAGGTGGCACAACACATTGGCATCCTTCCCTAAATGCCAGAGTGAAACCTCTCATCCCTGCTCTGCTGCCTTGTGTCTTTCCTTTCCCTGGAGGGGTTTGCTCCTTGGGACAGGGCTTGGCCGCAGCAGGAACACACACAAACCATGCAAGACAGAGCAGATACTGTACCAAAGGGCAGGGCAGGCTCACCCCATCCAGGCCTGGCAAACCTGGGTCCCTTTTGCTGCCTGCAATGCTATGATCTCCCTGTTTGGAAAAATAACTGCTTGTTGAGAATGATAAAGGACACAGGAGTTACACAGACAGACACCCATGTTTCAGCACAGGGGAAGGATGATGGTCTGGAGCTTCACAGCTCCATTTCTGATGACACAGCGAGTCAGCAGAGTGGTTTTATGGTAGGGAATTCACATGACATGCAGAGTCTGTCATCTGGGAAAGATCCTCTGTACACAAATCAGATATTCACATCTGTGAAAGTGCAGCTAAAGAGACAAATGTAAATCACCCAACATGTTGAGAGAGGAAAAAATTAATTGTAGCTCACATTCAATCTCCAGGAAAAATAAAGCATATGGACTAAAGGAGCTTATTGCTGGTGTAGTGGAGCTACACAACAGCCTTGTCTGCCATGGCTGCGCTCAGAGAGGGAAGAAAAGTCACACGTTCAGAGAAGAAATGGGTTTTTGAATGGCACAACTGGCACTCTTAATTAGGTGCCTCCGGACTAAGTTCTAAACAGCTACGTTTAAGCAGTTTTAGTTCCACATTTGATACTTCTCATCCTGCAGCTTCAAAGCACTTCAGGGAAAGGATCTCTCTGGTTTTAGTCATTATATGAGAAACAGTAGTGAAAAGGAGGTAAATTTTACCAGGTCTAATAACTTCTTATAAACCACTCTAGATTTTTTTTTTTTTGTGGGCTCTATCTAATGAATGAGAGGTTCTGGAAGTGGACTTGGGAGCTCCAGCTTCCCCAGGCTCAAACACCCAGGAGGTTTCCTGGAAAGCCCACTGGGCTATGTGCTGCACAGCGGTGGCCTGGGGTGCGTCTGGGAAGGGAAAGCTCTGAGCCACAGGCAGAGAAACCAGGGGAGGTCTCTTCTCCCAGAGGCACTTCTGGGCAGCTCATACATCACTTATGCTTGGCAGAACTGTGATGCTATCAACCCCAACATGCTTTCCCTGGCTCATCCCTCGCTCGGTTTGCAGGAATGAAGGGAAGGGATGGAGCTGGCCCTGTTTTCAGATCACCTCCCATCCCCTGCACCCAGTTACTCCCTGATTTCACACATGCTCAGAAGCCAGGCCGGCAGCTTCACACTATCTCCTGAAGAGCTCTACTGAGGTCCATTGTTCCTGACTACAATAAGAAGGTCTTTACACAAAGATGCTTTATTTTTACTGCTGTGGCTTGTTCCCATCTGGCCAGTGAGGAGCCCTTACAGCGAGCAGTGAACTTCCAGCAGTGCAGATAAACCATTAAGAAAAGTGAGAAAACAATAACCATCTGCTCTGATTTACTGCAAAAGAGAGAACTCCCAAATCCTCCCTGCTTTTCCCTGGCTGCAAAGCTGTGTCTCCTTTTCAGCCCCCAGCCTGTGCTTCGGATGAGTGAAATGAAAGACGTACCACGGGACAAGGCTGATCCAGTCCAGGGGGGCCTGGTTCCCCCTTCTGTCCTTTGGCCCCTTTTCTCCCCGGGATTCCTCGTTCACCCTGTCAGCACAACAGGAAGATATCAGGGGCAAGGGGAAAAAATACCTTTGCTTCATGTCCCACAGCACTTGCAGAGTCCCAGTTCTCACCCAGAGTAAGGACACTTGCAGTAGTGTGACCTCAGCTGAGCAGTGAAATCACTGTGAAAATCTTCAGTAAAGCTGGGTGGAAATATTGTAATAAATACTTTTATAGCAGATTGACTAAATGAGCAGTTTCTGCTGGAACCCAGGTTGGTATCTGACAGCAAGTGGGAGCAGCAGCTTCCAGCTACTGCCCTGTGCTCAGCTGGGCTCCTGGCTCCACCTGGGTACCTCTTAGTTTAAAGGTCCCTGTAGCAAAACCTTTGACTTGGATCCATTGCCAAGGACTATAAACCAAGACCAGTGATTTCTGTGCAACCTGGAGCTGTCAGGCTGCTCCATTTCCCCACAACGGTCAGGCTGGGCTGGGGTGGGGGCAGGCTTGCAAAAGCCCTTCCAAGTGGGTAGGAATTAACTGCCTGTCCTGCCCTGTGCTGGGAATTTGCAAATCCTTGGGCTGCACAGAAGGCCTTTCAGCAGTGGCTCCCAGGGCAAGCAGCACTGCCTGCCAAAAAGAGCAGCCTGTCCTGCCCCACAAGCATCAATACAGCCATTACCCACTCACCTTCTCGCCTCTTTCACTTCTCTCTCCTTTCTCTCCTCTGAGACCAGGGAAACCCTGTCACCACAGTTTTTAGGTAGGAAAAAAGGAAAAAAAAAAAAGAAAAGATTTTGTAAATTTAGTGTGTGAATGGCTCAGTTCAACATGAGCCAACTCCAGCCACCAGCCTGTCCTGCCACAGTGAAGAATGACATTTTCTTCCTGTTGACTTGATATGTCAGCAATTTCTTGGGAAAATGGAGTGCTTCACCACACCCCAGTAACATTACAGCTATTAGAAATTTTCATGTCACTGAACCGAATACAAATATTCTCAGTTGGAAAGGGAAGCCCTGGCAGCACCTTCAGGTGAGCAGTTCCACTGTGCAGCCCAGCAATGGGCCTGAATTCAGCCCTTTCCTAAAGCCATCACTCCATGGCCATTGTGTTTAAGGGGGAGCAGTGTACACAGTGTTAGCTACATATTTTCCCAGCAATCTCAAGTTACGTGTGTGTTACTTGTATTTCTACCACGGATAATTAATGGTTTCCATACTCACATCCAATCCTGGCTCCCCTGGCTTTCCCTGCAGAGGTAAAAATACAAATTAAGATGTGCTGTGTTGAGTTTGGTGTTGCAGACAAACTTAGATCCAGTTGGTTTAACGTGGTAATGAGGGCATGGGCTCATCCAGGAGCCTCTGGGATTGGAGGCTGCTCCTTTGCCACCCACCAGGGTAGTGCTGGTCCA
The DNA here is from genome assembly GCF_031753505.1 of Anomalospiza imberbis. NCBI lineage: Eukaryota > Metazoa > Chordata > Aves > Passeriformes > Viduidae > Anomalospiza > Anomalospiza imberbis. The sequence continues at coordinate 10,902,714 of NC_089695.1, forward strand.
GCTCTGCAGTTCTGGCTGGACTCCCCCCAGCAGGATTTTACAGCTCCTATTTTAGGATTGCACCCCAATGTCCCTGCTCCTCCCCCACAGCTGTGATTACCTTTTCTCCTTTGGTACCAGGTAAACCAATGAGCCCTGGAGCACCTGGGAGACCCTTAAATTAAAAAGAAACAAAGCATTGGGATTGTTTCCTGTGAGACAAGTTTCTGTCAACAGCCAGAAATGAGATATGGGAAAACAACTCACAGCAGGTCCGGTGTCACCTTGGTCCCCCTTCTCACCACTGTCACCTTTCTCTCCCTTTGCACCATCCAAACCCTGAAGAAATGAAGTGGATCAGCCAAGGAGCCCTGGCAGCTCTGCCCAGGGCAGCCCCCCATGCACCCACCACCTCCTACCCCTTCCCTGGGGTGCTCACACCCACACTGCTCTTGATGTTATGCTCTTGACCACACCACATAAGAAAATAGCTGAAAATACAGGTTTTAAGCATTTTGGTTTGGAAACCCTGGCTCTCACCAGCCCTCAGGACTCTCTGCTGGAGGAGGGGTTTGGATTGTAAATGCTTGGAAGGAAAAATGGCTTGTTTTCCAAAATGCCAACTGCTGAACAGCGTAACCAAGGGATGTGTTGTGACAACAGTGACAAAAAACTCAGTCTCCAGAGCTGACAGGCCTTTGTGAGCCTGTAAATAATGCACTAGCAGCTGGGAAACTGGGTGACATTTAATTTATTGACTTACTTTAGGCCCCTGGATTCCTGGAGGACCCTGTGGGAAAGAGAGTGGTGCATTTGAAAAAAATCCCAGAATTTAAAAACATACCCTAAACTTTCCTTCCCAAACCATTTCTTGCTCAAATGACAGGCTGACAATGGTCAAATACTTATTTTCAAGGCAGGTGGCAGTTTATTTTGTTCTCCAATATCAAATCAGGGGGCAGGGGAACTGAAAAGGAGCATTCTGTGTAACACAGGACAATGAAGCTCTGCAACACAAGCTTTGGGGAGTGAGAGCCCTCAGAAGTTTTGCTGAAGAAAGTGACAGGAAGCTCTGGGGGTGGCATTGTGCCAACACAGCCCTCCACACCTGGGCAGGGCTGGGATACCTCCCAGGCTGTGAATACCACCTGAAATGCCACCAGCTTTTGAAGCATGGTCTCTCGAGGTGAATCTTGGACCCAGCAGAGGCATCCCAGCCTTCCCAATGTCCTTGACAGCTCCTTTTGGAGCACTGTAGGCACCAAACCCCTTTGATGTCTCCTTCAAAAATGCTCTGTGTGTTCATCACCACCTGCATCCTCTCCCAGTGCAGCTGATGGCAGAAAACTTCGTGACTTGGGTGAATTTAGGGGAATATAGACACTGTCATGGTGGGGAACAGATTTCCCATCCCACAAGATTTTAACTTTTCGCCCAGGGAACAACTTGGATTTTTGGAAAATGAGCCATAAACTCTGAAATTCTCTCCTAAATTGGGTGTTTTAATTTCTCCAAATACAGATCAGACTTTAGCACTTCCCTGATTTTTTCCCCCAGATTCAAGACAGCCCACAATGATTAAACAGAACAAACCACCCTTGTCCTTTAGCACATACAATAACAAATCTGCAGGAATCACTTCCAGAGTCCTACCATAGGGCCAGGTAATCCAGGGGGTCCAGGCTCAGGTATGATCTGCAGAAGGAATTAAACAGCACATTAACAAGGCTGTCAGGAGTGGAAACCTCACAAAGCCCAGAATCATGATTTCATGCCCAATTAATTACAACAGCAGCATCCAAAATCTCAACCACCAATACAAAATCTAAAGTAACTTCGTAGTGCTAAGTGTGTGAACTGCTCTTCCCTAAGGAATAAACCCCATTTAGACACTTGCAGAAAACAGCTGGGTTTTGCTGATGGACATGGGACTGGTGGGTGTATCCTGCACCCCCAACTTTGCCTGATCCTGTGTCATGAAAGAGCCTTTATGTTGCCAAGATCTTACATGATTATTCTGCAGACATGGTGACCCGGTGTCTCCTTTTTCTCCTTTGTCTCCTTTTGGCCCTTCTGCTCCCTGAAAGATAAAAATGTAACACTGATGTGGTGCATCTTCCAGGAAAGCAAAAATGAGACAAAAATAGGTTTGTCTCCCTCTAAACACCAGCCTTGGCTCAAGCCATGCTCATGGTCATCTCCAAGGGATTTTGAAGAAATATTTTCTCTCTCCTTAATACATTCTAAATAAGCTGATTAGAAATGGAAATTCAAAGCTCCGACATCCACCAGCTTCATAGTAAGGTGGTGTGGAGAGGTCATTGCTTAAATCAGCCAACCCAGCCCCATTCTGAGCATTTGCAGAAATCAGCGTATTAAAGAATCAAGAGCAGAGGGACAGGGACAGACAAAGGGACGTACCGGGGGACCTGCTGAGCCCATTTCTCCTGTTTCTCCTTTCTGCCCCATGGTCCCCATGCTGCCCTGGTCACCCTTTGCTCCTTTGGGACCCTGCAAGTTGAGAGAATACAACATGTTTAGGAGAAATCTTAAAACAACCCCCTACAACAGCCACTTCTGCCTTTCTGCTGTTCCTCTCTGCATCGCGAGCTCATGAGAACATGTTTTAACATTCAACCTCACAGATGCCAATTTTGAGGGTGCAGCAGAATTTGGCTGGGCTGCAGGAGGGACTGCAGCCATTTAGGGTTGGGAAGGTTTACAAAAAGATTTGAGACAGCATCTGATGAACTGCTTGTGAAAGGAGCCCCTTTAGCTCGGCAGACACGGCCATGAGCAGCATGGGCACGCTCAGAGCAGAGCAGGGGCTGCAGGCAGAGGGCCATCAATTCAGGGAGTCACAGCTGCCCCTACACAGCAGAGCTCACTCCTGGCATGCTGGATTTGCTTTTCAGACACACAGGAAACTTCCTTTTCATTTGGCTCCTGGCAAGGCCTCGCTCGATCCAGCCGTGCCTCACTCACCTTTTCACCATCCATTCCAGGTGGACCTGGCAAGCCCAGCTCTCCCTGGAGGGAGACAAAGAAAGGGGAGCCCATGGTAAATTAAATTAAGGATTCATCCTGGGAAAGCATTGTGCAAGGAAATGAGTTATTCACACGCAACTTTTTTGGTTATGGGCTTGCCACTGCCAGGCTTAGGACCAAGGAGGTGTCAGTGACCCACCAGCATCACCAGCTGATGAATATTGGCACGGAGAACTCAAAACACACCAAAATCCTGTTCCATCCTATTATTTCAAGAGATACTTTTCTACAAATTACATTATTCTTTCTAAGAAACAGCTGGGTGCAGGTTACAGATTATTGCTTGTGAAGCAGGAGGACAGCAGGGCCTGGGACACAGTGCTGGGACAGTAAACAGCCCACAGGGAGGGTGGGAATGAGGGTGGCTCAGCACAGCCATGGGACTGCCAGCCCCTCTCACTTCTGCCTCCTGCCACAGACAAATGGGGCAGTCTCAGAGGAGCTGGCATTTTGTCTGTCAGGTGTGGAACTGGGGCTGGACTTGTATCTGGGACAGCATCCTCTGGAAGAAGGCCAGAGACAGGTCAACAAAATTTTGGCTTTTATGTGAAAGCCACCATTTTTTCAGCCAGAGAAAGGGCTAAATAGCAGACACAGCCTCGAACTCCTCTGCAGGCACCTTCAACTGCCTTATTTTGGCTTGGGAGACTCTTCATGGAGAGCTACTAACGACCATGTTGCTTGGCAGAGGTCAGGCTCACCTTGGGACCTGGAGTGCCCTGGGGGCCCGGTGGCCCTGGGGGACCTGGTGGACCCTGAAACAGAGCAAACAAAACAGCCTTGATGACAACTAGCATGGACATGGCACGCTGTCCTCGTGCTGTGGGGATGAGCAGCTCCCAGCCACGATCTGCCAGAGACACTCGGGTGGGTGGGATTGCCTGAGCACCGAGATGAGCTCAGCTGACACAGAGTGCCCGAGGTGCCTCTGCCACGGGGCTGTTCATGCAGAACAGAACACAGTGGGGGCGAGCCAGGTGTACAGCTGCAAAGACATGGGCTAAGAGGCAAAATGCCTTTAGTTGGAGGTGGGACGCCAATCTGATGGGTTTTTTTTGCATCCTGCCTGCTCCAGCCAGCCAGCCTGGGAAGAAGCATCATGCTGAAAACAGTGTCAGCCAGCCAGGGAGGTGCAATAAAAGAGGGGAAAAAAAAGAGTTTGTGTGAGCACTAACAACAGGAAAACCGTGCACACTTAAAAAGTTGTTTTTCCTGGGCGCTGCTGGATGCAAAGACCACAAACCACCTTGAGATGAACAAATATTTTCCAACTTGCAAATTATTTCAAGCAGCAAAATTTGTGGTCTTGCTTAGATGAAAGCCAAACCAGTATCATATCCTGGAGCACCTTTCTCCACGGCTGCACACTCAAATGCTGTTACACTTAGTCACACTGGAAGCCTTTCCAGAGCCTTGTCCGTGAGACAGGTCAGTGCACAAACACTCCAAACAACGAATAAGCAGGAAAACAGCAAAGTTAGCGAGGTTCAGTGATGTGCCCCTCAGCAGTCTCTGCATGCAGAACAAGGGACAGGGTCTGGGTCCAGCAGATGAAGCCTCCAGACATTTGATGGAGCCTCTCCAACCACTGCACTCCACTCCCAAAGCTGCGTGCCATGCGGACATCTGGCAAACGGAAATTACCAGAACTTTGTGTATCCCTGCAGCCTGTTATAAAACAATTAGGATGGTTCTCAAATATGTCTGTAATTAAGTATTTATTCTATTCAGCTTATTTCATCCTAATGAAAAGGTCAGGGCACTGTTCAGTTGGGCAGGTTAAGGCTCGGGTGCCATTCCCCTTCCTCCCACATCCCAACTGCTGCCATCGAGCTCTGCCACCACTTTTGCTGCTACAGGCTAAATATCCTCAGCCCCCAGATGCAATCTGCTCTTTCTTCCCTTCCAACCAGCTCTGTGCCAAGACAGAAACCTCAGGAGGAGACACAGGGCAAGGGTGGACACACTGTCACAATGTCACCGTGGCAGAGCTTGGCAGATTTCAGTGCTTTCCCACGAGCCTTGGTGCAGGGCTTACCTTGAGCGCATCCAGGATTCGGCCGTCGTAGTCGATGACGACGGTGTCTCCCTGCTCCCCTTTCAGCCCAGGGGGACCCTGCAGGCAGGGATGAATCCTATTTAATCCTACAGCATGGAGAGGTGGCTGGTATGAAAGCAAAACCTGACACGCAGCATTTGGGGGTTATCACCTTACAAACACCGTGGATTTAACCAGTCTTTAGTCTGACAGCTGGAACTGTCAAACCTCAAAAGGCCATCAATTTGTGTAATGGAGAAGAGCATAAAAATCCTCACTTGATTGCCCCTATTCCCAGCTTCCCTCTTGCAGAAAAAAGGGTCACAGAATGGTCATGAGTATAAGAAAATTGGACTTGACTGATTTCCCATGCCAGCACTTAGTACCTGTGCTATCATTTGTTTAAATATGCACCATCTCTATTTTCTGACACTGAACAGATCCTGAAGAAATTCATCCACACACTGAGCAGAAAGAGGTGGTGGGGAACAGCTAAGGTTGAGAAAAATACACAGCTCCAAAATGAAATCCTGAATATCCATACCCGGGGTCCAATGGAGCCAATTCCTCCCTTCTCTCCAGGTTCACCCTGAAAATCCAAAATCACATTTTTTTCAATGAGACCAAGGAAAACATAAAATATTTATCTTAAAAATACTGTATCCACACAAGAAGATATGCTTTAGCTTAAGAAAAACTAAGACAACAACAAGGGACTGCTTTTCCTAGCAGAAAATAGATTTGACCTGAGAGCGAATATATTTAGCAAAAAACAATGTTGGTGTAACAACAAGAGAAGTAAGAGGAGGTCTCGTTGCAGGGGGAGTGGAGGGGCCAGCTCGGGGCTGAGCTCCCTGTATGGCCTGTGCTGCCCTCCAGCTCCTCTCCCTGCTCCGAGTGTGCCGAGCTCCATCACTTTGTGCTGGTTCCACATGGCTCCCTTTGCTTCAGGCTGAGTTTTGCATGTGGAAAGTTTCAGCTGAGATGTTTAAAGCATTTTCAAGGGGGAGTTTAAGGAAAAGTTCAGTGCCAAACTGTTCCTTTTTTCTTCCTCTTTTTTATTTTTCCCCCCCTCCCTTTCTTTTCATTTTTTTTTTTTAATTGGAGGGTTTTAAAAAGTCATAGTACCCTTACAGTAATGACCTGAAATTCTGTTCAGGATTCAAAAGATGTCCCATTTGTCACATCCATGTTGATCCCCTTGCTGACCAAATTAAAGCTCTCCAAAAAGTAAAAAATGGTAAAAATGTATAGAGAGAAACCTAAATTCAATCAGCACTGCTCCTATGGTTCTAGAAAAAGTTTACTAAGGTTCACCATAGCCCTCATTCTTCCTCACACACTGTCTTGCCCAATAAAGGATCACGACTCTTTGATACACAAAATATTAGTGCATCCAGATCCTAATGAACACAAAGCAGCTGAGGGGGTAAATAACAGCCCACAGACGCTGTCCAGGTCTCCTCAGCACCACCCAACAAACCCAGGCTGTCTAATTGTATCTCTCAGCAGCTTTGGAGGTCAGGAGGACAGGACAGCTCACAAGTGCTTGCAGCTCTGAAGCAATTCCACAACCATCAATAACATGGGATCAAAATGTGATCAGAATTCTACAGTTTTTGAGGAAAAAGGCAATTCAGTGGAAAATGTGCAAGTAGATGACTTACAAGCTCTTATACTGATCTCTGCTTGAACCCAGCTTTCATCAAATCACCAGGAAAAGTTCAAACACTCTTAATCTCACTCCTTTTGTGTCAGTTTTGGCAGTTTATGAGGCTTTTAGAAGGTAAAGGCCCAAAACACCTCCTCAGCTGGAAGCCTGTGCCTCAGCAGCGCTGTGCCCAGAGTTCCAGCTTTTCCTTACCTTTAGTCCTGGGAAGCCATCCGTGCCGTTGTCTCCCTTGGGACCCACGCTTCCTTTCTCTCCCTGAAAACAAAGCCATTTAGACAAATGCTGCACAGGGAAGATGGAGAAAAGATTTCTTCAGGTTATCATTTTCTTGATTTATCTTCATTTTACATACGCGAGGGAGCAGAGCTCCGCTTTCAGCTGTGAAACACATCACCTTGCCCAGGTGCAAATGGGGAGTTTTTGAGATAAAAGCGAAGCTTTCAGAATCAGCAGTTTGGCTGCGGGTGGTGTGTTCAGCCATGAAGCTGCATAGCCCAAAACCACAGCATAGAATAATAAATTCACAGTGTTTTGTGTTGGAAGGGGTCTTGAAGGTCATCCAGTTCCACCCCCTGTCATGGGCAGGGACGCCTTCCACTGTCCCAGGTTGCTCCAAGCCCTGTCCAGCCTGACCATGGACACTTCCTGGGATGGGGCAGTCACAGCTGCTCTGGGCAGCCTGTGCCAGGGTCTCACCACCCTCACAGTTTTTTGATCTTTTTCCACACCAGAGGAGAAATGTTTCTCATCCTGCCCCAGCTGTGATATAGTGCCAAAACCCAGACAGCAAAAGATGCTGCCCAACACATGCGTTAGATGGACACAGAGCAGAACATACCTTAGGGCCCACAAGTCCTGGTTCCCCGGGGATCCCATCATCACCCTGATGGAACAAAATACAAAAAGTGAAATACACAGACCTTGTACACACTTAGTAGGTTCCAACACATCATTTTACCTCACTGAGTGCTGCACAGACCCAAAACCCACTCAGGTTTGCAGGCAACCAGGGGAGAGCTGCAGCAAGGAGCACAGGAGGCTCCAGCATGGTCCCCTGCTCCCACCCAGCCCTGCCTCTGCCTCCCCTGCTCCTGGGAAGGTGGATGGGCATCTTCCAGAATTTGCTTACAGCAGGCCCTGGCAAAGGTCTTCTCCCACCTTCAAGAGAAACTAAACATTAAATTCTTTAAGGCTTTTGGGGTCCCAAAGACATCCTGTAGCTGCCACCATCCTCATGGACTTCATCACAAGTCACCTACACCCTCTGCCCGGAGGAGGTTTTCTGGTTTCGCTTGTGCTTTGTTGTTCTCCTGGAGTAAAACCACTCCATGGGTGCTGGTGAGGTTAGTTTTACCAGCCAGTTATGAAATGCTTAAGCCAAATTCTGGCCTGAAAAACACCCATGGCCACCCCTGTTTTGGGCTAAATCAGTAGGAGGGGAAGGCTGGGCCCTGTCAGTGCTCTGACTTCACTTAAAGGCAGTGATTTATCCACTTCTTGATGGCACCACGATGTGGAGAGCTTGGAGGTGTGAATCTCTCACAATCTTCAATGCCACACCCAAGCAGCATTCCTGGCCCTCAAGAGGACATTTCCCATGGGACTGCAGTGCTGCTTGGTGATGGCCACCCCAGGAATTCCAAACCATTCCCTGGGCAGAGAACATCCTCCAGGCACCTCTTGGTTCATTGAATTATTGCGGAGAAAGGGCTCGAGACTGCTTTGCTTGGCATTTGCTGTTTTATTCTTTGTCTGTTGGGCAGATGTGGCTGCAGCTTCTGGTTTGCTTGTGGAAATGAAAGCCAGGCTGCAGGCACAGCCATGCCCAGCCCCAGGATCCTGTGGGAGGGAAACTGAGGGAACACAGGGAAGGGTTGGTGTGGATAGCCATGACCACAGCTTCTACACCAGTCTCTGGCAATGGTTTCCCTAGCCAAGCACAGAGCAAAGCAAAGGAAAAAAAATTAAAAAAAAAAAAAATCACCATTTTACCTTTTTCCCCTGGACACCAGGCTCACCCTTCAACAGCAACATCAACAGAAGAGAAAAAAATTTAGGTACATGACAGAAAATAAGGCAAATTATGTGGATAATAAAAAATTAATTGTAAAATTAAAATACTTGGCTTGTGCTGACCATATTTATCTCCCCCAAATGCAAGAAAGCACATTGCCCCAGCACAGCAGATTGCAGCCTCCTGCAGCTCCTGCCAGCCCCATTTCCAGTTTTGAGCATGGGCAGTGGTGTGATATTGAGGAAGCGACACATTCAGACACCCCCAGTCAATGCCTTGGAATTTTATATCTGATATATCTCAATGGGTTCAAGTCCACTGCAAAACGCTTATTTTCATCCCCACCCCTCTTATGCAGCATTATTTCAAGAATTCATGTTATAATTTGACAGATTATTACCCACCTTTGGTCCTGGAGGTCCTCTGGCACCCTGTTGAATATAAGAGTGATCAGTTTAGTTGTTTGAAAACATAGTAAAACAGGATAAAAGCATTTCTAAGAGTATTTTAGTTCCAAGAAAAAAAAATTACATAGATGTCAACTTCTCATCTTCCCTTACAAATAGAGCTGTATTTGTTCTCTGCTCCCAGTAAATAATATCATTTTATGGTTCATGAATTTTATGTATAATAAACACCTTTTTATCCAATGTAAACCGTAGTAATTTGGAGTTACAATGCCAGGTGCCTTCAGAGGAGCAAGAGTCAGGATACTGGAGCACCACATCCCTCCAGAAGAGCCAAAGAGACACAAAAACTGGCCTCTTTTCTCCCCAGGCACAGGTAGCCCTGGACAAACATCCATTTTAGGGCACTTCTAATTCCATGAGGGTTTTTTGTCCTCCCGAAGCAATGACACAAACCCCCTTACTGCAGTGAGCTGAAGGGTGATGTACAGCGGGGGTGAGGGGCACACACACAGGTGCTTCTGGGCAATACTGACCATGACTCCATCCTCTCCTGGCTCGCCTTTGAAACCCTGCAAAAAATAAAAAGACCAACACTGAAACTATTACCCCTCATTCTCCAAAATGATCAGTGATAATTAGAATGTTCCACTGTCTTATGCTTTTGCCTATTTTTTTACTAAATAAACTGCCAGTGGTCTTCAGATTTGCAACAGGTTGTCCAAAAGGTATGAACTGGGGAGGAGATCTCCTGGCTCTGTGAGTTACAACCAGCACCTGCAAATACACGCCCCAGGTCCAGCTCTTTGCTCCAAAATGTGAGATGGAAGGTCCCCTCCTGCTCCCTTGCCCCACACCCCAAGGCTTTGCTCCATGAGCAGCCTCTGGAGCCCAGCTGTGGCTCAGGCTGGGGACTCAGTGGCTGTGGTGGCAGCACTGGGGAAGGGGACACCCTTCACCCTGCTGCCCCTCGTGGGGTGGGAACTGCCTGGTACGTGCTCGCTGCGCATCTCCCGTCCTTACAGGGGAGCCTGGAGGTCCTCTTGGGCCATCCTTTCCCGTGTCACCAGGAGGCCCCCGGGCACCTGGGGGTCCTGGCGGACCAGGGGGGCCCATGGCTCCATCTCGACCTTGATCACCCTGGAAGAAGTTCACACAGACATGGTGAGACGAAGCAGGGGTGGTCTCAGGGTGTCCACAACACATGCACTGCATCCCTGGGCCACAGCACCCTGGCCTCTGCTGTCCCAGGGAAATTTAACTGCACCTTCCAACTGTTTAACTTCCACCTTTCCCAATGGCAGCTGGGAAAGATGAAAGTGAGCTTGCCAATTCATGCCATTTGGGTCTGGTTCCTCAACCAGGATTGTGCTCGACAACGAGATTTAATCTGCTTAAGCCCTGACCCAGTGATTGCCTGCATGGAATCCACCAACCCAACAGCACACAGAGCAGCCCAGGCTCACAACATGCTGGCAGGGAGCATGCACACACTGCCACAGCTCAGTGCACCACGCCAGAAAACCACACCAAAAAGTGGCACTGCTTAAATTCATCCTCTACGGACAGCCACGGTCACACATGAACCTCCCGAGCCACTCGCTCCCTGCGGATTTTGGGTGCAGAGAACTGGCTGTGTCCCTGTGGGTCTGGCGGGTGCCATTCCCAAGGGGAGCATCCTGTGGGGCTCCAGGCTGGGAATCAGCTCCTGGCCCCCCACCAGCCAGCCCAGCCCAGCCCCAGGGCCCGGCCCGGCCCTTCCATGCGGCTGCACAATGGGAAAGGCGGCCTCGTAAATCTTTTAGCAACATCTGGGAGAGTCACCACCAGGCAGTCAGAGGGCTGGGTTTAATATGCGGTCCACCCTCAAATCAGGGACAAGTGTGGGATTTTTCAGAAGTCCTTAAGTGACTTAGCAGCACAAGTCCCATGGCCTTTCAACAAGATCTGGGCTCCTAAATCACTTGCATCCTTTTTTAAAGGCCAATTGCAAATGCTGAACACTGCAACCAATTATGTCAAGTTGAGTCTCCCATTGAATTTTTCATAGTTACAATGTCCCATTTAGAGTTCAAGGATTTAGATTACTCTAGTTTTGATGCATTTTATTTTACAATACCAACACTGTTTAGATCAAATTTACAAGACTTTGCCTCTTGATTCCCAAATCTCAAAAAGAACCAAATGTTAAAATCTATTAGTTTTATGCCCCTTTACTTTGGCAATGTCTACCCCCTAAATTCCAATGGGATTTCAGTTAAAATTCCCAACAAGTATCTCTAAACACAGCCATGGTTGTGGCAATTTAAAATAGCAACAGTCAGCCAGAAAGAGAAAGCAAAAGCAGCTCAATCACAGCAAGCCAGTGGCAGCAGATTTGGTGTCTACCTTGAGCACTCGCCGGCTAAAGACAAGCTGATCATTAGCCAGGAATCCATGATTGAGGTGGGGAAAAACCATCTATATCCAGGGAAAGGGGGAGGCAGAAGAAGAACGAGCAGCAGTTTAAGATGAAAGCACAGCAGAAGAGTGAGTTTTAAAGGCTGCAGCAATATATAACTTTTTTTATTTAATAACTAGTTGATACATTAGAAAGTAATAGTCCAGGTAGCCAAAACTGGGGTTTAAGGTTCTGGGTACACTGGATCTTTGTAAGAGGACACAGACTGAGGGAAACAAGTATTTTTTCACTAGTTTACTGCACAATAGGACATTCAAAGCAGCTGGGGCAAAGATTCCCCTACTGCAGAATAAAGAGTATTATTCCAGTAAACCCCATAGGGGATGATATATCCCAGCATTTCCCTGAGACCAAATACTGTATTTGTTTTCAGAGGCTCAAATGAATACTGATGTATTCCCAGCCTGCAAATTGCAGATAAATCTCCCAGATTTATACGATGCAAAACAATGTATTTAGACTGTATCAGTAGTCATTGCTATTGTGTTTTAGCCTTTCCACTCATCTGTCTAGGGAGAAGCAGGAAGACATTTCCTTTCTCACGACACCACGTGCATCTCCCTTTCCCCCATCCACCCATCCATAGGAGAATCAAGAGTGTGGAGTGAAGCCACAAGAAGCCCTGTGGGAACACACAGCAAAGCCTCCAGGAGGGGTTTTGGAGGTTTCTGGGGAACAAACCTATTTTCCAAATTGCCAAAGAGCTTTTAAACCTTGCACACCAATAACAGATAACCCCAAACCTCAGTTTTGGGGAAATAATGCACTGGCAAGGCCACCTCCTGCCCAGCCTCCCAGTACAGATGTTTTAACACCATCATGTCAAGAAGAGAGGGAAAAAGTAAAGTCAGAAAGAACGAATCAACCCCAGAAAATCAGCCCCTACCAAGAATTTTTTTCAAGATGTAGAGAGGGGCTTTAAGCTCAACATTCAGTTAAACACAGCTACTTTTGGGAAGAACAGCACTGAAATACTGAGAAATTAAAATTAATGAGGACACAGAACCCTTGCACATGGCCAGGTCTTCCAAATACTACAGAAACCACAAAAAGACTCTACTGAGAGCAAAGGGTTTTGTGGTAGACAGAAGGGACACAGTTCTGTGGCACATTATGTGCATAAAGTACAAAAGAACATAAAGTGGGATTTTCATAAAACCCCACAGAGCAAAACAGGAACTGAATTTTTTTCTTGTCGCTCAGACTGGTGAGCATCATCCAAATAAGCACATTCCAAGCCCAGTCCTATCTGTTTTAATGGAAAATAATAATTTGCATTTGCTCCGTGGCCAAATGCACCATATCCCACTAAATCCAGCCATCACCTGTTTAATTTTAAACAGCTCCTGTTATAGATGGGCCCATGAGAGGTGAACAGCCCTGAGGGATATGGAACAGAGAGACACCATCCCTGGTTCAGGAAACATCCAGGCTGTAGAGAGCCAGGCTCCAGGAGAGGTGTTAAGTGTGATGGAGTAACATATTCCTGCTCCACAATTCCCAGAGCATCAGGTTGCAAGCACTGGGCTAACAGGCCATTGGGTCTGATCCCATCAAGCAATGCAATATTGAAGCACAGAAACCTTGAACACTGATAATCTCCAGGTTTAGAGTCCTCAGTGTAGCCATTTCAAACATAACACTCCAAAGTCAGCAAATAATAAAAGTATCCATAGGTGTCTGTTGACTGTCACAGAAAGCTCTGCAGGATGCTTCCTGTGCTGAGTTTTTATCTGCAGTATGAGCTTGGCCAGCAGTTATAATTTTGCAGAAAACAAGGGAGCAAAAGCTCCTTTTGTGTCTGCACTGAGCTGCAGAGCTGGCTCAGCCACGCCAGTGTTTGCCCCCAGCAGCTCCAGATACAGGAGATGCTGGAGCCATCTCCATCAGCACTGGCCACGGGCAGGCATGTGCCACGTGGGCCACTGCAGACAGAGCAGTTCTCTCACCAGCTGAAGCTGATTTTCCCCTCTGGAGAGCAAAGCTGGTGCTGCTGCCACAGGCACTGGCCCAGATGTGCAGGGATTCCTCAGCCCCATCATTTGTCTAAACATTTCATCTGTCAGTACGAACAAGATCACCCGGCTGAGTTCATAAATCCAGAGCAGCTGGCCCAGTGCCAGCTCAGGGAGCAAGTCAGGCTTATAAAACCAGTCTTTTCCAGGGGTGCAGCAATGTATTTGATCGTGAGAGAGAAGCACAGGCACGAATATCAGGGCACAGCTGTCCCAACCTTGGCATCATCCTGCTTCAACTCTCTCTATCCTCCCAAGAGCAGAGGGGACCTGTTATTGATTTCTCCCTGTAAATACACTTCCATGCATTCTGTCAGTACATTTGGGCACATTTACTCCCCACCCTGAGCAGGTGAAGCTGCACAGCATCCTTCCTCATGCTGCTTACAACAAGGAGCATTCAGTGATGAAGACAACCCAAGGTGATCTCCTTCCTCAGCTTTCCAAAATCACCCTCCAGCATCTCCTACCAGGCACACTCCAACATGCAATAATCTCTGGTTTTGTCCATGCTGCTGGCAGGTGATTATTACAGAAAGAGAAGCAGTGCAGACATGGGCAGAGTCAGTAGCTAATCCCTAATTGCCATCACCTCACTCCCACCACAGACAGTCCCTCCAAAGCCACCCCAAGGATTATTCTCTTTCAATCCATCATTGCTAATGACAGTGTTTCAGTGCTCACTGACACACTCTATCCTCATTCCACAGCCCATGGACATGACCATTTACAAGGAAGAGGGCACTGCATACATTTCTAGTTATTTATCTTCCCATTGATGCAGTGAGTTGCATTGACACATCTTTCAAAATCAGCTAAACAAAGCCACCACTGCAACTTGAGGAATAAGATAGATTAAATTCAGAAATAAAAAGTAATCTAGACCAGATGATATTAAGAAGTTTTGCCTCCTATTCACAGCCCTGAGTGTCTGGAGACATAAAGGGAGCTATTTTCAAAGTCAGGCACCTGTTTTTAGGTCTACTTTTGCATGGTTCTGCCGGGCTTTTCTCTCTCTCTTTTCTCCAAAATTTTTGTTTGAGTCTTTTTCTCATTGTTCTGCAACAAGTCATAAATAAATCAAAAACTGAAGCAAAATCTAGACAAATGCAGATCAGGACAAAATATGTCCCCAAAACCCAGCACATTTTTCTTGGTAGATGAAAACAAAGGACAAGTGTTACCTTGAGAACTGGTACCTGCCCTGAAGGTCCAGACAGAGCCTGTCCCAGAGCATCCCCTGCAGCAGGAGGTGAGATCCACAGCACCTGGCAGCACGGAGCCTTTGGAGCCGGAGCAGCACCTCCTCCAGCATTCCCGAGCTGCCAGCCCCAAAGTCACCCACAGCCCTGGCCAAGAAGTGAAAACTCGCGTCCCTGTGCTGCTGAATCACCTCTTAAAGCCTGTTCTGAGAACGTGGGTGGGCACTCGGGCAAAGTGAGGCCTTACGCCGAGCCCCTCCTTCAGCACACAGCCGTAAATCTATCTGAGAAATTTTAGGGGCTCTCTGAGCCCCAGGGTGACATTTCCAAACACACCCAAGGCAGTTGGGAGCTGCTTCAGAATATGATACCAACTTCATAGAGTGATTTTACAACCTCCAGGGGAAAAAAGAAAAATGTCTCTGAAGCATCTCTACTCAACATTAACTGCTGAGGTCCAGGTTATGTTTCCAGCAATGACATCTAACCCAGGTCAGCCAACTCTTGAGTGCCAGCTCCAAATCCAGCCTCCTACAGTGACAGGTACACCAGGATCCCAATACATCCCCACTATGGGGTTTCCAGCAGGTGCCCATAATCCACAGACGACCACACCTCAGAAATACCTCTGCAACAGAGCCCACACCTCGTGGGGAAGCCTCCCATCTCATCCCCAACATGGGCCACATCCCCCTTGTGTCTCGTGGAGACCTATCCTGATTTATCTCAGTAAATCTCAACTGCATGCTGCTCCATGAGAGGAAATTTCATTAAATTCCACTAATTTCTGTATGCTACAGCCAAAAGAGTTTTCCCTCATCATACAGTTACTTTAACCCCTTTATTTTCAAAGGCAGCCTGGATATCACGTGGATGTCCTCCTGCTCCCAGGTGGGGAGCTCAGCAAGGGAGGAGGAATGTTCCATCCTGCACGACTCTGTGCTGGACCTCTCCTTGGGACACCAGATCCTACCCCCACATACTGGTGCTCTAATGCAAACAAATAAAGAGCCCAGCCTCAGGAGAAACTTCAAGAGAAACATGGAGTCTGTCTCTGATACTGGAAGAGGAAATCAAGGATGAGAAGGCTCAGTAGAAGCAAAACCCTCCATGAGGTACCCAAAGATCTTCAATTCCTTTTTCCTCGTGGCCAGTCAGGAAAACCACCACCACAAAGAGCTCCAGAGGCAAAATTAAACATTTCCACAACTGTTACCATACTGCCCCAGCAGGGCTTTGTTTTGTGCAGTGACTAAACCCAACCGGATTTTAGAATAAATCAGTGTGCTGTGTCACTACTTACCCTTGGGCCAATGTCTCCTGCTTCCCCCTGCAAATCAGGAAAAACAGGAAAGGGTCAGAGTTCAAATCTCAACCCTGAAGGGCTGAGCACAGGGTCAGCTGGACACGGGTACAGCACACAAGGGAAGTAGCAAGAGTCCTATTGTTTAATGTATTTAAAATGAGGGAGGAGAAGGTTTTGAGACAACACAATAGGGAAAGATTTTGCCCTGGCAGGCAATGAAGCAGATAATAAATCAGAAATAGTAGTTTGTTTCCAACTCTAAGGCTCTCCTCGCAACTGCTTATGTCCTTCACATGTGAAAATTAACTTCACTTTCAGTAATGACCTTCTTTGGCTCCTCTGACTGCACGGGTGTCATGCAAACAGAGCGATGGAGCCCAGGTCTCTTGGAGGAATGAAGAGTTTTATATTCTCATCACCCTTAGTGGCTTCCCAGAACCCTATAGCAGAGATGTGCTTTAAGACCACACTTGTCCCCCGACCGTTTTTTGCAAATTCTTCCTGCCCTCCCCTTCCTGGAGCTTTTTCAAGAGCAATGTGTGAACCCACTCTAACAGCTGGGTTATTGGGGCAACCTGAACTTGAAAGAATTACAGCAACAGGAGGATATTCAGGAACTGCTTCCCCCAAATCCACATGTTAATGCAGCCTTTACCTTTTCCCCTTTTGGTCCTGGAGGTCCCTGGAAACACATAAGAAGAATCCAAATTAAGGAACAGAAGAATCACCAATGCACATGACATTAAAACCAAGGAAATCACATTCAACAATTTACAAACCTAAGCCACATTCTCTATTATTTTAAGGAATACATGTTACTGTTTAAAGTTGTGCAGTGTTTGACATGAGCAACACTTTACCAAAAAACACCCACGAGGTCCTGCCTGCTCCTGCCAGGACAGAGTATGGAGAAGGACCAGAGCAGGGCAGGCAGTGTGACAGCAGCTTGCCACCACATGACTCTAAGTAGATGTAAAAGATATCTTGAGGTATTAAATCACTTCTAGAAAAAGCACATGCTCACTGTATCATTACAACAATTATACATCTGTTTGAAATAAACAAGGAGGAGGGGCTGCTTTCTTTGGCCTATTGGCTGAAGGCATCGTTCATCTTCCCTCTGAGCAGCTGTCTGTAGGACAGGCAGAAGCACTGCAGCCCCCGAGAGAACCCGAGAGCAGCACTTTGATGTGTCTGCTCTGCATTTGCCTTCCAGCACAGCAAAGTACCAAACCTTGGTGCCAATGCACAGTGTGTGCTGAAGTGGGACCCAGTGGGGGAAGGTCAGCGGAGAGGCCGGCAGCAGCGGCAGCAGCATTCCCATGCAGCCTCCCTCCCACTGTTTTTCTCTGAGCAAGGCTGCTGGCCCCTTACTCTCATGGAAGAGATCATGAGCAGTCTGTTTTGAGTCTGGCTGTGTGATAAGTTTGCTTTGTCACTGAGATTTTCCCTGCCTGTCACTGGGGGTCTCACTCTTGCCCTGCAGTGGCACCCCAGCCTGGGGGTGCAGGGCTGTGCTCTGGGGTCTGACTGCACTCCCAGCATGAGGCTTTGCTAATGAAAGCCAAGCCCTTCCTTCTTTTCTTGTCTAATGCTTTATTTCTAGATTTTATTCACATTTGCTATCCTCAGGGTTGGGATTAAAACCAAACACAGCAATGTATGGCTATAACAACACACTCCCTAACTGGATGGAAATAAGTGTCTGGAGTGGCTTTTCAATTGCAAATACTGAATGACGTTTACCCACTTTGAAATCCCACTTGGTTTAGGACCAGAATTTAAAAAGATTTCATATGGGCCCTCTAGTGAAGGTGGTGGAAGAGAATGGGGTTTGGAGACAAAATATGGAGCTGTGACCTTCTGCAGGAACCATTCGGTGGAAGGAATCAGAGCTGGCTAGGGTTCAATTAGCATAAAAATAAAAAAGTCTGTGTTTCTGTAAAATAAGTAAGAAAAGAATGAAGCACCTGAATATCCAAAGGGCTTCCAAGCAAAAATGAAGTCAAGAAAACAGCTCATAAATTAATCCAGTCTGTTCCAAAAAGTATTTCATGGACACTGGGCACCCTCAAGCAGTTCCCAGCTCAGGTCCTTTGGAGGAAAATGGAACCTGCTTTGGGATCAATTATTTTTATGGTATCAGTCTGTAGTGCCAGAAGCACACAACCAAGATCACTGACTTTGCTCTTCGAATGTGCTACTGGAGCTTATTCCCCAAATTTGGCCTGATGCCCATCTGCAGTCTGTGCTCGCCCAGCTGGCACAGGAGGGGAAGAGGCAGCTGAGATGAGCTGACAGGTGAAGAAAAGTTCACCTCCAGCTCTGCTGGCCAGCCCTGGCTCAGAATTCCAACTTGCATGAAATCATTTTCCCAAGTACAATAGTTCCTCCTAAACAGTTATATATGTAGCACTAAATGAGTAATAGTTGAGATACTGCCTACTTATTGTGGAGCAGCATGAACAGAGACATGTTATATTTGGCACATAGTGCTACTTACTGGTTTGCCATCCAAGCCAAGAGGCCCCTGAAAAAGGAAGGAAAATAGAGTATTATTAAAAAAAATCAAACATAGCATTATCAGGCATGCTCTGAAAAAGACTCTACTTACTTAATCTTTGGCTATGATTCTATGATTCTGTGATTTACCTACTCCTCCATCCATGCAATCCAGCAGGAAAGTTTCACAGAGGTACAGTAAGAGGCATCAAACAATTTGCAGAGTGTGAAGGAGGGTGAAAGGAAGCGACAGGATTAGTGACAGGGGTAAGGTGACACTGTTCTGGCACTTCACCTGGGACTCCCTGAGGTTTTGAAAGTCAAAAACAGCAGCAGTAAAACATGCCTGATTTGGTTAAACTGAGCAGATCCATGAGTGATTCACATCAGCCTTGGATCTGAACCATATTTCCTGAAGCACTCAGTTATCCCAGTTCTTCCTCAGGTCTCCTGTTTCTAGGGTTGCTGCACCATTGTAGAAAATGGTGAATTCCCCAGCATTTCTGGCACTTAAGCCCTCAATTAACACCAAACCACTGAATGTGTTGGGCCAAAGGAAACATTGCTTTTGATAAGGGATGTGGGGAGGGAGGAAGCACGGGTGCCCTAAGGCCAAAGCTACCCCTGTCGGCAGCTGGAGCTGGCACTTTTGGGGACAAAGTGACACACCAGTTACTGTAAATCCACTGCCTGTGGCAAATGCAACAGTTCCACCTGCAAAGCTGCACCTTGGGATCAGCTCCCACTCCCTCCCACGCCTGCCCTGCACAGCCACACGTGTGGAACATACACGTCCTTCTCCAACATGCTGGGATGAAACATCTCCCACCTTACAGCCCATGGAGATCTACCAAAGCTAAAGGGGTTTGGACTGTGATACAGTGCTAAAGCACCAAAGTTCTCTGTATTTCTTAGGGAACTGATTGAGCCATTGATAAAGAATAAATGGTCATTGATAAGGAATAAATCAGTCTGCAATGGCTATGCTGATGGGGCCTGGAATATGAAACTCTGGGGAATATAACTCTATTAGAAAAAAGAGGTAAATCCAGATGACCTGGGCAGATCATCAGTAGCTGGGTTACAAAGGCTGGGGGAACTGTGCAAGAAAAGTTCACTTGAAAATAAACAAGGATGTCTTTACACACATGAGATTTCTGAAGTGATCAAGCACAGATTATATTCCTCATGTGATGTGTACTATTTTCTTATAAGAAACCATCAGTACTCAACAGCTACATAGTGGTCATGAAAAATATACATAAAGCAGTTGTGTCTGCTAATGCAAAGGCTTGCAGGTCACAACCAAACTACCCTGACACCTTCTCCATACTTTAGCTCACCTCAATTCCTTAGATTCTAAAAGCTGGAAATGGCATCAGGTTCATAGAGCTTCTTTCCTGAAGCTATGATTGTTTGAGGTGATTCATCTGAAGCTCCTGATGCAACTCCCTGACTTTCAGAGGATCAGACATGGGATCTGAGCACAGAACTGGCAGCACATTCAACTTCTCAGAGGAGTAGAAGTCCCAGAATTATTATTTTTTCAAATATAAAATGCCAGTTTTTCAGCTTTTAGCTATTCTTGTATCAGTCCACAAAGAGACATCCAGAAGCAAAAACAATGGCCTATTCAGAAGATGTTTGAGGGAAAGCATTTAATGCTTGAGAGAAACAATATCCATCAGGGTTCCACAGGGGTTCTTGGCCAGCCACAGCACTGAATGGACAAGACTAACGCAGACTTTTAAATGTCTTGTTAGTCTGGGCTGGAGATTTAATTGACTCTGCTCTACCTGCCCAGCCAAATGTCTGTGTGAGCAAGGCAGGTTTCCCAAGAGCAGCCAGAGATTTCATGGGTAGAGCAGAGAGAACATCTGAAATCTGGGCTGCCTGACTTGGCTGCCTGCAAATCTCAGGAGTGCCTATGTGTTGAGATTGTTATTGTCTTTTATTTGAATTCTCCTCCATGTCATTTTAATTAAAGATTAAGCAATCTCTAATTTATTTGATAAACAAGGAAAGGGGAAACAACAAGTAACCCTCTATTCCCCCACTTAAAACCAATCTCTATAGAAGTTTTCACTTTGAGAGGACAAAAATTACTTCTGCTTAACCAACCAGGAAAAGTGTATGAAAAAGGAGAGTTTTCTCCTTGGACATCCCAAGCAATAGAAAGCATTGCAGTGGCTTTAGGCTCTGCTTTTTGCCCAGGGAGCAATTTCACTAGTGCCTTCACTCACTCTTGATCACAGGCCTTTGTTCTAAATCACACACAGTGATCACAATTCAGATAATTCATTACTCACTACATCAAGAGGGGACGAACTTTCTGCCTAAGACAAACCCAATGCTTCAAAACAAGGTACAGTGAAAATTCAACCAATTTCCCCCAAAACATAGTTCTGACCAAAACCATCACTGCACTGGCTAAGTGGGACAAAATGCTTCAAGGAAGAGCACACTGTTGGGGTCCCAGACGACCCTGGAGGCCCCTTCCAGCTGGTAACCAACTCACATCTCATTTTCTGATCACACACCAGATGTGTTCAGTGCCTGGTCAAACCAGCTCTGAGGGATACCCTCCCCATTAGAAAAGAAAAATTGTTGCTGTCAGTTTTGCAAAGAAAATACATCTGCAACATCTGTCTGGAGCCTTCAGGTTGCTGGAGCAGGAGGAGCTGGATTAGTGGGGAGAGCTGGTGACATGGAGCAGAGGCGAGTGATAATTGCAATTACACACCTTGGTTTCACCCCTCACAAAGATTAACACAGGCACAGGTGTTCCTGCAGCAATAAGGATCCATGGTGATCCAATGGTGCATCCCCCTTTGCCATCACCCGGGAGAGGACATTATTTATAAATCTAATATATTTTATGGTACGCATTGATGATCTATTATGTAATGATATATAATTATACCTTGATGCTGAGAATGCAGACATGGGTCAGATAAGATGTTGAAGCTTGAGCAGAGCTTGTTACTATATCACATAGTCTCGATGCATGCCTTGGTTTGACACACAACATTTCAACTTCAGAGTAAGGGGCTGCATTCAGATGTGTTTTAAAACAAATTCTGATGTATTTTTTATTTTGTTGCACAGTACAAGCTCACAAGTCTTGAGATACAGCACCAAAATGCCACCTCTCATTGCAAAAATGAGATTCACCCATTGCTGAGGTCAGCTGAAGGCTTGAGAGCAGTTTTGAGCTCACCTAAACTGGGAGATGTGGAGCTTGCAAGGTCTAGTTCACATGCAAAAGCTCTTCCAAGAAATAACAGGCATTTCCCACACACATCACTCACCTCTGGCTCAGAGCAAGCCCAGGTGCCAGCCTGGCTACCTGGCCCTCTGCCATCCCCCTCCAGTGCCCTCACTGCTGCTGGCAGCGATGGGCTTGCTCTGAAAGCGTTACAGGAATTTTAGGGGGGGAAAATACATAGTGAAAGCAAAGCC
Organism: Anomalospiza imberbis; assembly: GCF_031753505.1. NCBI lineage: Eukaryota > Metazoa > Chordata > Aves > Passeriformes > Viduidae > Anomalospiza > Anomalospiza imberbis. The sequence goes on from NC_089695.1 coordinate 10,924,820, forward strand.
AGAGATTATTAAAAGGACAATCCTTCTGAGTTGGGAAATCTTCTCTCATGGTTATTTTTAATGTTTCCTGCTCTGCTAAAAATTAGCACAGGGCTCGGAAGGAACCCTGCAGTCAAATTTTGACAAATTCAAAGGGCTGCCTTTCCCATCTCTGGCTCTGTGGTTTCAAAAAAGGGCAGAATCTTATATTTCAAGGAATGAACAAAAGAGCATGACAATATTTTAGTATCCCTGCAAAGGACCCTGGGTCATCTGCAGCACAGGCAGGGAGCAGGGACCATCCCTTCCTATAGGCCATGCTGTAAATCCTCACAGGCAGGACAGTGTCTGCTGGCCATGTGGTTCCTCAGCACATTTTTGTGTGAGAAGAAAGCTCTGGCAAAAGCTGTGGCCAAGCACACCCTGCCAGGCCCGTCACAAGGAAAGTGGAGGAAGGCAGCCAGGTTGCTGTGGCTGCTCCCAGCTTCCCAGCTGAAGGGAACTGGAAGAAAAGGGACTGAGAAACAAAAATGAACTGTGAGTCCTCTAAATAACAGCTGAGAATCGCTGGCACTAACTGTGAATAAACTGAGTCCAAGAGACTTGCTCTGGGATGTCACCTCATCCCCAGTTACTGCTGCTCCTCCTCCCTCCCCAAAGTCCTCAGTGCAGAAGGATCAGAAACTCTTTCAAAATAACAAATTTCTACTCCATACAATACCACTGCTGCTGCACTAATCATTTGTCCTTTCAAATGCATTTAAATTATTGCATTTAAATACAATAATAATAATTTAATGCCTTTAAGTACAAAAATGATAATGATTCAATTTATTATATTTTGTTGTTTATTTTTATCATCATTATTTATAATGCTAAATTAATTTATTACTACATTTAAAAACTTGTGAAGAGTATGAAATTGGTCATACAAGGAATTACCCCAAGCACACACCACTCACTGCTGTGAGTCTGGAGGTGTCCTGGGCAGGGGGTTCCTCCTTCATCAGCCCTGACTTCTGGGTCCCTGGTGTGAGACCCCAAAATCATATCAGTCTGCAGCATGACAAAACATTGGAAACATTCCTACCAGGAGCTGTTCTGTTTAAACATTAAGATAATTTATATCACAACAGTTTCATGTTTAGCTTTATATATAGCATAGAGGGCCTCACTGCAGTGGGATGAGGTTGCTACACATGGGAACAGCACTGCATTTAAAAATAAATATTATTTTTTAAGCAATGAACATGATTATAGAAAACCTTTATTAACAATGTAAACAATTTTCTTTTTCTTTGTTTGAAAAAAGCATATTTCAGTATGGAGCAAACCATGACTACATGCAAACTGGAAACCCATTTTCCATTACTAGATAATAGTTGTTTTGCATCATTAAAAAAAAAAAATCCAAATCCAAACAGATTCTACAGTTTTCTTACAAGCACTAAACAGCAACGTTGACGATTCATTATTTTTTAATCCTTGCAAGACTAATTGTTTCCATTTGGAAACAATTTACACATGCAAGATACATCCTGCATGGCCTCGGAGCCAGGCTGTCCTCGTTCAGATAGAAAACCCCATTTCTTTTTATGAGGAAGGGCATTTAGGGGTTGTCCAAAATCTAATCTCCCTGCATGTAACACCCAATCCCAGTCTTGTGGGAGATCCCACAGGATGGGGCTGCTCTGGGCAGTGGGATGAGCCGAGCCCTCCTCACCCACGGAGCTCCCCAGCTGCAGCATCCCTCACCACTGTCCCTCGTTTCTTCCCAAAAAGACCACCTGAGTACACCCCGGGCATTGCCCACACAGGCTGGCAGGGCACAGCATCACCGAACCCTCAAAGGCTCTGAAATATTTCTTCAGAGGGAGCCCAGGCTGCCAGCAGTAAATCCCCCAACAGAGGTGTCAGGTAAAGGATGCAGAGCAGCCTGGTAAGAGCCAAGCATGCGTTAACAAGGCAACAAAAAACCCCCCATATCTGTGCTCTATTCCAAAAAATCTGTCCACAGACTGCTGGGAGGCCTCTGCCCATTCTTTGATGGAAACGGAGCAGAAAGGAGCAGTAATTTGCTAAAAACTTCACCCATAATGCAAACCAGACGGCTCTGCAAGGGAGCAGCCACCTCGGAGGCCGGGCTGGCCCCGCCGGGCATCCGGCGGCCGCGCAGAGCCAGCCTCTTCAGGGAGAGCCCATCTCCCTTCCATGGGGCACGAACGCTCCCAGCACTTCTGAAAGCCTTGGGAAAGAAACAAACAAACAGACAAAACCAGAAAAAACAAACCCAAGCTCTATCCTCAGAAAGCTTTTGGGGCAGCACTGGGCTCTGCTCACTGCTCAGCCCCTCCTTTGCATCGCTAGCCTGAGCTCACCAGAGTGCTTCAATTCCCAGCTGTGTTCCAGACATGCCAACCACGTTCTGCAGGGTTTCAAATGAGATAAGGACCTTTTTCCCTGCAGGAGCTGCCTCGTCCTCAACCACAAGATGTGCCGCCTTCTGTCTGTGCACAGAGCTTCCTCTTTGTCCTGGATGTCTTCTCTAAAATACTCAAGAAAAAATGCCTGGAATCAAATCTAACACTGACTGGTCCAAAGCGGGGAAACAAACCCTGGGCTGGAGCTGCACAGGGCACTGATAGGGTTTTTGAGGAAGGTCACTTGGAGATGCCAAAATAGAGCCAGTGTGTTCACTTTTCCCAGCACAGACTGCCGTGGCTCCTGGGCAGACATGCCAGGTCACCGTTTCAGAGGGAAGAACTCACTCATCTGTGCATCACATTGCACCAGTTCTCTTCCAAAACAGCAAAGTACTCTTATGGAAGAAAGAGCCCCCCAACTTCCCCCAAATTTCTGAGGCTTAAATGAGTTCCATGTGTTCTGCACAACTGCTTTCTTCTAATATTTGATGTCCAGTTGGGCTTTGGATATATTTTTTTAATATCCACCTATGACAGCAGTGATGGCCTCTGAGCTGGGAATGCAATTTTTAAGTAGGCAAGTAATTTTGGAAGAATGTTGGTGTTACAAGCAAACATTTCAGTGCTTACTGCCTTTATAGTCTTTCCACACCAGTGTCATTGAGAGCTTCTGCTTGGATTACCTCTCTTTGGTGGTTAATGAGAAATCTTCTTGGTTTTCTCAGTTTTTCTCTGCCTAGACACCAAGCCTCTGTACCACAGGGCTGGACCCAAATGCACCGGAAACAGAGATGCAGATCCACCAGCTGCACTCAACACTCAGAGCAGGAAACCAGAGGAAAAGCTGCATGAGAAGCCAGAAACCAAACCTCTGCCCTGCCAGTGCAATTTGGGCTGCACTGCTCTCCTTGCCATTGCTGTCAGCACCTTCACCAGGCCCTGTCCTCTCCCTATCCAGAACCATTGGAATCACAGAGGATAAACAAATGCATCTGCAATTCCTCTGTCGGGTGGGTAGAAGACAAGTTTTTATTATCCCTGTGGAAGAATTACCTTTAAATCAAAAGGAAAATAAACTGCTGCCACAAAGAACTGGTCCTCACAAAATCATTGTTGCTTCCACATCAGAGAGCCAGCAAATGGATGTAGCAGGAAAACATGCTGGATCTGCTTTCCCTGTTTAAAGAGGGTTTTCCCTCTAGGCAAATAATTACGTGAATTGGCCACAAAACTGATATTAAAATAAAATGAAAAAGACTGGAACTACAAAGTTTGCCTTGTAAAATGAATGTTTGTTACTTCTGTCTTTTGGGCTCTTACTGGGAGAGGTATGTGTGCAAATGACTTCACACACAGGAGACACTCCTTGAAGTCTGGATATTTACAAGTCAAAAACATGGGAACAAACACAGGACTGAAACCTAAATTACAGTTGTGACCTTGATTAGCCTAGGTAAAAAAACTAAATACCTCACCAACAGAAGCCTTCATCACACCACAGATTGTTTAAAAGTAACCAAGTCTAGCAATGCACATCCAGCCAAAACACCCATGCAATGTGTTTTGGACACCACAGGCAACTGTGTCCATGCACGAGCCACCACCCAAGGTCTGGAATCAACTGCCTACTGCAAAAAAACAGGAAAATTTGGGGTCCACAGAGCCCATGAGGTCTGGCCACATAGCACAGCCTCCTATACTTCACATGGGATTTCTGGCAGCCCCCCTGAAGAGCTAAAGTGCTGCCTGCTGCTCCAGTTTGCACACAGAGCAACCCCAGAGCTACACTGGGCTCCTCCAGCCACTCTCACAGGCTGCACCTCGAGCACACCCAAGCAGCACGTTGAGATAATTGAATAGGTGGAGGCAACTCATCAAGACATCAGGCAGTCCAATTTTAAGCTACTCCTACAGTTCTCTTGTAAAAGTAGTTTGTTATTAATGCCACATGTGGTTTTCTGGTGCTGCCATTCCAAAATGCCTGCTTAAGTGAATGCCTTGGAGCTTTCTGGTAAGAAAAGGAACCACAATGGCACAAAGGAGCTGCCACCAGGAAGAGGCTAAGGCATGTGTTCCTCATTTCACAGACATCATCCTGTCTGCATTCATATTATATTTATGGGTCACACACGAAAAGCTTGCACAGACTTTCCCTAAGTTGTGTACTAACTAAAATTCTTAATTGCTGAGGGGAGAAAACCCCAGACTCCACTGTTCATGGTCAAGGTCTAGAGCTGTAACCAAAGTCACTGTTCCAGTGCTTCACTTTGCTGGGTTTTTATGACAGGGAACCATCTTCCCTTCTACATGTGCTTCTTCAACCCCTCTCACAGACATCAGCCTAGAAAAACACATTTGGCTTCACTTTATGTCTTGAAAATTAATTAAAACCAGAGTTTTACCATCCTTACCACTTGATTTCTGGCTTATACATTACAGCTGACTTCAGTGGACAGATCTGGATTTACAACACTGCAGCCAAAGGAAGATATTAGCTCACTGTCCAAGGCTCCCAAAATAAAAGTTTCTGAAGATGCTGACCTGCTTAACTCCAATATCTCCTTAGCATGAGTTGGACTGTAAATATGTGAGAATGGCCTGCACAAGAGTATTTAAATTCTGACCGAGCAATTATTCCCCAAAATGAAAAGCCAGCATTGAGCAATGCCTGTGTCATGATTATTTTTTACTTTAAGTCCTTTAATTGATTATATTGGTGCAGTTACCTGTCTATTAGTCACACAGTCATGGAAGGGTTTGGGTGGGAAGGAGCCTTAAAGACTGCCTAGGCCCAGCTCCTCTGCCATGGGCCAGGACACCTTCCACCATCCCAGGTTGCTCCAAGCTCCATCCAACCTCCTTGGACACCTCCAGGGATGGGGCAGCCACAGCTTTTCTAGGCACCCTGTGCCAGGGCCTCAGTGCCCTCACTACAGAGAATTTATTCCCAATACCCCATTTAACCCCACCCTCTGTCAGTGTGAAGCCATTCCCCTTGTCCTGTCACTCCAGGACCTCGTAAAGAGTCCCTCTCCAGCTCTCGTGTAGATCCTTCAGGCACTGCACGGCTGCAATTGGGATGTTCCAAAGCCTTCTCTTTTCCAGGCTGAAAAATCCCAGTTCTCTCAGCCTTTCCTCATAGCAGAGGTTCTCCATTCCTCTATTTATCCCGGTGGCCTCCTCTAGATTCATTCCAACAGATCAATATCCTTCCTGTGCTGGGGACCACAGAGCTGGGTACTCAATGCTGAATCATCTTCAGTAACAAGCTGCATTACTTCTAAGCAGGCAGAGCATGGTGCCTTTTCTCCCTGGCTTCTCAGAAGGTTCCCACTGCTGCAAGAGATGGGCAAGACGATGCCTGTGGTCTTCCAGGCAACACACAAGTGATTTACAAAATTCAGAAGGCAAACATTATACACCGGAGGGACAAAATGGGTAACACACTGCTCAACTAAAAATAAATCCTAGTATTCTAAGGGAAATGTATAAAATAGGACACAACCCTGTTTCATATCATACTTTTCTTCTGCAAAGCCTCTTCCCTGCTCTGCTTTCTATTAATGAAGACATGCACATGAAGTAATTCCCCTCATTAATCAACTTCATTCTTTTGGTTTCTTCCCACTTGAAGTGACAACCCTGCATTTGGGATGTCACGTAGTGGTGTAGCTGAGACTGATTTTAGGGATGAGCAGCAGAGGCAGATGAAACTCTCAAGAAACAGAGACTTTGGCTTCAAAAGGCCTCTCCAGTAAGTGGAGAAGAGAAGAGAATGGGTTCTGGTGAACCACAAAGGCAGCATCTCACTGGGAAAGAGGAGAAATATCATGTAGGAGAACAACTGAGTAGTTTGAAGGCAAGTATAGAAGCATCCCTGCATGAGGCAGAGGAAGAGATGGGGGCAACACTGCTAAGAGCACTGCACAGCCATTGCTTAGAACCACAGAATCATCCAGGCTGGAAATGACCTCTAAGATCATCAAGTCCAACCATTAACCCAGCACTGCCAAGCACACCACTAAATCAAGAGCCACATCTTTTAAATCCTTCCAGGGACAGAAACTCCACCACTTTCCTGGGCAGTCTGGACCCATGCTTCACAACCCTTTTGGTGAAGAAACGTTTCCTAATATCCAGTTAAACAGCTGCATAATGCAGAGATCCTGCTGCTCTCAAAGGTCAGCTCTAAGCCTACTCACAGTTCAGCTCTCCCATCTGCTCCTCATTTTCTCCTTTTCCTCCTGCCCAGATGCAGCTGCCTGCCCTGCTCACGAAAGCAGCACAGCCCCACTGCACCAGCCCTCTCTCCCTCCCAGCTCCCCAGGACAAATGGCCCAACATGCTGACAGCACACCAAGCTGAGGGGAACCCCTCTGCAGCAGGGATGCCCCTTGCCTGGGGAAGCACAGCTTGGGACAGGTCCCAGGGGATCCCAGTCCCAGGGCCTGGTCCTGCCCAACAAGAAACACATTTCCATCATTGTGGTGGCTGCACATCTGCTTTTCCTCTGCTGCCCCCATGCAAACCTGAGCTCAAGGCAGCTCTGTGGCACCTTGGCTCCTGCCTTACCATGGGCATCAGAAAGGCTTTTTCCCTTAACCTGCCCCCAGTATCAAAAGTTAAACTATTCTCTACAAAGTCTTTGTCCTTCTGGCAAATCTGGCTGAAATTGGCCAAGTTCAAATGTTACTGGGGAAAGAGAAGACAGATCCTTACAACCCTTACACTGAAATTCCAGCTGAGGTATGTGCTGTGATGCATGATCAGCGGGATGTCAAAACCAAATCAAACAAGAGCAGAAGAGCAACAAATCCCAGCATCATTCATAGCTGTTATGACAACGTTAGTAGGATATGCCATAGGGTTAAAAATGGAAACCAAAATCCTCTATGGGATTTCAAAAATAACAATAAACCTACAGAACTTCATAAAGAAAAAAACTGTTTCTGCTGTAAAGTTTTATTGTAAGGCCCAAACTGCTTCTCTTAAGATGTTAAGTATAACAATATTGAAATAATCTTATATAAGCTGTTTTCTCTCTCAGTCCCATTTCCAGAGCTCTGGATCACTTCATCCCTTTAAAGCTTCCTTTGCTTGCAGCTCAGTTATAATCTAGCAGCTCAAAGCACTGCTGGCAGAGGGATGCATGTGTCACCACACACCACTTAATATCCACCTTCTACCTCTACATTTTCACCACATCCACCCCCTGAAACAGCTCAGAGTTTATTTGATCACCCTGAAGGGAACTAAATAAGTAAATTCATTTGAATATGCAACTGGATTTAATAAAACCTGTTCATATGCTTCTGCTGAATAACACTCCCAAGCCTGCTTTATGTTTCGTTTCCTCCTTCAGGGATACATCTTGCTTTGGAAATACAATTATCCTCACCTCCTTATTAGATACAGTTAATTAGTGCAGCCATAGCCATGTGGATGTAGTAATTCAGTGTTTGCTGGTTTCAAAGTCAGGATAAGACCAGCCTGGACCAGGACTGCAGGTCCTGGGGGTAAGAGAGGGGAGGAAAAACCTCGTGGTGATGTTAATGCCATTTTCTCAGGGCAGATGTGGCAGCAGAGTTGAGGTCATTCCCAGTCTCTGATACCATCCAGAAGTGCTGGAGCATCACCAAAATCCCTCTCCAGGAGCTGGGTCAGGCAAGGTGCCAGGCTGCCCAGGGGACGGTGGGGATGCTCTCTCCTAGGGAACAGTCCCTGTTTCCTCCCAGAGTTTCTGGTTTTCAGAGTTCTGCCACTAAACCACATGACTGAGACAGGAGAAGGCACAAACCTGCCAAGGGCACTGCTAATCCAGCAGGGTTTGCCACACCCCACAAGGGCAAAAAGCCACCCTAAAAATGACAATCAACATCCCATTAGAGTGAAATTTCACATCTTAACTTCTAATAAATGAAACTCTTAATTTCCAAGAGACCCCTAAGGCATCTGCACAGCCTCCTGGCTCCAGCATCTCCGGGGCTGATGCGGGCAGGTGCCACCTGAGGGAGACAAACCCCTTCCCTGGACACAGAGCCCTGCTGGCCACAGCCTCCCCTCGCAACAAACCGAATCTATCCTCAGCATTTGGTGGAGTCCCGAGTACTTTCGTGCCAGGGATGCAAGGGCAACACAGGCTGGTTCTGCAAAATTAACCCCATCTCCCACCTCTCCATTTCTGGGGAAATGCTGCTGTCCTCCACAGGGAGGATCACAGGGGTCCAGGGGAAGTGAAAACTGCAAATAGCCCTGGAATTCCCTTCCAATCCTCCACTCTTGAGCTCCCTGACACACATAAAACTCAATAAATGTTTCTATGGTTTCTGGGCACTCAAGGGAAACCAGGCCAGGGCATGTGGTGGAGTTTTCCTAACACACTCATTCAGGAAAAAGAAAAAAGAAAAAAGGAAAAAAAAAGGGAAAAAGGAAAAATTTAAAAAAAGAAAAAAAGGGCATCAACCACAGGAAGGAGATGGCTAAGAAAAGCCAATACACCCTTCCAGAGCAACAGGCAGTGCAGAGCTCACCGCATCAATTCAAAAAGCTGGAGCAGAGATGGAAGATCTCTCTCCATGCTATGTACATGGAGAATTTACACAGTGCTTCTTACCAGCCCCGTGCACCAAGTGTGTGCTTGGGAGCGGCTCCCTGATGAGCTGCTGAGCCCTTGGAGCTGGAGCACTGTGGCCATCCAAGGGCATTGATGAGGGAGAGGGGAGCCAGCCAGGAGGCTGAGGTTTGGGATCTGGCCAGAACAAGGACTCCCTCCTCCTGCACATCCAGCAGGTCAGCTCTGCACCCACAGACAAATTTTTGGATATGGGCAAATGAGGATCTATCTCAACACCTGAGGCTCTTTCACCAGTATCCCTTATTAGAGTTCTAAGTGGGACAAACCCCAAAACCTTCACTCACTTTGCAGTCCAGTGAACTCTTAAGCCAGAGCTGAATACTACCATGAAAGGGCTCAAGTGTTTCATCCCTACAAACATTAAGGGAGATTATTGCTCAGACTTTTAAGTTTTAGGGCTGAATCCCTCAAAAGCTATTGCCAATGAAGAAAGAGAGGAGGGAAGAAGTGAAAAAAAGAAGCTTAAAACAGGCAAGGAAAATCAAGTGTCACAGAAAATGCTGGAGAGGACCACAGAGCGCAGATTAGAAAAGAATAAAAATAAAAGGAGCAGTGGAGTTACCGGGTAACCATCGCGTCCTGACTGCCCCTGTGGGGGGGAACAAGGGAGATCAGTCAGTCAATGCACCTGGAGAACTTTGACATCACATAGCAGCAGGCAGGACACGGGGCCATCGGCTCTCCAGCCAGCCCTGGCACTAAACTCTGGAGAAACCTCTGGGGGCAACTTTCCTACCAGAGAGGTCACATCTACAGCGTATTTCCCCTGGATTGTGATCTCCTGCCCCTCTTTGGCTACTTACCACAGGTTTTGCCAACTTGCACCCATCCCTGCTGCCTGTGCCCAGCCCCTGCTGGCCCTGAAACCACAGACATGCATGGCACACTCTGGCTCCTGGCCATAAAGCTGCCCTGGGATGGGGGGGCCAAGAGGAAAGAAAACACCTCAGTGTTGGGGAGAGGTCGTGGAGGCTGAGGCAGGAGCCAGGACAGCAATCACTGAGCTTCAAACTCCTGTTCCAGCACTTGATCTGGTGAAGGTTTACCCCTCTAAGATCCATTAACTTCCTTGCAGGATGCGCTGTCCCAGCTCACATCTAAGCTTTGCTTTGCTTGCAGTGAAGCAGAAAGCACAGCTGATGCTGCAGAGAACCACCCTACTGAAGTTCCTAGCAGCAGCTGCAGGATCAGCAGAACAAAACCCAGCCCATTCAGGGTATTTCAGCCCATTCGGGGTATTTCACCTTTCGTGCTCGCCTCGGGGGGTTCCCAGAGGCGTTCACAGCCCGAGGGGCTGTTAACCATGCCGTGAGCCACAGCAGAGCCTGCTGCAAGCCAGACCCACGGCGGATCCCGGGAAGGAGCTGCTGAGATTCAGCTGGCACACAGATCGGCAGCGAGGCGAGTGTCTGGTGCAGCAATGTCACCTGCTGCCACCAACACAGAGGTGTCAGTGCTGTGGGCGCACAGCTGGAGTCAGGCTTTGCTCGTGGCATGGGACACCTCCGGCAGCCCCTTCACACCGGTTATGGGGCTCGCCCTTCTCCTAAGCATCCCTGCAGCTGCAGCGCCTCCTGCAGCACTCCTGGCTCATCCAGAAACAGCCCTGGCTTCAGCAGCTGCCTATTTAACCAAACACAGCTTGGGATAAAGTGTTCAGGGAGGTTTTATGGAGAGGTATGGCAGTGGAGCACACACAGAGAAATAGGAAGCATTTGGAACGCCCTGCCCTCGCTTGCTGGTGAGCTCCCCAGCCAGCACACTAACATATAATGTGTTCGCTAATATCTGTGACTGTAAATGTTTAATTACAGTCTGTGGTAAGTCTATATTTCAAATTTCCTACCCAGCATGTGATTTTAATACTCTCCAAAACAGAGGTTTTATAGCATATCTAAGCAGAATACCCCTTACTCACAGACAGGACAATCAATCATCCATCAGCCACAAATCCTGTACCACAAATTCTAATAATTTTATATGCATAACTAACTTATGACAGCCAAAAGAATAAAATACCAGAACAACTGCTACTAGGGAACAACAGAATTGGGGATACAGTTAGAGCAGTGTAATGCTGTACATGTAAGAAGTAATCAATTCCTTCTGGCCTAAATCAAGAAACAGAAGAAACTAATAAATGCAGTACTGTTAAAGTAAAATAATATTGTGGTTCTGTGGGTTCTAGGACTCATTTTATATTGTGCTTAAAGAAGTCTCTGGCAAAGGCCATTTATGCTAAAAAGCAGGATTAAAAAAAACCAAAACCAACCAACCAACCAACAAACCCCACCCAACCCAAAAATTAACTAAACCAGGAGTTGTCTTTCAAAGAAGGGCAAGGGGAGAGGAAAGGAAAAAAAGATCTTGTTTGTGTTAAATCTCCCCTGTGCTCCGTTTGCAATTCAATAGTGCCGTGGGAACCAGGAAATGAAACCAACTAGAGACAAAGAAAAATTAATAGTGCACCATATGTTGCCTGTGTTGGATCGCCATAATAAACGTGACCAGACAGCACACGTGAGGCAGCACCACCCTGGCTGCGTGTGGGCTGATAAGAGCCTCTGAGCACGACCAAACAGCTCCACAAACCCATTTCCAGCTAGCCAAAGTTCTTCAATCAACAGGGAGTGTCCCTTAAAGGTGTATATGGGGAGTTTTAAATAGGCAGTATCCCAGTATCCTCTTTATTTGTAATCCCAAACAATTGTTCTGCTCAACTGCCTCTTAAGTATTTACCTTTAAGTTGAAATAGAAGCAAAAATTCAAAGGGCTGAAAACCCTCAACTAAACCCACAGGCAGTGCTGTCAGCCCCAGGAGAACCAAAGCCATGGTGCTGGGACACCCCCCACTTCTTGTCACCAAAACAGAACTGGGAATTTATTAGCCCAGGAATAGTTGCCAAATTTATTTTCCCTAAAATAAGCCCTTTCAACCCAGTGAGGCTCTATAGGAAGAGAGCAACGTGAAGAAATGCCTCTGCTAGAGCAATGACAGACAAGGAAATGTGGCTGCAAACAGCCTGAACCTCTCTTCTTCCTCCTCCTCCTCCTCTGGGGGAAGAAAGGTACAAAACCAGAAGCACTTAATACCCATAATTTATTTTTTAAACCAACCCTCAGCAACTTGGAGGGCACAAATAAAACATAAATTCTCACTCCAAAACCAGCAGAAGAACAACAGATTTGGATGTGGTGGCACAGCCAAAGGCACGTCTGAACATTTGAAAGGAGGAGTTGACACATTTTCAACTATTACCCCTTCAAACAACTATTTCCCCATAAATTTTCTGGTTGCATTGGTAGGAATGCTCATTATTCTACCCAAGACTTCAAAGAAAGAAGCAAGCAAGCTATGGTTTTCCCTCTAGCCCCCCTTGTGAGGCAACCAAACCCATATTAAATGCTGGAAACACAATAGATAAGAAAAGCAAGACAGAGCTTTAGAACCAATAAACCCAGTAACATGTTAAATATTAGTACAGCACTCTTTCTGTTAAACAGAGGCAGACTAAAGAACTCTTTAAAGGGAAAACTCCTTTTTTACTGAATATTTTCTGAGTTTAAAATTAGTGGAAGTCCCTTGGGGCAGCAAGTTAAACATTTTAAAATTCCCCCCCCAATTTGTCTACAATCACCAAAAAAAAAAAAAAAATGCAGCAGCATCTGGTACTGATTTTGTTTCCAGACACACCTCTACCAAAAAAAGGCTGTGCTTTTGCAAGGACACAAAGGCAGGGAAAGGGGAAGCCTTAACTTTGTTGATCCAACAGTAAAATCCACGATACTTACTGCAGGTCCTGGAAAACAAAAGAAAAACAAAGAGAAAAAGAGTCAATTTCAAAAAAAAAAAGTATAATCTGATAAAGCAACACAAAGCAGGAAGCAACACCAGAACGATTTAGGACTCTTCAGTCCAATTCCCATGCAAAGACTTTCCAGATACACTCAGCACCATCCACACTCTCCTGTTACAGCCCCATCTCACCCGTGCTGCTGGCACAGCAGTGCTGACAGGGGTGTACACCCACTCTTTTCCCATCTTTTCAAAGTTTTTTCTGTTTCCTCTCCCCCCACAAGACCCCGGGCATGTCACAGGACAGGGCCCATGTGCAGGGCATCAGGGCCTTGGGCACCACCTGTGGCCAGCAAAAAGGAGACCAAAATGGCCAGAAAAATGTGCAAATTTCTAGGAATAAAACCTATATTTTCACCACGGACCTTATTTATCCGTTGGGTAATGCAGGAGGAGCAGGGTATGAGCTCACAAAAGCCAGAGGAGCAGAGCAGTGTGGTAGGGACCTGACAAGGGCAGTGCTGCTGCTTCCACAGACCCCAAACGCTTCTGTCGGATGTGCCCACCTCTCCCTGACCTCCACACATGTCACACAAGCCCAGAGCCCTGTGTCACCCCCATGTGCCCCTGCTTGTGCTCCCTGGAGTGCTGCACAGTGCCGCAGCTCCAGGGAAATTCCCACCGCGCCCACGGCAGGCTTTGGGGGCCAGGGGCACAGTCTGAGGCTGGCTTTAGCAGTAGGAAAAGAAACATTCCCCAAAGTCCCCCAGCAGGGCAGGGTGTTCACCACCAGCCACACCAATTCCTGCAGTTTTCCCACTGCTTGCCCAAGCTGGTGCTGCACTGAGGTGAGCACGGAGCCCAAATCCAAAGCAATCATGTTGCACACTCCTGTCCATGAGGCAGCCTATAGCTCTGTTTGGGATTTCTTCATGCTCTGATTCTTGCCTGATCAAAACCAGAAACTAGAAACACAATTAGAAAAGGAAAAAAAGTGGGAAAGCTTAAAAGGGAGGCAAAAAAAGAGAAAAAAACCAAAAACCCTTGTTCATCTATGTTATTCAACAATATTATTCAAGACGCATATTTCAAGTCAATGCCTTTTCAAGGATTTTAAAATTAATTTTAAAATTAAAAACATCACTAATTTGAATTAAATAAAAACCAAACAAGCTTAAGAATGAGGGGTGGCAGCAAGTAATGGCTGGCAGTGCACCAAGAACCATCCCACTGACCTGTGTCTGTCACCTGAAGGGGGTCAATGCCACACAACCACACCTGGGGCAGGGACAACCTCCAGGCCAGGAGCACAGAGGCTTAACTTGCTCTCCTTGGTTTAATTTCTTCTGAATACAGAAGCCAGTGGCTCTATGCCAATTTATTAACTGAGAATCATAAACCTGATTTATTAACTCACTTACACCAGGCTACCCACAAGAGCCCTTTTGTGGAAAATCAAGACTTAAGTCTCAAAGAAGTGGGCAGGAAATTATTTTAATATGGGATTTCAATCATGTACCAATTATAATCTCTTTGGAATTTGTTGCCTACTTTCCTTTTCTCAGCTACTGTTTTTTTCTCACCAACACGTGCAGGCAAGTGCTCTTTTAAAGTGCTTCCTCCTCCCAAATCCAGGAATCTGTCAAATGGGAAGGTCTGTAAATGCACCTCTGGATGTTCTCCAGCCCCACCAGTGGAGTTACACCAATCTCTTACTGTGCTGCTGGCCAACTGAGGCTAAATAAATCTTCATTAAGGCATAAAGTTAAACCTATTGAACTGATCTTTTCTCCTCCTAAGAACAACATAACTTTCTGGTTTGCTGAATATGTTTTTCAACAGCCCAGCCACAAAACACTTGTTTCCTATGGAAAAAAAGTAAAATATTTTTGCAATTCAATGATAAATAAAGAAGCTGATCCTGTACCCAGGGGCTGCCCTTCATCCAGTCATCTCATCATTGTGGGCACATTGCACAAGATTTATGCTCTTTTCAAAGAAATTTGCCAGAATTTACTGCTAATAATTTTGACTGGCAATAATCAGTTTGAGAGGCTGCAAGGAAGAATGAAACAACTTGGAAATTCTTCTAACAACAAATAAAAGTTGAAAACAGTCTTTGTGTATTGAAAACTATGTGACAAATTAACTTGGGGGCTGATTCCAGAAGGCAGAGGAAAAAGACAAAAAAAACCCTGCAAATGTACAGATTTTGGTCTATGACTGATTTACCTGAACAGGGAGGATGCTGCTGTGACCAGGAGTGAGCACCTTGTGCTCAAGCATGCAAGAGCACGGAGATATATGGAAACACAAAAAGATTCCTTAAGAACGTGCACAGCTGTGCTAGCAGGAGGTGAAAATCAAAACTCATTAAAAATTAATGACCCAGATTTCCTGATTGACCAACATTATTGTTATTTTGTATATGCAAAGCCTGAGTGGGTCACAGCAGCATCATCCCCAGCAGTACACAAACATATGGGAAATGACAGGTCACAGTCATTTATTTCCAAGTATTTTTTCAGCTTGGAAATTTTGGGATGATATTTCTGTTAAATCTGCAGTTCATTTATCATGCAAGCTCCCCTGCCATGAGAGGAGAGAGCCAGGCAGGGGAAACAAAACCAGCCAGACATTTCCAACAGCTCAGGAAGAGTCAGAGGGGACTTTGCTGCAACTCTAAAGGGCAAATTGCCCATCCCCAAGGTAGCAAACATGCATCTGTGGCCATCCAAAGATGTAAAAAAAAAAAAAAAAATTAAAAAAACTATATTAATACATGGCTATGTGTATTTAAACACAAGCACTATGTATATACATACACATAGAGCTATTAATTCAGGCTGCTGTAAGGGGAGTAACAGCCATGGGTAACAAGAGGTAACAACTGCTACAGCCATAAGAAGCCACAGAATTTGGGAAAAGCTATTTGTCACTGTGTGTTGACCTCTAACTCCTGTCTGTGCCTCAGTGCTGGGGCACACAGGGAATATGCTCTCCTAGCACAGGCTCATTACTGAGAGCACATGTGGGACACATTAGATTTTTCCTGAAGTTCAGCAGAAGTCCTTGGGTATGAGGTTGCCACAGGCAGTTTGTAGTGAGAAATAGGGGGAGCAATAGAAATGCCCAAATAAATACAATTTTCTGTGTGATTTACCCACATGCAGCCCTGTGTGTACTTACTGAATAACAACTGTATATTTACACTTGTCCATTCAATCACATGGCTAATGGGTTTGAAAGCATAAATCTTGATATGTAAAATACAGGATTTTAAGTGTGTATAGGGCTGGGAGAGAAATAAGCCTTCCCTGCATAGAAATCACATTGGTTTTTTTCCTTTTAAAAAAAGCTTTAGACTCCTGCTTTTTCCAAATCAGGATTATTTGCACAAACAGAATAGCTGTAAAAAAAAAAAAACAAAACCTCCCAAACAAACAAAAAACCCCTTTCAATTAAATCTTTGTTAGAAGTTCAACATCTGCAGTATAATGTAAAGAAAAAGAAAAAATCATGGATGGTGGGCAGAAGACTTCTATCCCACAGCAAAATTTCAACATATTTCCCCAAAAACTGCTTTTGAGATGAAAACATTTTGTAAACAAATTTTTTTTTCTGCCAGAAACAGAAATTATCCCAAGTCAGGATTTTCCAATGAAATAACACTTCATCAAAAAAATGCCCTCTCAGGCCCACCTGTAAAGGCAATTTTGAGTTTAAACCAGCCAGCATTTATCCCCCCAGGCTGTAGCTGTGCACAGCTGATGCAAACAGCAGCTACACAACACCCCAGCCATCAGCTGTGGGTGTTTGTGTCCTGGGGCAGCTCTTGCTTCATGTGAGGAGAGCAGAGCCTTACTCAGAGACTTCCCAAGCTGAACATTTCACGTGGATTGTCTCCTGGTTTATCTTGAGAGATTTTGAGCTTCAGATCAGTTTTTGGATCAATTGTCAAGCCAGGGGAAGAAAGCAGAATGATATTCCAAGAGACAGGAACATCATCTTCCACCATCTAGCTGTGCAAAACCTTTGAACCAATACTTCAACTAAGCTCCCAAATCCTGGATCCTATTCATCCATCCTTCAGGAACACCCCAGCATGGCTCAATCTTTAAAACAATAAACACAAATCCCCGTGAGGGCGGTGCATCCGTACCCCATCCCGCTCACGCAGCACCAGCTGGCAGCAAGAGGGCAACCAAAACCTCCCAGGTCCCTGGCAAAAATCCGTGTTATTTCACAAACGCTCACTCCAACAGTTGAACTGTGTCCTCACTGGGACATATCACATTGGAAAAATAAGCTAACATGACATTAAACCTGATTTTGCCTTTGGCAAGGGAAAGGAACTGCATCTGAGATGAGCAGGCTGGCTGTCAGGGCCAATCACGACAGCAAATGCTGCAAAACCTTTGTTACAACCCCACAGTGAGAGAAGGCTGAAAATCCCATATAAAATTGTATTAAAATGTGTTTTTCTTTTTATACACTGCTTCCATGGGTGGGTGCACATGACTCTTTAAGGCTGTGCTTGCTTTCCAGCTGGAAAAGAAACTGCTGATGACCATGGGCAGGAATTAGGGTGCTGGGACCCTTGTGTCTGTCCTGGCAGGGTGGGATGGAGCTCGGGACTTGCTGGACCAGACCAAACAGCCAAAGTGACATCCCCCAGGGAAGCTGCTGGTGTGAATTTTCTGGCCTCGTGGTAGCAATAGTGGGATAAATTGGTTTTTAAAAGTAGCCTCTTTTGCAGTGGTTGTACCCAGCTCCAGGACTGCTCCTCTGCTGCAGCAGTGATTCCCACAGGGCCAGATGATGGAGAGAGTAAATAAAATGGGTTGGATGGAGCCATTTGACTCAATTCCTCCCTGGTTTGTTCAGCTGGGCTGATGGTGGCAGGAACACTCCCCAGGTACTTGATCCTTGTGTCTGAGGTCAGGGAAGGGATGACAGGGGGATGACTGTGCCACCACGGGGAGCTCGAGCTGCCACCAGAGATGTGAAGCCCAAAGGGAGGCCGGGGTTTAGTGCAGCCCCCTCTGCCCTCCAGGGCTCTCCAGGGGGAAACTTGTTGCCTTTATGCTTCTCTACAGCAAAATAAATTATCAGCCCAGAGGCAAGGCCCCAGCAGGACCCCCTGCCTGCCCTTGGCAGGTTCTGGGGCAATGGGGGTTCACCCCGTTAGTTTAACAACTGTTTTTTGAAGCATGTGGAGCCAGGCTTGTCCCACATCCAAACAGTGTAAATAGTTTTTTTGTTTTTTTTTTTTTTTTTGCCAGAAATGGTTTAAAAATTAATCTTTTATGGAATGGTGCATATCTGTGGAAGAGACCAGTTGTCCCAATGCGTTTTCATGATGATGAATTCTTAGTTTAGAGAAACAGAGCTGTAGGATTAATTTATTTAATCTGAATCCATCATGGCAGAAGAAAAAAGCAAAATTCAGCCTTGGTTTAGATCAACAAGAGGGTGTGATTAAAAAGGACAGGAGTATCTCTTAACAGTTTCTCTGCTTGTTTCTTAGAGATATACATTGAAAGTTTCAATATAATCTGAAAAGGTTTTTCAACATGACTATTTCAACAAAGGCCAAAGAAAAACACTTCCCTTGGCAGGGCTGAGCCTTCTGGCTCTTCAACAGCCTTTGTCTGGAGACTGTGAAGCCCTAACCAGGCAGGGTCCCTGGGGATGGACACCAGCATGCTACACAAACAAAGTTTTATTCACATTTATCAGCTGTAGTGAAGGAACAAGGGCCCAGTTTATGTGTGGTCAGGTTCTCAAACAGATATAGAAATATATATTCAAGTTATCTGGAGAAACAAACATCAGTCAGCTCAGCCAAAAGCAACAGACAGCGGGATGCCTGCTCCCTGTGTATCTGCAGCGGGACAGCGCAGGCTCTGCACTGCATTCCTTGGATTTCACTGGGTTGCCCCTCTGAGCCCGAGTGTGTGGCTGTGTGCAGTGGGTGGCAGCTGCACTCTTCTCTATTTTCCTCCACAACTGCAGAAATTTAAAAAAAGCTGTAACTAAGGTTTGAAATTTTTTATCATCAATAATTAATTTCTTTTTTTTTTTTTTTTTTTCTTTTACAATGCTTGTTTTCTTGCTGGTTCTGCATTGATTCCCTGGCAGCTTCCTGCTTCATCAGAGGGATGCTCAAGTGCATTTGCAGATGTGTCACAGCACGAGGGAAATTGCTGCTTTTCAAAAGTTTTGCATGAAGCAGGGAGAAGAGATTTAAGGGCACGTGCGAGCCCAGCGTTACCTCCCAGATTTTTGTATGGACCAGAGACACATCTTGCACAGCGTTTACATAAATGCCTGCATATAAAATCAGACCCATTGGCTGACCTCTCCAGCTGCCCTTGGTAGAATGCTGTGTTCCACTGTGATCCTTAAAGCCCTTAGGTGATATTTAAAAAAAAAAAAAACCAAGAAAATAATCAAAGCTGTCTGGTGACTATTCCTACAGCCCGGTTGCTGGGAAACTGAAACAAATTAACAAAGCTGGCTGGGCTCCACCACCACCCCATCAGCACCTATCCCCTGGCCAGGAGTAAATCCCTGATGCTTCAGGAACAAAAATATCTCAGAAAATCCCTAATACACTCAGGAATACCATCAGTGGAAGGGAAGGGAAATGCCTGCCCGCCTTTCTTGTCCATCAGCCCATGAGTTCACGTGCTGTTCCTGGTGTGCAGCACATATCCACTCAATTTCCTTATCTCAGAGTTTAAAAAATTGTTTAAAATGTTGGTGATCAGAAAGTTATGCTGCCCTTTTTAAAATTCCAGTTGTGAATTTTCAATAGCAAGAGGCAGCAGAGAACAGAATTCAGCCTCCTCACTAAATGAAAATCCACTGGCTCCAGTTCATTCTATCAGTGTTCAAGAATAAGAGCTGGGACATGTAATTTCATGTGCTGCTTTCTGGCACAGTGAGGCAATCCCAAAATCTGCCTGGCTCTCTGGGCACATCCCTATTTTCCTCAGAAAGAGCAACACCAGCTGCATCTCTCCCTTCTCCAGCAGCACTCAGACTCAACAGCAGAATGTAAACAGCGCCTCTACCCAGCTGAAACGGGCAGTCCTTTCCCATTTCAGAGACAGGGACAAAGCCCCAGACCTCACCAGATACACTGAAGTGACAGACACACAGCATTACAGTCAGCTCAAATGAAAATCCCCAGCAAGGCTGCTCCGTGGTTTCAGCCCGGCTGAGGGCACACTGATGCTCAGGGGACATGCCCAAGGCTGGTGGCTGAGGTTTGGGAATTCCTGACTCCCAAATGCAGACATCACCACCCCATGGCTGGCAGGCAACATATGGACATGTCCACATGCAGACACCAAGCCAGTGCACACCTCCCATCCAGCATGGCTGGGGAATTCCCTGTTTCCATGCTATTTCCTATTCACTGTCCCTCTTCAGTGTTGGGTGAGCAGTGATGAGGCTGAATGCTACAAAGAGAAATGGAAGGATGGCTAAAAAATGCAACAGCTGTGGGTGTTTTGAGTGAAATAGTTTTTTGTGGTTTTTTTTTTTTTTTTTTTTTTTGATTGGCTGGTTTCTTCCTTCAATTTCTTTAAAATTTGGTTTGGGTTTTTAGGGTTTTGGGAGTTGGTTTTGGTTTGTTTTTTTTTTAGTTTTTAATAAAACCCTTTTCATGCCCAGCACACAAGGGTGAGGGAAGCCCCTGTTCCCTGTGAGATGGAGGTGGCAGGTGTCATTTCCCAAAGGCTCCTACACCACCCATGACACCCCCATTCCCTCAGTGCCCCTGGGGCAGGTGATGCTTACCGGGTTCTCCGCGCCGCCCGGGCTTCCCTCGCCTCCCCGGGGGCCCTGTGGGAAGCAGAGAGCACAGGGTTAGCGTCGTTGTTGAGGCAGGACAGGAACAGAAGAACTCCAAGATCAAAAGGCAAAAGAGAACTCTACTTTATTTCAAATGCACCGCTCTATTTATAGGGAACATCATGCAGACCAATTTCATTGGTCTTAAAGTAAAAACATCTCCCACCATTGGTGTGCAGTGAATGACACAGAGTGGCAGAACAACAAGAACAACAAGATAAAGAATTATTTATATTCCTTTGAAACACTTTCCCAGGTTAGAAACCTCTCTCTTTCTCTCTGACTGAACTGAGAATACCCATAGGTTAGTGATGACCCTCGGACAGCAAGTTCAGGAGAGCATGTACCACATCTCCTTCCCTTTGGACACATCTCATGTCTTCCCCCCTTTCCCAAGTACCAAAACTATTAGTATGCTGCACAACTTAAAT
Organism: Anomalospiza imberbis; assembly: GCF_031753505.1. Taxonomy (NCBI): domain Eukaryota; kingdom Metazoa; phylum Chordata; class Aves; order Passeriformes; family Viduidae; genus Anomalospiza; species Anomalospiza imberbis. The sequence continues at coordinate 10,945,949 of NC_089695.1, forward strand.
ACCACTTTTTTTCCCCCACAATATAATTCCAATGAAAAAACCAAAGCAAGCTGGGAAGCAGGTTTTGAAGTTATCAGTATTGCTTTACACAGTAGAGAACCACGGATCTAACATGATCCAAAATTCTGGAAAAAATCCTTTGCTGAGCAAGCAGCATTGTTGTGCAGCCCCTGTGTGCTTCAGATGCCTGCCACAGGTTTGCAAATCACAATATTTTAAGTATTAAAGCAATGATCATGAACCTCTTGATACTAATCATTATCTGAGTCAGAGCTGCTTCTGTGCAACTGCTGACAGAGCCTAGATCTGGTCATACATTTTTAATTTCAGATATAAAGCTTGCTGTAGTCTTACCCTACTGGGCAGCAATGACTAAGGGATCAATAAAATGCCATAAGTGACAAAATACCCTTAATTAAGGAAAAAAAGCACTCAAACAATAAACTCTGATACAGAATACTGCTCCAGCACACACAGAGCATCCATGTCCCTGGCAAAGCCATAACACCACGCCCTTCATGCCATTGTGTTGCAGCCTCTCTGCTGCAGCCAGCATTCCTTGCCTGGCACCTCGAAGCATCACTTCTCCCACAGCACGTGCAATACCAGGCTGGAAGAAGAATCTCCTTTTTGCAGCCTCCTGCGGCAGGTCAGCCAGCTCTAGTGGAGTATTTGCTGAGTGACAGCAACATTAACAAAAAGCAAGAACTCGCTTTTTATCTGTGAAACAACACTGCTCCCTTTCCTTTCTGCTGGAAAAGGATGATAAATAAAGATCATTAAATATTTCTGCACTCCTACCAGAATTTCCCTGGTTGCATAAACATTTCTGTGCTCAAACACGCAACTGCACCTCCAGAATTTCAGCCACGGCCTGGAGTTCTCCTCTTTGAAGTTTGGATACACTGTCCAGCACTGCCCCTCCCCAGCCCACCACAGAGCTCCAGAGGACCCCCTGCCCTCACAGGGGCTCCAGTGGGAGCCCCAGTTCCCACCTGCTCCCCCGCTATGGGATTGGCAACCTGCAGACAGAAGCCCAGGGTAGTCACAAATGATTGGTAGAAATGTCTACCACTACTCCCTACGTAACTTGCTCACAAGTTTCTATAGGGAAGACAAAAAAACACCCCAACATATTTGCAGCCTCCTTGAAAGCACAATACAGCAGAAGAAAGGTTGACTTCCTCCATCCCCAAGTCCAGCTGCTTTGGAGAGGAACCACAGCTCTGATGAAGCACCTTTTCCACCCTTGAGACCAGTGGTGACTCAGCAATTAAAGCCCCACTACCTGCACCACCCTCTGGGCTAATTCTGGGGCTCTGACCTCCAGGCAGAGCCTGAGCCTCAGCAGCTTCCAGCCTCCCTCGGAGTGCAGGGGGTGCTTTAAACACCAGCCTTGCTTAATCCTTCCCTGCCATGCCAAGGACTCCTCCTGGATCTGTTTAATCTAAACGCAGTAACCATTCTGCTTTCCCTCCTGCTGGCAGCACAGGCTGCTCCTTAGGGAGGAGGAAATGTCCTAATGGAGGTGTAGGAGAGGGAGGCCAAGTATCTAAACAAGTGAGTAATGGGTTGGTATTGATGCTGTTAGGCAGCTTAAAGGAGAGTTGATATTAAAGGGTGGATGCACAGAGCTCCCACATAAAGCTTGGCTTGGAGCCATTCAACCGAGAATGTGAGAAACCTGTAAGAAACCAAAGATTCTGTATAAAATGGGACCTTAATACTAGGTTGGGTTTTTTTCTCAAGTTTGAGGAATTTCTTAATACTTCACACCACATGGGAAAAATTGACTCTTGTCTACACCAACACAGGCTGTCCAGAGAGAAGGTAGATACCCCATCCCTGGAAACATTCAAAGTCAGGTTGGATGGAGCTTTGACTGACCTGACCTAACTGAAGATGTCTCTGATCATTGCAGGGGGATTGAACTAGATGACCTTTAAAGATCCCTTCCAACCCAAACCATTCTGTGATCTTATAATTCTTTCCCTACAGTCTTCCCGGAAATCTACAAGTGGCTGCAGCACATGGAATTACAAATACATTTTAGAGATATTGCTTGTGGCAAGTGAGATAAACCAAAATTGGGAGAGGAAAAAATTTAAAATCCATTCTCATTTGTTTTACTTGCTGTTTTTATCTGAAAACAATTTGGCTAAAAGAAAAAAAAAGTAGTATTTTGGAAACCACATTTAGAATCCTGCTGCTATTCAGTAGCTGGGCTAGGAAATGCTTCTGAGGAGAGAAAAAAAATTTGGTGGGAATTAAAAGGAAAAATATCAAACCCAGTACTTACTTTGGGCAAGAGTTGCAAGTGTCAGTTCTGTGGTGCAGATGGGTGAGCAGGACAGAGACCTCCCAGCTCCCAGAGGAGAGGGCAGCACAGAGGAGCAGCCCAGGAGTCACTAATGCCATCTGCAACCCCAAACTCTGCAGATGTGACAGTGTCCATGCTCGGAACAATTGGAAATTATTATTGTAACAATTTCCAGCTTATTCTGGGGGCTCAGCTTTAGATACTGCTTAATGAACGGAGCATAAAGTGAATCCACATTACACCTCTTGTTTTCAACCCCTTTAAGAAACTACAGAAGAAATTAAGGAGGCCTGGGAATTTGCTTGAAGATGAATGCTCCCTGTAAACTGTTACCTAATGACTCCATCTCCCAAGACCTCGCAGTCTGATGTTTATTCAATATAATTAAGATTCATGTTGCACTAAAGTAAATTGGGCAATAGCCGAGTCTTTTCTTCTTACTGTGCCAGCCCCACTGTATCAGTTCTGGGAGTCCTTTATTTACATTGTTATGAAAGAGAGTTTTGGAGTGGAGAATGAATACAAAGCATAACAGTCTATTTTTAAACAACTTGTCACATTCAAACTAAACAGCCTTAATCCAGGGCATAATATGCAATTTCTGACAATACCATAAGTTTCCCAGTAAGATGATAGATTTAGTAACCCAAAGACAAAGAAAGAGAATGAAATATATTGCTATTTGGAAATATTATGAGGAAGAGATGATAGATGTATCTAAAGAATAGCTCCTCAGAAACAAGGTAAAAAGTTCATAGTAAACACTCACAATTGCTGGCCAAAAGCAGCCATTTATGTCATCTACTGTTGGCAAGTAAATGAAATATTAAAAATTAACATCACTTTATTATTCACATAAAATACTGTCAAAAGCCAAACCCATGTACTTGTCCACAGTACAGTAAATAACCTTTGTTTGAGCTGATTTACCCATTGCAAATTGGGCTGCTCAATGAACACCATAATCTATCAACACCAAGGAGAACAGGCACTATGTGTGTTTAATGTCTTTTTACCCCTTGTAATTAAACCGAATCTAGTCCTTGACCCATGTTCCCATGGCTGCGAGGCTGTATTGCTGCCTCCCAGCCCTTCAGCTGGATGGATACATTTCTGCCTGGGCAAATTACTGTTGGGCATAAGGTAAAATCAATGTTTGTCAAGGACAAAGTGAGTTTAAAGTGTTAGCAAGAAAGGGAGTCCAGCAAAACATCACTGAATACTAATGCTCTGTTAATGTTCTGCCAGTGAAGCACATTTTAGCCAAGAACTTGTGGCACCAGCTCATGCCCTTCCCTTACATTTCTCATACACATCACCCTTTTCCACTGAGAGCACTTACAAAGGTGTTCCACAAAGCTGGGTCCATCTCTTCCTTCAAGCCATGTGCTGCTGAGGCTCTCAGGGATTTTTTTTTCTGTTACTTTGATCCAAAGAAGTAGTTGAGAACAGCATTCAAGTAAAAACCTTGGCCAAGTGAAACGAAGACCTATCTTAGTGGATCTTTAAAACATAGAGTTTTTTCCCTTGCAAGCATTACACAGTGAGCTGATCATGTTGTGAAATCTCAATCATAAATATTAGGTTATTTTAGGACCTTATTTTCTAGAGGAACTTATATCTAACACATTGTGCAGTAACATGGGATTAAGTATTACACCAATTTTACACCACTCATGTGGTTGCACTTAAATTCTTTTTTTTTTTCTTTTATGAGCTTCAAATGGTTTAACTTGTTTCCCCTTCTTCCCTTTTGGCATTTTTTAGGTTGCTTTCAATATATCAGCATTTTTTTCAGTTAAAAATGAATCAACCAGAAGAATAGCTTGAACAAATTGTTTGGTTCAGCCACTCTCAAGAATAGATTTTTTTTTTTTTCATATGGCTTCACTTAGAAGGAAGGAGAACTTTGCAGCAGAGCACCGTGGGGTCTGGTATTGAGCACGAGGAAGCCATGGTCCCGGCCTAGCTGGCTGTTCCTGCACAAAGGCCAATTTACTTTCTTGTTCCCTGAGGAAAAAAGTTTATGGTTCATGGGCAGAAGTCAGATGCTGTGATGCTTGCTCAGCTGATACTCATCAGGTACTCAAGTCAGGCTGCGGCTCCGAGACCGCAGATCTGAGATTAAACAGTTTTGGGTCACAACACTTTGCATGAACCTTCCTGGCTTCGGATTCCAACAGACCCAAAGACTCAAAGCAAATACCAGGTGCAGATTGGAAACACGCAGCACCTACAGTCTGCAGAAGTTTTCCAAATAAAACAAGAAAAAAATATCTAGATTCATTCCAAATTTGGCCCAAGTGCCCCAAAAGCTGTCTGAAATCCTGTGCTACATTATGTGTAAGCAAAAACCACACAGAAAGCAACCTCTAGTAGTTAGCTGGGGAGAGCTCCTTGCCCTTCCATACCTGATCCAGTTGCTTTCAAGGTACAAAAGAAGAAAGAAATTGTTTTCATTCTTAAACCTTCAAAAGCATCTTCCTCATGATGCCCTGGGGAGCTGTGCTTAACCTCAGGGAACAAAACATCCACTCCAGGAACCAAACCGGAATATTGCTGCTACTACTGGGATAACACAGGGCAGTATTCAAAATCTGGTTTGACTAAAGCACCTCAGGACCTCAGCACTAAAGGTTTACAGCCTCAAACTCTTCTTTACCTAGAGCTAAGCTAAAATGGGGGTACCCCCAAAATAAGGGATATCCAGGAGGGGATAGGGTGCAGATTTCAATTGTTTCAACAAGATGCAGCAGAGCAAATCCAAGCCCCAAATCTAACATTCAGCAACACCAATAAAACCTGCACACAAGGTGTAGTAGCTTGAGATGACACAATGTTTCAAGACCAGGGATATATTTGGGGTGTTTAAGTGGTTTTTTAGCTGTAGCCCGAAAAGTCACCTCTTACCCTGGGTGGATGCTTGTTGCAAAAGAAATAAAAATAAAATTCAAGCTCATTCAAAGTGTGAAATGATGCATGCACACTCACTGAAACCAAAGCTCTGATTTTGCTCCATTTAAAACAACCAAGATGGTGCCACTCGCTCCATACTCTGGATTCCCCACCCTCCACCCCTAAATAATTTTTTTCTTTTTTTCCCACACCCAGAGACAGTTTCTTCAAACAGTCAAGTGCATACAGCTCTTTTGTTTAGTCATCAGGGCATGAAGATAAACTGAATTTGAGATATAAATTAAGAAGTGACTGGAATAAAGCCACAATTGCACTTACATCAAACATGGGATTTTTCTTCTCTTGTTATGGCTGGTCTTACTCAGGCCATTCTCAGATAATACACTGGCACAGCTGCAGTGCAGGGCAGGAGCAGATGTTTTCATCATACCCCCCTCTATTTTTAAAGCAAGAGGATGCATATTTTGGCAGCTGTGGGGCCTGCTATATGCAAGGTAAAAAAGTTTTCATGGCAGATTTCAGTTTTCCACATCTGCACCGAGACAGCTGCTTCAGTCCCAGTCCTGGACAGAGATGGGAACTTGGAACATCTTTCAGAAAGTGTCTATGCACAAACATGCACACATATTTGGTTTCATGTTTCTTTATGAGAACAGTGACCAACACTGTTCATCGTCCCCATATACCCCTGCACACTTAAAATGATTTAAAAAAACATTCAGGTCACAATCTCTTCAGAGACTTACTGGTCAGGCAAGTCAGACATAGCTGTATCAACGTGGATCTGGAAAATGAACACAGACTCATTTTTCTTCTATGGATACAAGCTACAAATCCATGTAGTGACAGAGGTGGGGAACAGAAATGATGCCAAAGTCACACTGCATTTGATTGAAATTCACGATCCTTATATTATCTCCAGTACTAGACAACTGAAAGCAGCACTACCCAGAACAAGAGATCAGCAAACAGACACCCTTGTGCTCTTTTTCTTGCTCAAATACTTTCTACCACAAACTCACCTCTGGGAAGAATCAAGAAGTCACCAGCAATAGATTTATTCAGCAGATGAAGATGGTTGCTCTACTCTAATCACTAAATCTGCCTGATGAAACACCAACCTTTTTACCAACACAAGGAGCAGATGCTCATCTCAGGAGCACCTCTACAACATGAGGTAGTTGTGTATTTCTTGCAGGAATAAGACAATTTTTTTTTCTAAGGACTGCAAGATACTTCTGTAAGGTAAGGAAGATAACGAAGCACTTATTTCTTCCTTCAGCTTTCAGTTGCAATCTCACGTTTAAACAAGTTTGACATGTTGGATTACAAAATCTCTTGTGAAACATTCAGATCTGACACAAAGTACTTGGGTTTTGATGAATTGCATCTTCAGAGCACGGAAGTACTCCAAGATAATGCGTCTTATCTACAATCAGAATTAGCCATTCCAGAGCCAAGATCCCACAGAGAAAAAAAACCCCAAAAAACTCTTTCTGATTTTCAATATGTGAAAAATGAGAAACCAGCAAATCAAGGCTTTGCGAGCAGATGAATAACACAGTTATCTAGGGAAGATCCCAGAAACTATAGAGAAGTGTATATATTGGAGACTTTAAGCAAAAAATCACATCCTTTCATTTAAATGTTATTCCCACACTTGCAGACACAGTCTGTGGATAATGCCCCTTCTGGCAGGATTTTCCACCCTCATTGTTTCCCAGTTTCCTGTGAAGGGGAGCCCAAGCTGCCATATGCAAACCATAAAGCATCCAAGGGATGGGGCCAAGCACATCCTAAGAACACGCCCACAACTATCACAGTAATATCACCAAGAGAATTTGCTTCCATGTTACAAATCAAATTCAACATAAAAATCAAAGTTTTCCTGTTTCCAGACTCATCCAACACTGCACTTACATGTGACTATTTCAGCATCTCTAAAAAACCTGTTAAGTTCTTCCTCCTGTGGTCTTCAAAAGAAACATTTTTCTGCTGTGTAACCCTCTCTCCACTCCAAATCTCCTGCATGCAGAAGGCATTTCCTCCACCTTTGTGAGAACTATCTTGTTTTCTGCACCTTATTCCACAAGCATCGTCATCTCTATAAAGAGAGAAGATCAGGAATAGCCTGACAAGAAAATATGAAGTCAGCTTCTGGAGCTGTTTCTACTTCCATTATCTGCATTAACCCTTGACCAGGGCTACATGATGCCATATGCTTCAAAAGACAGGGAAAAAGCACATCCTCGTGAAACAGAACCAAGCAAAATGCAAACAGCCAAATCTCCTCCATGTGGATGAAACCTTGTAAAACAGAAGGAAAAGCTGTACAAAGCAAAACTAAAAAATCACATCATTTTATCCCAATGACAGCAGTGTCACACAAATAAGCAGCTGTAAGTTACAGATACTAACAATGTTGTCTGTTCCAAAATAATTTTACCCAATATAAAACATCCAGTGAAACTCCCACACTGTCTTCAACAGAGTTAAATGATGGAAGTTAGACACGGGTGATCCTCCTCCCAGACACTCAAAATTAAATTGATGTGTGAATTCCTTCTGCCCTCAATTATTCAACAAGAAGTTAATCTAAGAATCAGACTCATCTAGGTTAGAAAAGACATCTAGGATCATTAAATCCAGCCATTAATCCAGCACTGCTAAGTCCCTAAATGCCACAAAAAGAGAGCAGACCATCTGCAAGCAGACTTGGTGACCCAAGGAAAAAGAAAAAAAAGTCTTCTCTCTTTTAAGTAGAAAAAAAAATCAATAACAATGTGAACTTGTACATATGACATATACATGCTTCAAATGTCCTCATTTTTAGTTTCTATTAAATAAGCAAGTTTTAGAACAAACAAGTAAATCTCAGCTTTGCCATAAGAAGAATAAGGCTGGGGTCACCGTGTGATTTCTCTGGGTACAGCTAAGGGTGTCACCATCATGGGAGAGGACATGACATTTCTTGGCCTCTACATTTTTCTTCTCCCTTCTGCTAATATGTTTGCAATAAATCAGACAGGAGCTTAAGCTCTAGCTGTACATTTAGAGCACAACTCAAATTCTTTGGAAATTATAACCTTTTGTGAAAGGGCAAGTGCATAACCATATATTTGAGGAATACAGTCTCTGCCAAACACTGTGGGAAATTGTCTTTTTTATAACTAGAAGAGTCCTCTTCTTTGCAGTATTTCCAGGCAGGGGAATCCTGGAGAGCAGCTGATGAAGAGCACAGCAAAAGTAGGAGAAAAAGATTGAGAATAGATGATCTGAGAAGTGAAATAGTAAAGTAAATCAAGAAAATCAATAGAAAGTCAAGAAAATCAATAGAAAATCAATAGTAAAATAAAGCCAGAAAGAGCCTTCAAGTGTAATAAAAGATCCCTACACATCTTGTTGGACCAGCCTGGCAAGGAGATGCCTTCCTACTTGAGACACCTCCTGAAGGACTGGAGGTGAGAAGTCAACTCTCAGTCTTGTGGAAGCTTCTCATGTCAGGCCTGAAATCATTGTGTAAAAAAATGGCAAATGAAGTGATTCCAGTCCCAGAGCAGCAGAAACAATGTACTTTGTTCTCACAAATTGGGACCAGGTAGGCTGGCACAAGGTCTTTGGCAAAGAAACAATTTAGCCTCAAATTTGAGACCAGAGCAATAGTATTAGATCACTTACTCAGACTTAAGTTGTGAGCAGCTGTCTGGCTTTTATTTCACACAAAAGCTTATACTGTAAAAGGAATTCCTGGCCCACATTCAGATGCTATATTTGCTCATAAGCAGTGTTTCTCATTTGAGTCCTGATAATGTAATGAAATCAGTGATGAAAAATTTTTACAGAAGAGATGCAGAGAAAAAAAAAATCTTTAGAAGTACTTGGATCTTGTTGTTTGCTAAAATTAACTTCTTATTTTAACTGAGAATATAATTAAAAGTACAAGTGTCTTCTCTCCCTGCTGACCTTGGGCAAACACCAGATTGACTGTGTGTAAACAATTTGCTTTCCCACCCATCTGAGTCCCTTCCAACAAAGAAATACATGAACTCTATGAAAAATACAGTTTCCATTCTACAGGCAGAACCAGCACGTGCTACAGCCATGTTCACTCCCCAGAAAGAAGATGGTGTTTCCTGTAGCAAGTGTGAATGATCAAAACAATATAATCCCTTTTACTGCCATGTACCTGACCTACATTGCACAGCTTCCAGCAGAAATAAGCTGAGGCAGTCGCAGTTAAAACGGCCAGATGAGGCCTAAATGGCTCTAATAAATAAAAGTAATTAATGACTAATTTAATGACTAACTTAAGAGCAGCATTTGTATATCCATTTAAAGAATTAGGCTTCCATCCATAATGCTAATCCATGTCAAGTCTGAATTTAATTAACAAGCAGGAGCATGATAGCTAATACAAAGAAACTGATTAGAAAGAAAAGGAAAAAAAAAAACAGAATAAAATCAAAGTGCACTTTCAGGCTGGGTACAGGCAATATTTGCACAAGCCTCTGGGCAACCCCATGAAATATAAAAGTGCTCCAGAATTTAATCACAGCGTCCATGGGAAGGCAAGACAGCTCCAACCTAAGATACTTGGTCACAGAGACATGGAAGCTTCCCTTTGGCCATGCCCAGCCCTATGGGAGCAGGCTGCAGAGATCAGCTCAGGGGGAAGGGTGCTCACTCCGGGCTGGGAGTGTGGATGATAAAGGAAATGGTTAGCAATGGGGCTGAGTACAAAACAGCTGCAGCAAAAGCAGAATATAAAAAAGAGGTGTATTAGCACATATAAAAGCAGAGTTAAGATATCAGAGAGCCTGCTGACACTTCTCTGGCACATGCCATGCCTCAGAGGTGGGGAACAGGTGCAATTAGTGAAATGGGATGAGCCAACACTCTCAAATTTGCAAAGGCAAACTCTGTTTCAGCCCCTTTCTGCCGTGTTCCGGGCCTGCTCTGGCCCAGAATTCAGTGGCAATGGCTGTTTCTATTGAAGTGCAAAGAGGAGATGATTTATTTCCCACACATCTGGGAAATGTTTCAGTAACAAGTCCATTTTAGACCAAAGTCTTCTGGGCCAATGTGGAAGCACCACAAAGTGCTTCCAAGCACACGCCTGAGACGATGCCTTTCTGAGACACAGGCACAGTGTGGAGCTCTGCAAGTGCACATTAAACCCACAGATTACCAAAAGAAACACTATTATTTGCTTAATCAGGTAATTTGCCTACTCAGTGCATCTTATTTGATGACCAGTCTGGTTTATCTGAGCTCACCAGTCTGGCAAACAGCTCAAAAAGCCATAATTAAGTGACTGACTTTGCTCAGCTGCTTATTCCAGATGCTTAGTTCATTACCAATTGCCCAAATGCATCTTTCAGAGGTACTTAGACCATTTTCAGCTCCAGAGTTTCAGTTGTCTGTAAAGCAATAGGTCTATAAATATTTTTACATGGCAGCTAAACCTATTCTTTCCCATTTTAAATTTAAAAAGCAGGATCAATAGGACAGAAAGGCAGCAGTGTGGGAGGTGTACAGCATTTTTCTTTTTTAATAGTGAAAAGCATCTTGAAGATCAAATGGAAAATTTAAATTATTTCTGACAATCCCAAGGTGCAAATTTTTACCTGTGGATACTTGAATTATGTCATTTTAGAGCTCAGCTAAACAAATGCTGGATCACCAATTTAACTTACCAAAGGATATCCAGGAAAGGTTCAAAGGTTTAACAGAGATGAGGTATTGTTGCTCTTTAAACACTGAGATGAGATGAAAAGAAAGAGGCAATTATTCTGAGCAAAGCTATCCAATATGTTACTAAGTTTGGATAAGACCATCAGTTTCCACTTGTATTTTAAAGAGTCCCAGTTTGGGAAAAACAGCGCAAAACATGGTGAGAGAAGGAAACCAAGCCAGAAAAAATATGAAAGGGAAAGACAAGAAGCATCTGACTTTCTTTGGTTTGGAGTTAAGGACAAGGGCAGTGGTGGGATCATATGGACCCAGGAGAGACAGAACGACCTTTTGGCACAGTAAGGGACAAAAGAGAATCAATGTGTGGGATTTCACTTCCCAAATATGTCACTTTGAGACTTGATTGAAGCATTTTATCATTTTATGAGCATTTTTTTTCCATAGACCACTATTTTCTTAGTCATGTGCTCCAGGTACCATACAAAGACTTTTGCCAACCCACTAAGTTTACCTTGTTCTTGAAAGACAATGAAAAATAGCAGGTTTCTCCTCAAAGTGAAGCAGCAGGGTTGGCCTTCATCTTACATTGATTAATATATAACGCCTATTGCTGGATCTTTCCAAGATTTTAACTGAAATCAGACCTGGATTTTAAATGCAACACACTAAGTCAAATCCTGCTTTCAATTTTGCTTTCTGGATTCCAGGATACACTTTTACACTATTGATATCCTGGATGTAATTTCACCTGAGGATCGAAAAGTATTTCTAGAAGAAACCTTGAGAGTCTTGCATGAATATAGATATATTGCCACTGAATTCTGAAATGGAGTTAAATGAAGCCTTTGAAAGGGCAGTTAACCATATATTGAAGTGTAGCAGATGGAAATTAACACTGAAAGCAGGAAAAAAAAAAGGAAAATGCTGGTAGGGGTCACAGGATTACAGTGCTTTCAAAACCATGCTTCAGATGGTGTTTTTTCTCCCAACAGATGAAAGTTTTCTAGGACATCTGGCAGATTCCTCCAAGAATTGTGCTGGTGTAATTTGATTATTCTTCAATATTCATAATCAGCCTTTCAGCATTTACTGCATCCATAGCTGGATAATGCAGAGCCCGTTTGTGTTGCAGGCCAGGACTTTGAGGGATTTAGGGAGTACTGGGCAATGAAGCTCAGTCTGAAGATGAAACCAAATCCCAATGTTTCCTCACCTTGTAGGCTTCAGAAAACACTCCAAATATCTCCACCCTAAGAAGAGAAATACCTATAGATCCAAAAGGGTTTTACAGGAACTAAATATGGTTCTGTAGAACTAAGGTAAGAACTTCCCATTTCCTCCTCCCAAATTGTTCAACAGTCTCAGAATCCATTCTGGGTTTGGATTCTCCAGATAATTAGAAAGACCACAAAGCCAGAGTAAGTTCCCAAAGTACACTTTGCTTTGCAACCACATGTCCACATTGTCTTAGTGCTACTTCCAGTCAGTCCCACCCTCACCAGCAGCCTGTGGAGTAATGCTGCCATGCAGCAAGAACAGGTAATTCACACTACATAGTCCTCAGCCTTTGGAAAAAAAATGACCCTAAATTAATCTGAAGCAGAGCAATGACATCTACTGAACTGCTGAGCAAGAAATCCTGTCCCCAGCAGGGAACTCCTGGGGAGCTCTGTGTCCTCAGGAAGCATCTCGTTTCATAAAGGAACCTTGTGGGACTCTTAGGTCGTGTTGCACATCACTGCCATATACATGTGAGTGGTTGCACAGACCCATAACCAGGAATCCCACTGAAATCATGGCTAAAACTTGTCCTAAACCAGGTTTTTTCTGGGAGGGAGATGTTCCCTCACCCCGAGGCAGAGGTGCAATAACCCAAGTTTCCCGGGTGAAAGCAAGCTCTGAAGAATGACATCTGGTTTCTGCACAGCTTGGCTGTCAAACCTCTCTTGCTGATGTTTCTGTTTCTTATCTTCTCACTTGTGTTTGGAGCTCAAACAAGCTGCAGCTGAGTGAAGGAACTGGCTGCTGCAGGGGTCAGCCCCCACGGCCCCTCTGCCCCTGGGTTCCGGGCAGGGAGCTCACCAGGACACCTTCCCCATGGCCACTCCAGTGCTGGGCACCATCCAAGGTGGCACATCTCCCCTAAGCCCTGGCATTGCTTTATCTCTATTTTCCTCAAAAGTGACCCACAGTCTTCCTCTTGGAGATAAAAAAACCCAGCTTATTCTCAGTCACAACCCTGCCACTTCTCTTCTTTTCCCAGCTCTCTCTAAACCCCTCCTGCTGCTGGCAATGATTATTTCCCATCTTCATTTCTTCTAGCACTGTTGAATTATATGTGTTTATATTTGCTGCAGTACCATAGAGCAGAGTAAATTTTACAAACACTCTGCCTGAATCCATATAATAATAAATCAGATCCTCTAAGAAACTACATGGCACTTGTATAAAATAGGAATGTTTAAATGCCCTGCCCCCACCCCCCCCAATTATCACAGCTGCTTCTCCCCTCCCTCCAGCAACTCCTCAGCCACCTCTGAAAGCTGTTATTGCTCTGACTGACAGGGGGACATCAACAACCCAACACAAGCTGACTGATTGACAAGCCCCTTTCCTTTTAAAACTGATTTTGCTTGGTAAACCATTTAAAACATGTCAAACAGTTCAACAGTTCCCTGTGAAACTACTGCCAACTCCATTCCCTCTGGAGAAGGTAATTATCTTATTCATAGAGGCTGGGGAACAAATGCTGAATTTCTTTTCCATAATAATTTATTAATTGTTCTCATATTGAAAAATTTACTTTGGTAAAATAAATAAGATCCAGCCCTTCCTCATATTGCTGCAAGAAAAATTAATTTTGCAGAAGTAGGGCAGCTGAGGGCAGGAGCCAGCTCTCACTTGTCCACAAGCTGAATGGGAAACTGTAGAAAGCAGTTAGGAAAGAGTACCTTTACAACGAGGGAAACAAAAAAAGAAAAAAGAAAAATATAGTCCCAGATTGCAGATATTCAGCACAGTTCACTCTAAGCATTTATTGTGCTATTACTGTTACAGCAACCAGGAGATTTTTATCAGTTTTGCAGAGGGCAGGCATACAAGGCTCCTGTTTTAAAGACACTGCTATTGGATATACCCACATGACAGCAAAAATGAGTTTCAATAGGAAATGGGCAGTAAGAACAAAAGGATAAACAACAACTCGAGTAAGACCATAAATTTCCCATGGTCACTTAACTCTGGCCTTAGTGACTCACTCAGATTTTACTGAACCATTTTACAACCATGAAGGAGAATTCACTCAATCGTGTAGATGCCACCTCTTTTTTCAGTTCTCAAATTATGAAAAGGTGCCTTTGAAATTTCAGGGGTCTGGGTTTTGCCTGAAAAAGCAGAGTTTGATGCTTATGGGAAGGGTAATTTTATGCTTTTATAAAAAAGTATTTTAAGCTACAGCAGGAAATTGCAAGCGACTAATGTAAACTGGACACTTGACAATCACTAGAAAATATTTACACTAATATAACTATAACTGCCCAAAGGAAACAAACAAATGCCAGAAACACAACTTAAGTTGATGGAACGAGAAATAAACACAAGAATAATGGATGGGTTCAGCCCAAAACCTTCATGCACATATGTGGAGCAGTCCCTTCTCCTCCAGTGCTGCTCCTGCATCCCCATCTCCCTGGTCCTACCCAACAGACTCCACTACAGATGTGCTCTGGGATGCGTGAGTGCCTTCATTTAAGCCATTTTAAACCTCAAAGTTTGGTCCCAAGTTGCCCCACGGGAAGTTTAGATTATATAGTGAGAAAAACTTGTTCATTGAAAGGGTAGTCAGGCATTGAAACAGCTGCCCAGGGAAAGAGTGGAATTGCCATTCCTAGAAGTGTTGAAAAGGTGTGTGGATGCGGCACCTGGGAACATGGTTTAGTGGGGTTAATGGTTGGACTCAGTCTCAGAGGTCTTTTCTAACCATAACAATTCTGTGATTCCATGATTCTAAAGCATTTTCTCATTTGAAGAGGTGATGATGAAGTCCAAGAGAGAGAAGGATCTCACGGGGACACTGTGGGAGCTTGGCTCCCCTGAACACTGTGGAAATTATAAGCATTTTTAAGTCCATAAAATTCTCCCTTTGAAGCGACTGAAAACCCAGTGCTGCTTTGTTGTTTCCACATGGCTGCAGTGATGGTGCTGGAGAATCACAGAATGGGTCAGGTCAGAAGGGACCTCAGTAGGTCATCTGATCCAAACCCCTGCCCAAGCAGGGTCATCCCAGAGCACATGGCACAGGATTATGTTTGGACAGTTCTTTAACATCCACAGTGAGGGAGACTCCACACTCTCTCTGGACAATCTGTCCCAGTGCTCATCACTGCCCACTGAAGAAGTTGATCCTTGTGTTCAGGTGGGCCTTCCTGTGCATCATTTTCTGTCCATGGCCTCATTCTTGATAGCACCATGAAGAGCCTGGCTCCATCCTCCTGACACTCTCCTTTCAGATACTTACATATATTTATGCTTATATGCACTGAAATCACACAATGTATGGGGCCACAAAGACCCACAGCTCATACTATCCCTGAATCAACTGTACAAATCCTGAGGGCTTCACTTGCACCCCAAAAACAAAACTCAGCCTCTCTTAATGGGTGTTTAACCAGAATCACTGTGACAACCTGAGAAATGGCTGAGAGGCACTTTATTCCTGAAGTGCTGCTGCACCGTGCAGAGGAGATGATAAACACTCATGCTGAGTGCGGCAGGACCAGCATTGTCTCTGGTTTTAGCTCTTGTTGACAGTGGATCAACTCCAGATTTGGAGCTGTGCACCCAGAAATTGCAGTTTACATTTGGAGCCAGGCTGATTACCCTGCTGGTGGAATGTATGGCAGCCTGGCAACGGGGACACGAGCACTGAGCCCCCACGCTGGACTCATCCCACATCCCAGCCGCGAGCCTCCGGCACAGTCCGGCCGGCAATCCAGAAATACCCAAGCACGAGGCCAAGGCTGGCTTTGTTTTGCTTGTGGGAGCTTCATACCATAAACTGCTTAATTTTACTCTGTGTTTTTGGTCTGCTATCCTGCTCTGGAAGCTTTGCAGAAGCTGTTGTCTCAGATATGCACTTTGCAAAACAGAGGAATTTCCACCTTGTCCAGTGAAAGGCAGAGCCCTCTCAGCAAGTCCCTCGGACATCGTGGCATGTGCACAGAGCAAGAGCCAGCAGAAGAAATTAATTCAGCGCATAAGGAACAAAGGATATCAGGACTGCCAAGAGAAATATTAATTTTTCTCATATGTAAGTGTGTTTGACATTGGTTTAACCATATTAATTTGCATACAATACATGTCTTGCACAAAATTGGGTGAACTAATGACAAAGTTCACAAAGCAAACAATGTCAGGGCACAAAAGTCAGATTTTCATTATAATACTTCAGCTATTTGAGTACCCACAAAGCAAACAAAACAGGATCAAACAAGCCTAGAGCACCATCACTTCCCAGCTAATCCCTGGTAGAAACCCCTGCTGAGCACAGGTAGCAGCTCTGTCATCCTTCCCTCCCCTCTCAACTGGCTCAAAATTCCTGCAGATACCACAGCCCATTTGAAAATGCCCAGTATGAAAGATGCTTGACATATTTTCATCTGCATCCTCATTTAGAGCAGCCCCAGACTCGCAGTCGTGCTGCACTAATCCCCAGTTCAGCCATCCCCAACCTCTGCCTTCACCGATTACCCCAACCCTGACCCGCCGAGCAGTGAGATTTAATCCTCCCCTGAAATGCTTCCAAGCCAGATTCAAACTGCCAAGAAAAGGTCCACATTCCTCAATTTCTATCACCCTTGGCTATGTGCTTTGTTGGCTGAATTATCTTAATAGAAATATGCAAGTACTCGAATGTGAGTGCATGTTTATCCCCACCTCTAGAGAGAAACCTGCCTTGCCATACAGACATCACACCCTAGGGAGCCCCTTTTCCTTACAGTGCTCTGGAGATTTGCAGATTAATCTCACCAAACCAGCTCTTTTGAACTCAGCAGCACAGACCATTCTAAACAGCTTTTCTGCATAAAAACAAAGACCTGTTTCTAGACATTATCCACCACTTCCATAGGGATCACTTGAAGCTTGCCCTACATTTTTCTAGAAAGGAGGGAAGATTTTTTCCCTGCCCCTTCGGACACACTGAATATCCCAGCACATGCCCAGAAAAGCTTTTAGCAGTCCAAGAACAAATGGGTCCTCACTTTGACCAAATATTGGTAACACTCCTCTGTCTCTCTCTCCTCCTTCAAATTCCTTGGACAAAGATGCTGAAGGAAAAGAGCCCAACTCTTTTTGCCAAGGGATGCACAGAATCTCTCCATGCATCTTAACGCAGATGGTTTCCAAGAGAAAGTCACGTACAAACAACATCTGCAAAACTGCTATAAGACTTAGACCTCCACAGCATCCTAAACAGCTGTCTGCCACAAAATAAACAAATATTTTTCTTGTTTTATGTCTAGCAGCACATTTTATCCAAGAGATCTACAGTGGCGACTTCTGGGAGGGAGAAGTCATGTTGGGGGAGATGGGGAGAGAGCTGGAACAATGTCCTATTGAGAAAAGCAGTAGCTCCTATGTATCTCAAATTGTGCTTTTGACTCTGAATAAACTTAACTTTTTAAAGGTGGAGAATACTAGTTATTAATTAAAAAACAAACTCTGATGATCATCACACAGATTTAAAATACCAGGGGCCACTGGGGCTGCCTAGTAAAGAAAGAAGTACTTTCCAAATCCTGTCTTTAAAATGTCATTCCCTCCACAATAAAATGACTGGATTTTAATTCAAACTTTAATAAAATTCAAATTTTAATCCCAACCCTCCATATAAAGATCTCATCTTCACTAACTTGAGGGGTACAGGTCACTGTAGCTGTGGAGTGCTCATCACAACAGGAATTCCTTCATGTCCTGGACAAAGGGTCCACACCAGAAGAACTGGCAGCATCTCCATTAAAATGAAATATTCTCTTTCCCTTTTTTGTGCCACACGCAAGATCCCCCATTAAGTTTCAAATTGGTTTTTAATCTAGTTATTAAATTAAGTGTCTTTTTATCTTAGAAAAAAGTTTTATTTGTTTATGTGTTTATGATTTCTTTTAGAGCCAATGTAAGAGGTCAAATAAATTCCAGATGGCACCCAGACTCTTCTGTATTTTAATTTTTTTTTTGTCTTTTCTTTTGAAATTCATGCAAAGGAACACATAAAGATCATAGTAAAATGCAATTATCTTTAAATCCCTGGATTTTCATTTTCTGCTGGCAACAGCAGCACTCTTATGGCAGGATCTGTGCTACGTAATACCAACTTCTGTTATACAAGATTTAATTACCTTTATTTTTCAACATGGCTTGCAATACTCACTAGTTCTTCCTATGCCACAGGTTGAAAATCATATGGTAATAGAAATGGTATCGATATATATCAATATAGCAAAGGTTTTTCCACTTTAGCAGTTGTGGCCATGAAGTTAAGAATGAGAACATGGAGAAGCTACAACACACCAATGACAATCCCAACAAGCACATATTATACTGAATATAGTCTTAATGCTCACAATTCCTAATTTTTGACCTGTAAGTCGGTCCATGGAAATGCTGCACATGTTTTAACCAAGACTTGATTTCCTGACAATAACCACAGTTCAAATAAACCAGCACAACTCCTGGAAGAGACAACACATTGCATTTTAAAGCCAGTCAAGACTTAATCCATGACTTAACCTAAGTCGTTTGGCAGTACAGGAGCATGGAGGACACTCTCCCTGACAGGTCTCCTTGACCAGGAAGGTCTTTGCCCCTTGGCAAACTGACTTGTAAGATTGCACCACGCATTTTAATGCAACACGACTGAAGCTCAGGATCAAATGCTGGAGGCATGGAAATAAAATATTAATTAAAAAAAAATATTTTCCTACTCTGTTGCTCTGCCTGTGAAAAAACTACAAAGGTTCTTCCTTGCTCTGAACTGCTGGTTTCCCAGCATTTACAAATTCTGGCCTCAGCTGTAGCTACTTCAAAGGCAATAGATATAGCTCAGAGTGAAAACAAAATTGGAAAGAAAAGCAATGTTGGCATTTCAGCAAAATACTGGTCACTTAGTGAGAAATCCTTGGGATCTCAGGATTAATTTTGGATTGCTTGAAATTTATCTCCCCGCATCTTTTTGATGCATCCCATTTTCTGCTGAGAATTTCTCCACATGACAGCTCTGTCTCCACAATCCCTGAAAATTAAAAAAACAAATCAAACCGCCTTTCACAGTAATGCAAAGTATAAGCCAAGTAACTTGAATTCCAAGCTTTCATTTTAAGCAAACAGCTGTCACAAAATAATCACTAGCTCAAGCCATGTATCAGTTCCAGGACTCCTTCCAAGGCAAGGACACAGGTAGATATTGGGCATACTGCAATGAGAGTCCCAGGGAGGCTTTGGCAGAGCAGCACCTCTAAATCCTGTAGGGCTACATACAAGGCTCAGCTCCACCTTCCCTGTGCAAATGGGGGTTTAATTTACAGGGGGCTTGGGTACAGAGCTGGTTTGGTGCCAGCCTTACTGCACTCTTTGTTGAAGAAAATTTGAACTGAGTTTCTGTCCCAATTCCTTCTCAATTTGTTTTTTCATCTCTTAAGAGCAACAATCGCAACAGCACACCACAATCAACACAGGAGCTTCGGATCCATCTTTTTGTAAAGCATTCATATGAGCAGGCAAGTAAAAGCACACATTTTGGATAATTTCCAATTTTTCTCTTTGCTCTGATGAAGTTTGAACCTAATTACATCCGCGCCCATGTCTTAAACCAGGGACATAACCAAGGAGCTAAGCTGGTACCTTCCAAGTCTTTCTTATGTTTAATAGCCCCAAGTGAACAAAGTCAACAGTAGGAGATTGAAGATGAGTCTTCAGATCACACAGTCATGTATTTGCTGTCTCCTCAAGGGATGAGTCTCAGCAACCTCAGATATTCCCTCCTGGGTTGTACAAAGGACAGCCAAACCTCTCCTGTGGGTGTTGGGTGTTCTGGTTCCACCCAGCTGGGTGGGAGAGCAGAGGGTGCCTCAGGGTACGGTCCAGGAAAAGGAAGGGAGGAACACTGGCAGCTATCATGAACACAGTTTGAGGATGTAGGCCTTAAAGTTTGCCAGATTCCTCCACAATTGCATGCAGCAGGTACAGCTGATGGAGTCAAATAACTGCAAAGATTAATTTCCTGCTCTGTGGTAGAGAAGGTGCTGACTGGCCAGGTCTAGGGAAACAATGAGCACGTCAGCTAGACCGTAAATTGGTTTAAATGCTAGAAAAATTATCTGTTGGCTGGCAGGGCTTAATGCACAACAAGCTGTCTGGTGTGGACACAAATTAATCACACTCCAAAATGGACAGCTCAAAGCCTTGCAGAGTGTCTGCATACACACAGGCATAACGAAAAATTGAGATTTCATCAAACTGGATGAATAGCCTGGAGCACAAGGCATCATTCCTGAGTATTTCCCCGCTGAGCATTTTTAATAGGTAAATGGTATTTTCATTGCTGTTATGATGAAAGCCATTAACTTCAGCTTGCAGTTCCTAAAGAGGAGATTGATGGCAGGGAATCAAGGAGCACATGAGTTCAAATGAGACAAGATGAGGTGCCAAAGCCTGAATTGCAGTATCCTTCCTGACTTAACATTTTATGATGGTTAAAACAGCAATAACCAATCAATTCTTTGTTTGACTTGGAGAATTACCATTCCAATTCCTTTCTCATGCTGGGACAGCTCTCTCTCCCAGTGCTATGCAGTCACAGCCACAAGTCCTGCCTCAGAATTACTCCAGAACGGTCACTAAGACCAAATTATTGCATTATTCCTTGGATCATGGCATTTTTAATCTGCATCTGAACATACTGTAGGAATGCAGAGATTAAATTTGTGTTTAATCACTGCTGCTTATAGAACATGTTTTATCCTTAGCCACTCATATTTGACCACAGAAGAAAGCATTAACTGTGCCAAGTGAATATTTTACTTAAAAAAAAAAAAAAGACACTTATAAATAACTTAGGCTCAATTTGCAAAGGTTAAATCTAGCATTTAATATAAAATTCTTGGAATTTCCATAGAGCTTTTCATGGGAAGAGATCAAAGAACATTTATACAATATTGTTATTCATATTTTACATATAGGGAATGCAACTCCTAAACATGTGAGATGTTTACCCAATATTAACAGTTATGGTCAGGAATAATGTCAAGTTTTTTGATTTTCACTTCAAAAGACAGCTCTCTTATCCTAGGGAGCAGCTGGAATGCTTGCATTGCTCTGTTCACCCATTTACATGTTCTATTGCTGTGTACCTAATATATTCCCTACTAACAAAATTCTAGACACAAAAACCTTGAAAGCAAGCAAATTACTTATTTGCAGTCAATCTTCTGCAACTACCTTTTTTTATATACTCTGATCTGATTGCTGAAAACTAAGGGCAAAGAGTTATTAAAAACCACCAAAACTACACAGTATTTTTTTTTAATCCTGTATGTGAAATAGCTCTGTATCATTCTGCTGATTTGTCAGTGTCATGACCTTCACTGCTTCTGACACCTTCAAAGCATCCATAAAAGGCCAACATTGTTTTAGGTGGCACTTCTGTCACAGGAAACTGAGACCACAACCATTGCCCTGTCCAAAGCACAGAGGCCCAGGTACCAGACAGAAAGTAGGGTTATTTAACAGAAAAATTTTTGATATAAAAATAAAATAGTCAAGAATTCAACACCAGCATTTGCATTTTCCAATCAAAAACAGCATGGAAGTGTTCTCAATTTTGTGGAAGATGTTTTCCCTTTTTTTTTTTTTTTAATAAAAATTGTCCAAGGCAAACAACATATTTATGAAGACATCATGCTCTTCACTATGTGGATGTGCAAGATCTCAGTAAATGTCAACAATATTCCAGGAGAGAGATGAGTCACAAGTGACCATGTTTCCACATCCTACCAGCAGAGATCCAGCCAAGACTTTCTGCCGGATGATTTAGATTAGGTTTAGATTTGCTAGAGGAGGAAAGACCAGGGAAGATGTGATGCATATCACATTTACCCATCACTATGGGTCCTCCCTCCTCCTGCAAATCTAAGATACTTTTACTGAGCTCTTTCCCAGATCCACTGAACACCCCTAGAAAAAGCAGTCTCTAGAGAGAAAACTGAATTTTCTCTCCCATCTTACAGTTCTGATTCTGAAGGAAATGTATCCATTTTGATGAAAAAATCCAAGCAGCACATGGGCTGTTTAGAGCATTTTCATAAGATGACCACATTGATTTGATTTCTGGCATTAAGGCCCTGAAAGCTTGAGCAGCAGCATGCTTCCACATTCCTTCCTCCCTAGTAACGAAGATGGACAGTGACAAACATCCATTCTGCATGAGGTACACATTAAAAAAAAAGAATTTATCTGGACTTAATCGAAACTTGTCTTCATACCAACATGAAGCGATGCCTTGAGAACAGGGCTCTTTACTAGGAACATTTTTCTTTTTACCTTCAACTGATTATGGTTTCCTTGCTTTTCAAACACTAGCTTCAAGCCATATGTGTCTCCACATCAGTTTATCTGCTGCTTTCAACTTCTATCGGCCCCTGTTTTTACTCAAACAGGAAAGAATACAGAATGTTCTAGTTAAAGTCTATTTTTGACTATAATAAAGCCATGCAAGCCCATTTCCATTTTCTGGTGTCTCCAACAAACAGAGTACCCAAGTTCATTAGGACGACAGTTTCTTGGCAATCAAGTCATTTTTCATTGTGTCTATAAGAGCTTATTTCATTAATCCTTTGGCTCACTCACAAAACCCCATGCTCAGCACCAAACAAAAGGATCCACATTCTGTCATCAAGTCCACACCTTGGACATTTTTTTTCCTCAAGTGTTGTGGGGGATGAAGGGATGAGGGAAGAAGTCAAGCAAGGAAAGACCTAAAAGTCAACCTAAGTGGTCTTCAGCCTCTCCTTCCTTTGTGCTCTGCCTCATTAATAACCTAATGAGGGATGGGATTTTATTTATTTGGTTTAGAGTTTTTATGGGAGCATTTTTGGCTTGTTTTTTGAGTGGGTTTAAGGGTTTGGGGTTGGTGGGGGAGGGCAAGGGAGTAAAACATATGCTTTTAAATTCACCCTATTCTTTAACTATCCCTCTCAGAATCTATTTCAGAAAACAAAGCTGCAATCTGTTACTAAAAGATAAGGAAACATTTCTGGAACCCTCTCAAACAGTTTATTCCATGATCTGCACTCCATAATTGCAGAACTGCACGTTTCCATACTATCAGCAGCCCTGCCTCTGCTATGGGTTTATTTGGGGTATTTTGGGAAGGGCTCAATGAAGGGCACCCATGATGGCAGCGTGGATGGGCTCCTTGGCAGCTCCTTCTGCTGAGTCAGGGGCAAAACAGGGCACAGCTCGTGGCTGAAGCTCAGAAGCATGAGAGTAATGCAAATGACAACTGCTTAATAGTAAATAGTGATAAATATGCTCATAATACCTGCAGTAAGAATCATTAACGTGGACATGTGCTCACCACACAACCAAGCCTTACAAAAGGGAGCACTCCCTCTCCTAGTGTCCACACTGGGCAGGAGCTGGAGCATTGGCTCCTGGCTGGGCACTGAGAAGGCTCTGAGGCTCACCCCACCTCAGGTATCCTCGTCTGGGGATTTTCCACTCAACTGGATTTTGTAAACAGCAACCCTCTGCTGTTCTGGAAGCTTTATGTTTAAGTTAACTTAAAACTCGCAAATCAAACCAAGTGGACCGTTCATCCTTGGGGAACACCCCCTGTCCTTGTCTTTCTCTCCTGGACAGCAGCACAGCTGTCCCTCCCTGTTAAATTCACCAGCCCAGTCCATCCTGACCATCTTGCTGGAGACCTGCATGGTGGAGTCACCTCTTTATTATTGCTTTAAGATAATTAATTCATTTCCAGCCACAAGGAGAAAAAAATTCAATAAATGTATTTAACTTCTGCTTTCTTTTGGTACCTCTCAAGCTGCAAGGACAGATCTGAAGAGCTGGGCTGCAGGCTGGGCAGCTCCAAAGCTGTTTTGCTGTGGCTCACGGCTCAACCCTCTTATTTCTCACCAGCAAGTAAGTATTAAACCAGAAAGATGTGTTGCCTTTGGAAGAAAATTTAAGCAGAACATCCAGCTTTAGCATAGGATTGAAAAAAGTTCTCAACCTAACCTCAAGGGTACAAGCTCTCCTCAGATCCATGGGAACTCCTCCTTTCAGAAGAAAGGACAAAAATAGTGGATAAACCACAGAAAACTGATCTTGCTTTCACCTCAGTGCCCATTCCCATCAAACAAGGAATGCTGCACACAAGAAAACCTGGTCTTAATGTCAGCCATCAACCACCACTCTGACACACAAAGTCAGGAATAAACTAATCCAACACAGAAGGACAGCAACAAAACAAGGTCCTGCTACAAGTTTGCTCAACAGAACATAAGCCAGGAGGGACTTCAAAGCAAAACCCTCCTTGCACAACACCCACAGAGCCCAACCAACATTGTGATGACTCAGAAAATCCCCAGTGACACCATCCCAGTGCTCTGAGGCTGCCCAGGCAGAGAGCAGGGAGGCTGGAAACAAGGCTGGCAGCACCACAGGGTGACAAGGAAAACCAAAAAAGAGGATTTTGTGCATATCCTCATGATCAATAGGAAGCAGAGAAGCTCAGTCCTTTTTTTTAATTATTTTTTCATCTGCTGGTACAAATTAATCTCTCATTTATAATTTCAGAAGTCAGAGGATCACTAGGAAAAAACTATTCTTAAGCAGCTGTGTAGGATAAATACATTACCTGTTGCTGCTTCCTGCTAGAACTCATATCAGCACAGAGCCAGGCAGCACAAATCTCTTAAGATTTCTTGGAAAAAAGCCTTTATATTCACAAGAATCATCTCACATTGACCAAAATGGACCCATAAAACTGGCCTTTGCAAACAATATCTGCTGAGACATGTATGTCCTACCCTTTGCAGAATCACCTGGCATGGGCAATGAACTCTTTTCAGATGAGGTCTGAGCACATCAGTTTTAGTCCCCTTGCCATGAGGCAACTGAAAGGGGATTAAATTTTCTTCCCTCAAGCTGGGAGGGAAACATCCCTTTCAAAACGTTATTGAAATAATAAAACATTTCAATAACCATACAGCTGTGGAGCAGCAGTGCTACGAGTACACACCACGTTAAAGACCCTGCTAGAATTTTACGAGTCTGCTAAAGAACAGAACCCAAAATCCTCTGCAATTCCACAACATGCAGACACGCACGCAGGGCCCCCCCAGCAGCAGCTGGCTTCTAAAAAAAGGAAAATAACAGTGGTGGAAAACCTCCAGTCAATACCACCAGCACAGCCACACGCCCCTTTGTGCTGACGTGCAACTGATGTGTGGCAACAGTGAACAGGGATGTCCACAGCCACCTCCAATGTCAGAAAGAGGCACAAAAGGACAACAACTCTCAGTTTCACACTCAGAATGATGTCCCTTTTCTGGTTTTTTTTTTTTTTTTTTTTTTTGGTATTTGTATCCTAAGAGCAACAGCCACGCCTCTGAGCATTGGGACAAGTGGTGCTGCAGGAACCCAGAAGCAAAACTCAGTCTTCACCCACGAAGTCCTACAGCTCCTTGTTTCACAGATCCATGCAAAAAGAGAGGAAAACAGCCCTTCCTTTTCTGTTTTAAAACACATTCAAACCCAAATTCTCATTGGAACCAAGTGAGAGATGACTGTTATGCAGTGCCTGGGGACTCCCATCATGGGGAAGAGCTTTTCCAGCAACTGCACTGTGATTTCTGATGTACTTATTGCCACAGGTCCTGACTTCTTGTGTGACTCCCCAGGGGAGCATGGCCAGGGAGTCAGGAGCTGAAGATGCCACTGCATTCATCTCCCAGCTCGAATATTTTAAACAAAAGAGAAAGGGTGGTCTCATCCTCGGGATTAACTGCAGCAGGGAGGTCCCTCTTCCAAGAGAACAGATAACATAACTGGATTGCCGTGATTTCTCACATCTTTACAGCCAAGTACTTGCAAAATCAGAGCTCAGCCACCCTGGGGTGGAGCAGAAAAGCAACCAGGACAAAGCACTTCGTTTTTGCACAGTCCCCATGCAGAGAAATCCCTCCCCAGCCACTCAGCAGCCAAACTGCCTGGAACTTCATCCTGTTAGGGAGCAGGGAGAAAGTGAACAGAATGGACAAGAGGGTCAAGACCAGGAGCTGATTAAGTTGTTTTCATTACTTCCAGCCTCAAGATTTCTTCTTCTTGCAAGTTGAGCGGAGATGCCCCAAAAGAAAAGTATGAAGAAAGGGAACTGCTGGTACCTCCTGAGCAAGGACACCCACCCTCTGTTTGATCTGGAAACCCTCTGGCTTTGCAGTTGCCAAATGTATTTTAGAAAAGCAACGGGAACCCGTGTCTCCAGTTGCATTACAATTATGTTCATCAGTGGTGATTTCATAGAAAAAAGTCTGATCCTTCCCCCACAGTCTCCTGTATGGATCCAGCACAGCTGAGGTGCAGGCAGAAGTGCTGCAGAGACCTGGCGTGCTGGGGAGGAAATGAAAGAAAAGCAAAAAAAAACAGATTGTGCTTTTATTTAGGTGAAACAAAAAAAGGAAAAACGGAAAAGAGAAGTTGCAGATACAAACACTCCACACACATGCACAGCCTTTGTTACAAGAAGTTGTGCTTTATTCCAGGCCGAGTTTGTGGCTAGATTAGTTTAATCTGCAGGACAAAGACATCCTTATCACCATTTTAAATAGGATTTTCAATCTATTAGGCACACAGAAATTACTGTGGAGGCACAGATGATGAGCAGAAACTCATCACACACTAAAATCCTCATAGGTTTGGGCAGTGCAGATCTGTTGCCCAAGCATCTGCACACAAAAGAGGGGCTTGCTCACCTGCATACACAGAGCCTTACACACCACACCTGGAAAAATAATGTCTAGACTAAGCAGATATGCCAGTCTGTGCCTTTTTTTGTGCTCATCCATGTCATAACACCCTCTGAGAAATAAATGACCCCAGTACTGCCTTTAGGCAGAACAGGAAAGCACAGAGTGATGTGAGGCCTGGAGGTAGAAATGATGCTCAGGACAGCAGCACACATTTGAACTTGGAGTCCAAGCTCTAGAAAAACTCCAGAGATAAAACAGAACCACAGCAAATTCATTTCCTGCCACAATTTTGAGGGAAAAAAATAGCATTTCCTTTCCAGTTTTATTGAAAAGTAAGTCCAAATTCAATAGTAACAAATAAACTAAAACCATTCATGGCTCTGGAGCAACCTGCATCCCCTCTGCCTTTACTAGCCCTGAAGCTGTTTGTCTGCTCTGCAAGTGATACATATTTATAAAAACAAAAAGAAGAAACACAATGAAACTATGATTTATGATCCCATAAAGGTTACAATTTTAAAAAAATCTGTAAAAGTTTTGCAGAAATATTAAAAAGACAAGTGAAGCAGGAAAAGTTTTCTAATGTCCCATTTTCCTCTTAGCTAAGCAAACATTTTGACTGGAAGAATTTACTGAAACACTGGATGTCCTCTTGGCAAAAATATACAAATTACCCAAAAGTCCATAATTTTTAAGGGTTTGTGTCTCCCCTATTCAGCTGTTGGGTCCTGAAAACATCAACAAATCACTGTGAATTGAAAAGCCTGGGACAGCCGTTGCTTTCAGTTCCTGTATCTCATATGAAGCAGAGAACAGAATGGCAAAACAGACTTTCCACCAAATTTTGTGGCAGATTGCCTCATCTTCACAAAGAAATCATTAATATCTCCACAATCCAGACCTCTCTGGTGCAGACTGTATTCTGTATCATACAAAATAAACCTAAAGTGCCTCTCTGAAGCTGCAGAAAGTCTCCTCAATTAGTTTCAACTTATCAAAACACCAGCACACTCCCTGGATTTCAGTATCTGCAGCACTTCAGAGAACACTTAAAACATTTGAAAAATTTTGAGATGAATCCTGCTAGAAAATGAGGTACCTTATTTTATATCCCATTTATGAGTCAATTTATCTTTCCTGAAATTCTTTCAAGTTCCTGTTCTTTCTCCATTATTAAAAACCCAGTAATGATTCAACGTTTATGAGAAATTATTGTTTCAGGTGCTTTTCTTAGCAATCCATTAAACAAAATTAAATGCAATTTTAGAATTAGCTCTTTTTGAAGTCAACATTATTTTCTTTTTCATCCCAATCTTCTCCCATTTTGCATGTCAATCATCTATGCATAATTCCTTTCAGATGGAATATGAAAAGTTCATCTATTTTAGTGTAATGAGTGTGAGCAAACAGAGCACAGTTGCTTCCTATTAGCCAACATAATATATAATAGAGGGATAGAGTTCACCCCCCTGCAAACACATACAAATGACTGTCTGGATTAAAAGAGGTGCCACATTTTACACTGTGCAGGATAGTGAACAAGCAGAGCCACAGGCTCTTTTGTCACCCATAGGTACCTCCACTTTTAAGGTTTTGACAAAAGGTTTCAAAGAATTTTGAGCCTGGACCAACATCAAACATCTGTGTCCATATTATCCACAGCCCTAACTAAAAAAATCCCAAACAAACCCCAAACAAAACAAAACCCCAACAACCACCCACCAACACACAGGAGCTGCCATTTTTAAGTCTTGATCTGGCTCTTGGGCCATGCCCCAGGAGTATTTCACTGCAGGTGAGCTTGGTCAACCCTGCACCGCTCATTAACGTTTCCAGAAGGGTTGGGGAAGCCATCAGTGGAAGAAAAGCTCACAGACACTAAAGTACCAAAATAACTCACTAATTTATTAGTGGCAAGGAATAACTTTAAGGGGGTTTTGTTTTCTTTTTTTCCTTTTTCCTTTTAAACTCTTTTATTCATCACTGGCTACCTTCAGGTGAAGGTATTTCTAGCTTCTTCCATGTCAGAAGATATTATTTCTGATTTCCTACATTAACCTTCATGCCAGCAGCTTTGAAAATATAAAACACAGACCCTGTGTATAAATATAGCATGCAGTGAATAACATCTTGGACAAAGATATACAACAATAACAAGTCTCCCTTTTTATAGTCTTTGAAGATGTTTAGGCACTAAAAACAATCCAGCTGCCAAGAAGAAAAGTATTTCTTATCTGGAAGAGATGATGCTTTGCCCAGGAAACCACTCATGTGGTATCCAACTCACTTTGCAGAACCTTGCAGAGAAAGAGAGTAAAGCATTAAAAAAAACCCTGGAAAACTTTATTTTTAAGCTTCAAAAGGAGCTTATCACAAGAAAAATTCACATTGTACTTCAGCTGCAGGATTCTCCACTGCAATGACCATCTTTTATTCCCACAGCAACCTCTGCAGCAGATGGAGGGAGCAGTCCTTCCCACAGGGGCAGGAGATGCAGCCCTGGCACAGAACCCTCTCACCTGAGCACCCTGGCTTCAGAACAGTCCCGTGTCACTGCCACCCCCTGCTCTGCCCCTGCAGACAGGAAAAGCCTTTAAAGCAGAGACATCACCTTGCAGGAGAGAGGGCAAGGAGCAAAGCCACAGCTTGGGATGGAATCCTGCACTGCTGCCTTGGCCAGTGGCTTTCAAAGCAAATTCTGTGCTTTTTATTGGAACATTCCAGTGGGGAAGGAGCCTGCTGCAAGCTGGGGCTGGCTCCCTGCCAGCCACATCAGCTGTAATCAGATTATACAGTAGTGGCTTCAGAAAGCAGAAGCATGTTTATTATCAAGCCACTAACCAGACTGACATTAATTTGGTCAAAGCTAAGCTAAAACAGTCTCTCAGAATAATTTTCTGATTCAGATCACATTTACTTAGTTGATGTAAGTATTTTTTGCAAATTATGCTTTGGGAATGATAGTGGTTACAGGCTATTATTTCATTTGTGATTGTAAAAGTCAATGCCTTTCTGAAAAAAAATTTCACTTAATTAAATTCTACTAATTAAAAAAAAAAATAAATAGAAATCAGAGGGCAGATTGTCCTTCAGTGGCGGACAGAGCATACAGAGTGTCAATTTAAATACAGGTTTGACATCTATCTCCAAAATAGAGTCGTTTTCGGTTTTTTTGGCTTTTTTTTTGGCAAGAGTTAATGTGTCCACTCCTTACTTGTAGGTAGAACCTGAACAACATGTGAATATTTTTGTCTCCCATCTCCTTCAGATACTCCTATTGAGGAAAAGCTTCTAAGATGTCTAATGATCACTAAAATAGATAAGAAAAAGGTCCAAGTGCAATAATGCAGAAGTGGTGTGCCAGATCACTACTGATGGGAGAGAATCAGCCTAATCCCAAAAAATATCGTTTTGTTTGGCTGTAGATGCAGCACCCGCAGCAATTAGTGCCAGGAAGGCACAGAGGGTAACTTGGATCCTGCAAAGCTGCAGGCATGAGGAGCTCAGCACGGGCCAGGCCACTCAGCTCCTCTGCTAGAAGGAGGAAAAACACATCCTGAGCCTCCTCCAGACCAGTGCTTACACAAATCCTGCCTCGGGACACAAGCCTGGAGGTTTACTTCCCTCCTTCACTTCCCTTCTGACTTCAGGATGGTTATGAAAAGTTAGTGAAAGGGAAGGAAGAAGCCAAATTTAAAACAGGGGGAGCCCAACCCCTTCACTAGGATCCTTCCAAGTGATCACAACCTGCCCCCATTCAGCTCTGCTCTTCTCCAGCCTTCAGCAAGCCATACCACAGGGCTCAGTCCCATTTTCCTGCCATAGTAATTTGATTTTCTTACTTTCTAAGAAGTTTTTTAGTGGCTATCTTGAGCAGAATAATGAATGTGCAAGCGAGACACGGGATGATGAATCTTCTGCAAGTGGCAGATGGGAAAACTCACATGTGTGGTTGGGAAGAGCTGTGCTAGATTCTGGCCAAAGGAATTTCCTCCAGCCCATTTAAAGAGTCCCCTGCAACCTCAGCTGGACACCTTTTAAGCATTTATTTTCTATTCTAAGTCAACACAGACTTAAATAGTCCCAAGTTGCATTTCAGTAGCAACCCAATGAGTTCCATGCTGCTCACTCAGCCTGCACAGCATGTTAGGGTGAGAGCAGTGCTGCAGGGAGCACATCAGAGGCTGACCCCACAGACCCCCTTTCTCAAATTCCTACATCAACTGAGGTTTAAAACCAGCACATGTTGAACTAGAACATCTACAACTCACATTAAACCCACTCTAACTCCTCACACCCCTGTGTTTTCTAAGCAGTAGCTGCCCTGTTTGCACAAAAAAAAAAAAAAAAAAAAAAAGCCCTGAGCCAGATGCACATGGATTTGCCCAGCCTGGAATCAGGGTAGGCCAACCAAAGATTCTGCTTTTAAGATCTTGCATGTAAACTGAGTGGCTGATGCTTGCAGACAGTTGTGAATATAATGCTTTGGTCCACCTTCTACAAGAATTTCTGTGTTTAATTTCAGAGCATTAACCTATACATCAGAGAGACTATGCATTCCTTAGGGCACTGCACAGGAAGGTGCTGTTTGGGTAGGTATTATCCATTTAGGATATAGTTATATGAATCCACACTGTTATAAAGCTATCAGTGCCCAGCTCCTGCAGGCTTTGTAATTCAAAATTTAATAGAAATTGAGAGCAAACCACATAGTCCACAGGGCTTATTATTAACACAGCACTGATGGCATCCCTTAATAGAAAATGGAATACAAAATTGCAAAGGAAAACTACAAAAGCCACAAAACCAAAGCTTATTAGCATGTATCAGGTATCAAATAAGGACAAATCTGAGCTGGATTTATAAGGATGTCCCACAGCCAGTGAGGAAGGAGGGCTGCTCCTACCACTTCTTCAAACTCTGAAGTTTACACATGGATTTAAGTCCAGACTGGTCCATATTAAAAAAACAACAAAAGCAAAAACTAACCAACAAACCAAGCAACAAAAACCAAAAAACCCACCAAAGGATGTAAGTAAATCACCTGCTAGGGGCAAGACTTGCCTCCAGAACAATTCCTCAGGAGCATCAGTCACAGGCCACAGCTGGAGCAATCAACCAAGATTATTTGGTTCATTCTGGAAGAGCAGCTCCAGTTTTGGAGAACACTTTTAGATGGACACTTTTTCTGGGCCCATTAAGGTGGTAACTGAAGTGCAATAAATCTTTACTGACAAGGGTTTATTAGAAGCTTAGAAACACCCACTGGATCCCTCAAGCTGCAGAATGAAAGCCCTTAGAAAACAGGAAAGCAAAATCTTCCTGCTTATCTTGGTCTAGAGAAAGTCACACTGATTTCCTGCAAATTATTCCAGCAGATTGAAAAATAGATTACAGTATAGCTAATAACAAAATAGGAACTAAACCAAACAACCAGGTTCAGACAGCTCCATCTGCAAGGTCTACAGTACAATTCCCAGGTTCATTATGGAAAATGGGAATGGCACCCCAGAGATTTGGGTGGTCAGGTGCTGGGCTTGCCTGCCATGCCCTGGTCACTGCATGAGACATCTGGTCATCTGGTAAGGAAATACCAAGGATCATAATTTAGTTTTAATTCTGGCCAATGTGACAGCAAGGGTTCAACTCTGCTGCAAAGGAGAGTGAAGGTCCCCTGTGGAGTTTGATGCCGGGAAACTTCAAACTGCAAAGATCTTTTTCCGAAGGAAAAGTGAATAATCTGGAATGGCAAAGGGGGCTGGGGGTAGGGGAAGAATAACAAATCAGGAGGGAAAAATGTACCGAAGTATTTACACAGCTGGTTTTTCAAGACAGTGCTCTTAAGATGGGCTGTTTTTCAGCCATGTAGCTAAAAAAGTAGTCTTAATCCATAGGAAGCATTTCAACTGCTGTGACAGAAATCAGCTCAGTAAAACCTCTGCATGGGCCATATGTGACTTTGCTAGCCCTGTTTCAAACCCAGGTGTCTTCAGGAAAACATCTTAAGGTTTGCAGGTATTTTCTGGAAAGAATATGTCTACAAGTTGCTTCAAATTATTTTTGCACATTCTCCTCAAGAAATCAACCAAATTAAAAAAAATCCTTTAAAAAAAACTATCAGTATGATTAGGTAACTGTGAAGGTATTAAAATAATTCAGAATTACTGAAATGTGAGTCAACACTGAAAACACAAAGAGCTGAAGAAATAAACTCTCATCTGACTTTGCTTTTGTTCTCTACAAATTAACATCAGTGCAATCTCTGCCTGAGGGGCATGGAAACACCACGGCATCTTCACCAGTGCCTGGACACAGCACACGGAGACCAGCTTCATTTCCAGGATCCTTTGGATCCACAACTGCTTTCTCACATGTGCCTTTTTAAATTTTTATCAGGAAACAATAAAACTAAGCCAATTAAGGTCCAGAGAGAAGTCTGGCCTGGTGTTGCCTTCTGAAGGTGGCTTTCAAGTGAAACTTATATTCCTAGTTTTATTCCTTAGCCAGTGGGAGCCAGAGAGGAGAAGGACACTGGAGGTTCAAGCCTAGGCCAAGGGACCAGAAGAGGCTTAGCCTCAACAAACCAAGACAGATGGGACAGATTGCCATCTACAAACACAGCATAAGGGAGGTACGCCCAGTTTTGTTCCCAAAAACTTGTTTAAAATATAGAGCAGTGCTGGCATGAGAATATTAAACTGACCAAGAGTAAGATGATGTTAAAAATTAGGAGTTTTGCAAGCAACAGAAGATCTGGAGTAGTTTTTGGACAGCTGAGTTCAGACTGAAGAAAAAAAAAAGTGGTTTTAAAACAGAGCTTCACTGATTTAAACCAAGGATTAGACAAATGTGATTGCTGGGAAGTGTTCTCAGGAGTTCAATCACCCCTGTGCTGTTCCCACCTTCCTAGAGCATCTCTGAATGACACAGAGGGAGTTAAATCACCAAGTTCCATGCAGGGAATCTCTTGGGACAAA
Source organism: Anomalospiza imberbis (assembly GCF_031753505.1). NCBI lineage: Eukaryota > Metazoa > Chordata > Aves > Passeriformes > Viduidae > Anomalospiza > Anomalospiza imberbis. The sequence goes on from NC_089695.1 coordinate 10,979,881, forward strand.
GTTGATAATGCACAGTCACCAGCTGTGAGCTGTATCAGAGCCCCTGCTCCCATGGTAGCTTCCCTTCACACTTGTTCCTGTTTCAGCACAGAAACTGGCTGGCTTTTGCTGGATATCTTATTAAAGTGTCAGCTGACATCAGCTATTCGAGTGGGCTCCAAACCTGCTCCCATCAGACCACTGAAGGCAACCAGACCACATCAGCACACAGCTACTGCAGCAGGAGGATCAGACAGCAAATCCACACAGCCCCGGTGGAGCAGGAGCTCTGTGGGACAGACACCACCCAAAGTGTATTTCCCACCACACAGAGATCTCTATAGGAGCTTCTTCTTCTCTCGCTTACAAACCAAGCCAAAAGGGTTTTTTGTACCTAAAGCCCTTTCCATTCTGTGCATGTGCCCATGAAGAGTTTCTTAAAGGTCAGTGCTCTTTCTGCACTGCAGTTTAATGTCAGAGATGCCTGAGATGCCTGTCAAACAGAGGATTTGCCTCCATTGGAAGGATGTGCTTACAACAACACACGGCTGATTTTGCCAAGAGATTACAACTGCATGTGTCGAAAACAAACCACAAGGGGAAGCAAATGAGGTGCAATACAGAAGGATTACTCAGGCATCACATGTTCTAGGTCTCATCACTAAATTGATTTGTCATTTTATAAAAGATTGTCTTTTAAGTAAACTTGTTAAAGATAAAACCAGCAAACTGTTCCAATTTCTTTATGATATTCCATTATTTCGCTGGTTTGGGGTAGGAGTATACAAAATACTCTGATTCTAAAGCAACTTTACTTTTCTCTCCCCAGGCCTCTTAGCATACTTTCATGCTTGAATCACAAACACAATATAAATCACTTAAAAAAAAGTCAGAGACATTTTAAAATAACATGAAACAGTAATGTATTTGTTTTTTTTAAGCACGTGTTATCATTTGGAGCTGAAGTACATGACAGTAGCAATTTAAACAAAGTAAAAGGAACAGATATTTTTATTTTATGCATGTCCACTAAGTCATTAGTATAAGATGAATAGATTTTTAACGTACGGTGTAATGGGATCGTTTGTTAGTTTTTTGAACCCTGTTGAAAAGTTTATCGAAGCAGCTATGGAAAGTTCAAGTTCTTGTAAATGGAAGGAACTGTACTCAAAAGTTTAAGATAATGTATCAGTGCTTTAATAAGCCTTCCCCTGAAAATGCTGATTAGAGCAGACGATTATTTCTTTCACAGTTTAAAACTTTTACATTGCTACATAAATGTTGATACAGTGCCAAGAATAGAATGTAATTTTTGCTTTACCCATTTCAAAATAGTGATTTTTAGCTTCCACAAAAAGTTTTCAACAGAATTCTAAGTTATCCTAATTTCAGCTTAAAATCAGTACACTACCTAAGAGACAAGGAAAACTCTGGCTTTAAGTTCAGGTTACATTTGCCTGTATTTTCTTGTCATACAGAAGGGAAAAGTCACCAACATCGCCCTCTCAGAGCCATAGGCTTCACTCCAGCAAACATTTTATTAAGCCAGCAAGGGCAGACATATACTGGGGGAACAGGACTTAACTGAAAAAAATTGCAGAACTGGATTTATCTCTAGTTGGAAGGTTTTGGTGTGGAAAGACAGCATTTGTAGGCAAGGATTACTGATTAAGTAACTTCATGGCCTTGGAAAGACCATTAGAGTTAAGTACAGAATGAAATATTTGTCTTCTGGACACACACAATTTTAAACACACTAAATACACAGCTGAAAGTAAAGAAACTGTCCTCAGGCAGAGTTCAGTGGTAAAGCCAACTCCTACAGAGGAGTCTGTATCACTATACAGACTTCAATTCTGCCCCAAGCTGTGGACAGAGGATAAGAACTTTCAGATATTCTTTTGTTGTTTCCACAACGCTAAATAAGCATCAGGGATTTTGTTGCTTCTAAAACAGATAAAGCCCATTTTAACCAAACCTGAGCAACATCTTCATGTGCTGCTCAGCTGAGGGCTGGAGAGAAGAGGAGCTGTTGGTCCAGCCACACCACATCCACCCACAACCCCTCTCTACAACACACATGGCCAAAAAACAGTGGACTTGGCCATCTTGTAGAAGTCAGAGCTCTGCTGATTAACACCAGCACAGGATCTGGACTAATCATCACAACCTATCCATGCTTATTTTTACATCATGCAAAATTAAGATGAAAGGATGGAAAACAAAATCTCCTAAGGACAAAATGCAGCTGAAAGAAGATGCATGATACCCAGGCCAATACATGGAAACATCTGGACAAACTGGGAAGGAGTGCGACATTTTCTCCCGCCACATTAGCAGGAACACATTGAAACCTGACAATGGCTCTGTCCTGTGGAAATACCACGGCTCTCGTCATCCAGCAGTCAGGCTTGAAATCCTGACATCAGCATGTTGGGGGGGGGGGTGGGGGGAAATGACTCCACTCTTTCTGCTTTCCATTGAAATAAAACTGTTTGCAACAAAAGGCAAGCGCATGCAGTGTTTCCCTCAGTGTGTTTCCAATCACAGCAGTGTGTTTAAGTAGTCAGGCTGCATCCAAACCTTAAAGCTCAACAGTGCAGAGAGGGCAGATGACATCCTGATGGCAAACATGGCTGTGTAAATCATCTCCAAATGACAGTGTCATACACGGAGAGCTGCTTAATTTGGAATGTGCCAAACGGTGCTTTTCCTCATCTGGCATCATCTATACATCAGCCAACAATTCCTTCAGGGATTGTAATTCTTGCCATAGACAAATGCACAACAGATGTTAAAAAATAATAAAAAAAGTCTCCATCGAGGTAGCACAGCAGCCACTCCTGAAGTCAGCAGCAAACTTGCAAACAGCCACAAGCCCCTCTTAAGCATCTGGCTCCCAACCTTCAACATTGCCTGGCAGTCCCTGTGTAAGGGGGTGAGGAGGGACAAGAAAACAACTGAAAATTCAGACCCTGTGCACCTCAAAGCTCCTGATTCTGATTGAGGGTTTCCAGGGTGACACATTTTAGAAGTGTACAAATGCTAGTCAATTTTGTTGCTATTTTTTTCCCCGAAATGACACAGGACCACTTTCTTCCCTTGCTCTCTTAGGAGGTGCTTTGCCAAGTTTAAAGTTACAGGCAGCATTACCAACAGGGTTAAATAAAGTATGCTTTATGCTGCTGTGTTATTAATATGTTTTTAAAGAAGGGTAAACCAGATTCCTTATTTTGAGTGAGCAACATCTATCCCAAAGCATCTATGTGATTTCAGCATGAACAGACTCAGTACTTCAGCATCTGAGCTCAGTTTGTGCATTTTGTCAGAGCCCTGTGTTTTGCAGCCTCTGCACCTTGTAATAAGGAAATCAGCACTGTGAAACCAGTCTGATTATTTCCCTATTTACACACATCCATGTGCCCAGTCCTTTGAGGACATGCATACCTTCATTTAAAACATCTCAATATCCCATATATGTGGAGGAGACAGTCCCCACATGCAAAAAAACAACACCAGAGGGAGCAGTAATTTTGAAGGATGGTGGTTCCATATTGACACTTTTTCTGGGTTTCTTCAGAAAAAATATGCAATAATTTTGTCAACCATTAAGAGATTTTTCCTGTCTCTTACATATACAATTTACTGTATTGGACAGAGAAGTGAGAAGCTGAGCAAGGTGCACACAATACAAGGGAAAACAGTGCCCAGAGCCACCAGCCCCACACAGCAGTCACAGTCCAGGGTCAAGTGTGTGCCTTACCCAGGCACAGCTGTGCTGACAGAGGGAGTGTGATGGCAGAAGGCTGCGCAGGAAGAAGGGACACTGGTACAGTCCCTGAATCCTGCACAAAACATTCAGCCTGGGAAACTGCAGGTGCCAGACTGAACTTCTGATCCCAAAGGAGCCAGAAGGGCTCAGTGACAGCCAGTGACCTCAGGGACCTCAGTTGACCACCTCAAGGGCAAGATGCATCTCAAGCAGGTATCTTTTAATGGTATTTAAGGTAGAAACTGGTGTCAACAGACCTGTGAATCAGAAGAATTATCTAATCCAGTATGCTCTGTGTCAACAGACCTGTGTGAGAAGCTGTAAAAGCCTTGCAGGTAGATGACACAGACTCCCAAGGCACACTCAGGAGTCAGCCACCTGTGGAATTTCAGAGGGAACTTCTCCACAGCTCTTTCTGTGAGAGTGCCCTACAGAATGTCTTGCTCCTCAACCACAACATACCACATGCTTTGGGTCTTCCAAAAAGCCAAGACTTTCTGTTACAGTTGATTTCTTTCACCACTTTAAAGCTTGGACTGAGATTTGGTGGCCTCTCAGAAGCCTGATATCTTTGGTATCTCCAAAAACTGGGGAAACATCAGAGTTTGGCTATTTTTGCCATTGGCTTTCCAATCTAACATTAACAGCCAGGGTCCACAAACTATATCCTGCAGCTCTTACTCAATCCCATGGAAAGCTTGCTGGAAGAAGGGATGAGTAAAGGTTACAACATAGTTGTCTTATTAATATTAAGGACACACAACAGCTGTACATCCAGACTTGGTGTTATTACAAGCCAAAGAGCAATCATGCTTTTCTAAACCTTGGCATGTCTTTAGCTCGCTGTGCAAAAGTTCCAGGGGGCATGAGTCATCTTACAAACCCATAAAAATCTAATTATGGCTAATGATCATCCTTTTGTTTATGCTGTATGTAAAATGCTAACTGCTTCTGATACTCCCTGCAGGGGCAAGATTTACCATCAATCGTGAAATTATTTCTGTCACACCAATAGACTTAAAATGGCCCATTTAAGATAGAACAGAATCCACACCACACACAAAAGGTTTTGACTTATTTGCCAAAAAGTTGATTTCTCACTCATGAAGCTACTGAAACATTGTGGACTCTAAAGCTGCTCTTAAATTTAGAAAGAGGGTCAGAAAACCACATAATTCAACTAAGTTCTAGTTTAAAGAAAGCAACATAGGGCAGATCTCCCAGGCTGCATGCCACCAGCTTCAGGCAGGGAACTGGTTTTCTCTCTGACACAGACCTGAGCAGGGCTGAAAGAGTATCTGGATAGACTCAGCTGGAGGACAGAGAGCAAACATTTCAGTGATCAGGGTTACAGCCATCCCACCACCCTTTGAAGGAAAAGGCTGGAGACCTGATCCCATGGGACCACTGCTGATGGGCCCTGTGATGCAGGGCACGCGGACCCACTGCACTGGGGAAAGGAGAAGGGCAAATCTTCCCCTCACAGGAACCCCTTGCAGTTCTTTGATGTGCTTCAGGGGCTGCACCCTGGTGAGCTGCAACACACTTAACCAAAATCACATCAGGAAATGTTTGCCCTATAAAGAAAGCATTTGCTGGTCCAGATTGGACCACAGGGAAGTGCAAAACACCAAATAAGGAGGCTTCTGGCAAAGGGGTTTATATTTCTCCCTTTTCCAGGGACAGGTGGATTTCTTTAACTTTTTTAAAAAAAATTAAACTCATTTCAAATCTGCTTGCACAGCTCTTGTAGGAAATAACATCCTCCTGCAAGCTTGGTCTAGCTTAAATCTGAAAAACTCTCAGAGAATCTGCCAAGATGACAGTTCTTGGAAAGCTGCACAAGTGCAGATAAATGTGAGATTTCTCAAAAGAATTCCATCAGATTTACGTACTGCTCATAAAACAAGCTCAGTAGCTGGCAAATGCAGCAAACTTTCAAGGTTAGAATGAGATGGGAGGCATTGGGCTTTCTCCTCAGTGACAGTTTATTTTCAAATTGCTTTTTCACACTCCAGAATTACAGGTACCATGGGTACAGCAGGTGTGGTGCTTTCCACAGAGTTGCCCAAATCAGTGCAAGATAAGCTCATACACTTGCTCGTGCTCACAAGCCATGCTGTGGCATCCCAGCTATTGAAATCACATTATCAGCAAGCATCTAAGTGGGGGCAGAAGGGACCAAGAAATTTATCCCCACAAAAATGTTAGTCTAAAATAAGCACCCTCAACAAGTGATCCTTGTTGTCTGCAGTCATAAATGCCAGTTGGGCTAAGCCAAGCCCTTAAACAACAGGCCTGGTTTTATTGCTCCCAACTCCCACTTATTGAGAAATAAGAACTGGTTCTGTTCTCTTCACTGCTAGGCTGGGAATTCAAATAGCTGCTGCTGTTCAAATGATAATAAAACAGGGAATATCTTCCACAGTGACACTGGACTGTCCCCGACACAGAAAGCACAAGGCAAAGTTGGTGGAAAATCTGGTCTTTGACACAAATATCTGTGATATTGGTACATCCAAGGCAAGGCTCCTCCCAGATCCCTTCCCCTGCTCCCTCCAGGACCATGGCAGAGGCCAATAGAGAAAATTACCCACTCTCTGCCCTTCCTTCCCTCCTCCCACTCTGCTGTTCCCAACACACCTATGCACAGATACCAGGGTAAGCAATGAGCTAAGAAACAAATGCAAGATTTAATTACAAATCAGGAATAAAACATTCCAATGAGATGTGATTATAAAATAAACAAATCTACCACTATCTCTGCATGAAAGAATAAAGACTTGCAAGGTTTTACCAGGGGTTGCAAAAACTCAAGTAAAAACAAGATCCTGAAAAGCAGTATTTCTCTCCCCAAAATATTTTTATAAGGAACAAAAAAAAAAAAAAAAAAAAAAAAAACACCAAACCAAACAACAAAGATGACCCTATGAGCATTAAACTTCTGGCACCGTACCATGAATTTCTCCAAAGAGTTTCTTAGTGCATCTTAGCAATTCATAGAGGAAGTGACCCTCTGGCACAAACACCCAGTTGTCTGGACTTTGAAGTTGTGGAGGCTTCTTAAGAATGTCTGTATGACACTTGCACTGATGCCCTGCCTCTGAACACCAGATTTTGACCTTTCATCCCTAGAAAGACTTTCCAACTCCCAACACTGTCTTACAAGGCACTATCTTCTGTGCTGTCATTGCAATATTCCAGCCTTACATATCGTGGTTGATACCCTGTTGTCTCCAAAATAAAAATAGAGTGCACAGGTCAGACATGAAATATCTCAGTGCCTTGATGGGAATAATCACTGTAGAATTATGATTTCTTTGGGTTTTCAACTATCAGTTTTGAAGAGTCTTTTGGTCTCTTGCAAGTCTCAAATGACATCATAAAACCAAATTTTTTTCACAACACATTGTACTTCCCATAGGTACTAACCATGTACTGGGACCAGTGAAATCTAACAGATTCCATTGTTTCTACACAAAAATAAATGAGGAATTTGATCCTGTAACTACACTAACATTCAGTTACAACCCAAGGAACCCAACACATTATTATCCAAGGTAACAGCCCTAATGAGAGCAGTCTCATAAGCAAACTGGTGCTGCTTGTGAAATACCAGGAGTCACACAGGAAAAAATGTTCCCATAATTTTGGTAGTATTTGAACCTCTGCTAAGCACCCAGTGAAGAAACATAGCAGCTTCCCTTCCAAGAAGTGACTAAAGTAGTAGATGATTCAGTAAGTAGAATGGTAGGTTGTGTAATGCAAGATTTAACACGCTCACCCTTTTTTGCCAAACTGCCATGATTGCTTGAAGGCCCATTTCCAGCAGAGGTTCTTGTGCCCGGGGTTAGGATTAAGAACAGACTGTGAATGATGCCTGCCTTAGCATATTCTGGTTTAGGCTTTATGGCACAGGCTGCTCAAAAGCAGAGAAAGGTCACTTGCAGCATTAGTAGGCAATTGTGACTCCAGGTGAGCGATGAATTTAAGCACTAATTACCACTTGTAACACTAATGAGGATCTTCACATGCCCTTGTGGAAGTGCAGCTCTCACAATGTAGTATTTATGTGATTTGGCTGGTTTTTTTTACCCTCAGACAGCAATGGATTCACAGAGATATTACAACCTACACTCTCTGCCTGATCACACAGTGAGACATGAACCCAGCTCTTCAAACCCCCAGCTCCATGTCCCAGCCATGGGACCTTGGCATTGCCCCAGCCCCCAAATCCACTTCCAAAGGAATGGGAAGTTTTCTATTTGCTGTTCACAGGAAATACAGAAAATTTCCCCATTGGTCATGTCAATGACAGACATCATGCCTGAAAAGCGTGGCAGAATGCACTCGTGTGGGAATGACCTGCCTGGTTTCCCAGCCAGACCAGAAATGAACTCCTGTCCCAAGCCAAAGGAGTTCGGAAGCAGCAAGTTACTGGCAGCAAATCCTTATTATCAGGGGATCCACCATAGTCCTTTTTTCTCAGAAATCCCTATTGCTTCCTACTGCTGAGTTTAAAGAAGAAAAACTTTCCAAGCCCAAGGAGGTTGCACATTAGAGTGAAGAATCCTATAAAGGAACAATAATTTGGAGTTTGTAACTGCTCAGTTTAAAAGAGCACTGCAGTGATTGAAAGAGTCAGCTAGAAAGTAATCTGAAGAGATAATTTTATCTGCTGTCAACACAGAACTTCCCGTCTGCATAGCATTTATCTCAATGTAGAAGTTGCTCCCTTTCTCATAGAGACTAACACTTTAAAAATCAATATGAGCATCTCTTGAGTATTTTCCCTTCAGAGGCTGTTTTGGTGTTTAGTAGTGAGCCAAGAGGCTGCCCAGCCCCCTCAGCCTCAGTGTGACACTGTTGGGGGTCCAGTTTCACCCATCTGATTTTTCAAGTCTCCAGATGCTGCTCAGAGCTGGGGTCCCATTTCACAGGCTGCGCCGCTCAGCTGCCTGCACACATCGGCCATCGCACCCCCCATAACTCGGGGCTAGCCTGTGTGTAACTCAGTAGCCCTGATGATTTGCACCATCAGGAACTGTTTGGAAAGATCAAAGTTTCACCCTTTTCTTTTTAACCAGTAACACCTTCCTTTTTCCCCTGTAGCACAAGCTTTGGTCGTTCTTCATGTAGTATTGTCTTCCTCTTCAGTATTTAACACTAAATAATTTGTGTGCATGGGTTTAAACCTCATTACAAAGCAGAAATCATTCCTCATTTCTGCCTGAGACACCATTAAAGCTTTTAAGTGGGACTAGACACACCATGGTGGAGCACGCAGATATTTGAAACACGGGAAAGAAGAAAACACAACAGCCCATGGGTTTGTGCTGAGACCTAAATATGGAACTTATTACTGTGTTTGTGCAGCAGATGCAATACCCCAGTGTCATTTTCAAAGGAGGCAGATTTTTGTTCTTGTAAAGGGTATGTTAAGAGCAGTATAAAAAAAAAAATATCAAATAAGCTATTTTTTCATTTGAGAGTTCAAGCCATAGCTGAGGAGAACTGCTAAGCTTTATTTCACTCACTAGCAAAGCCAGTGGCTCAAAACAGAGTGAAAATCCTCCCTGCAGTACTCATAAGTAGCAGGGCTATGGATTTACTGCTTCAGAGAGCTAATTCCTACAGCTGCTTCCCAATGCTGCAGCTCCTCATTTCCGCTACACCAAAAACACCTGGCTGGGAAAGGACAGCCCTGGGAGACCTGCTTGTAGATGTCAGTCTGGATTTACTCTGCTCAGCCCTCCCTCTGCTCAGGAGGAAGGAGCTCAGCACATGAGATGTATAAGAGATGTACAGCTGAAGATCTGATTTTTGCTATGACCAAAACCCAAACCAAAATTTTTCAATTTAATCTCCAGTTGGGGAAAATAATCTCTAGTTTTTCTTTTTGGCACATGCCCACAAAATCCTTGTATCTAGCCAAGAATTGGTGTTAAAACCCACACAAAAGGTCTGACCAGGCCAACACAAAAAGCCACTAACTCCCTTGGGTGCACCCAACACAAGCAGCTGCAGCAGGGAGCATGTTGCTCACATCAAACCCTTTCCTTTCTCATCCTTTCCAAAACAGCACTTATAGATCTGGGACAGGGCTTCTATGCTTTGAACAGCAAACTTTTTACACTACCATCCCCAACAGTGGAGCAAACACCCCAAGCTCACAAAAAGCAAGAAACATTCCCAGCCTGGAGTCCCCATGCTGTCACACCCCATCCCTCCCCCAGCACCACCTTCTCTCACGGGATAAACCACTCTGTTTGTATTAGGCAAGATTAATTTATGTAGATTTAGCTGTGCAGCTGCCATAAATCAAAATGAAAGAAAAATATCTAAAGCATAATCCCTGTTTATTTAACAGTTTCTGCCCATGTTTCTCATTTCTTCTTCACTCCACGCTGGAGCCCTTGTAGGGTTTCCTATCAGCCGTGGCCCCATCCCACTACACTGCCCACAGAGGGAATATCACAACCCACCAGTGACTTTATTGGAGGGCTCTGAGTGAGCACACTTGTCATCAGATCCTCGGGCATCTGAAGAGTCGCTGCAGCTGCCTTTCATTGCCCATCAGCGTTTCTGTGCACCGGCCCGGCTGTGCCAGGCGATAGCACACAATGGCTCTTGTATGTGCTTTATCAAACTACCCGGCCTAATCCTCATGAAAACATTGGCTGATGAAGTGTATTGGCGTCTACAAGCTTTGTGTGGGCTGTTCAGCTGCGTTGTTCTGCATGGTTGTGCTTCCCCTCGCACGCGAGCGGTGCCAGTGCCGGCTCTCCCTGGCGGCGTGGGCAGACAGAGCTGTTGTTATGTGCTTTGCAAGGGCTCCTGTCCAGCCTTGGAGCTCACAGTGTGCTGGAGGGAGCCACACAATGTGAAAACAGGATGGAGAGGTGCTTCCCCGTCTTCTGAAAGTATGCCACAACGATCTTTAATTTAGCTGGAAAAAACATGGGCTTAATGTTTTATCCTAATGTTGCAAGTCTCATGGTGAGACTCTCCCAACAGTTTGGTGCCAACCACAAACCTAGAACCAGTAATAAACCCCTTACTAAAGCCCATTGTAAAAGATCCCTATAAATCCCACAAATATCTGCTGTGGCTCATGTTCTCACAAGTACAACAGTGAATCTCAGATACATATGGGTTACTTGCACCTCCAAACAATTTTAGCACTATCTGGAATAGAGTTTCTGGACAACAAATTCCCTGAAAGTGAATATTACACTGCTGTAATATTTTTCACAGCCATGATTGTATTCTTATGTCAGCTGCTCTAAGTAAAAGTTTTTTCAGAGGGGAAAAATACTCAGATCCTGCTCATTCCCTCATCCCAGTTATTTACAGCCCATTTTGACTCTTCAGTGTCAGAACATCTTGGATTCAAAGGTAGATAAAAGCCCTACCAAGCTGTCTAGTCCATCACAGACCTGTTCTGCATCTCCTGAGTCACAAAACTGTCATCCAGAAGTTCATGAGAGAAAAGAAATTACTCTTTTTCAAACAGAGAATTTACTTTAGGTGATTTCTGGTAAGCTGTGCCAAGCAATCCCACAGCTGGGACATTTTCCACACACATCTATCTTTTTTGCCTTTGAGGAGGCAATGTGCTGTCACAACTTGGCCAGTGCTTTCAGGCTGAACCCAAGCCAATCTAAAGCTGTTATTGTTGGGCTTCTGAGCCTGGAGGGAACACTAACAAATGACAGTTTCCAACTTGCTCAAGGTAAAACGTTTCTCTGCCTTGGCTTTGCTGCTTATGTAGAACCAGCAGGGCTGAGGGTGAAGCAACTTTTTCTATGAAGACACTTCATCCAAAGGTCCTTCCCCTGCTTTTGTACCAGAGTGAGACCACAGCCATGAACTATCACCACACATTTCAGTAATTACCCTGAGGCTGCCAAAGCATTTCTGCACTTTATAGATAGGAGACAAAGAGACAACAATTTGTCAAGCTTCGTTCACGCTGGGCGTGGGATAGAAACCAAACACAAGTGCTCTCAACTCTAGTCCACAGCTGGATTCTTCACTGAAGGAGGAAGAAGTTCACTGTCTCTTTTCCCATCCCAAGCTGCATGAACCCAGCTTGATGAAAATTACATCCAACCTGCAGGCTCCTATTCCAAGGTAATAGGTGAATAATTGCCAATTAACTATGCTTTGAAATCTTTGTTTTTCAGCAAAGGAGTCTGTTTTTCCATGCTGTGTACACACAATAAGAACCAGACCCATCCTGGGTGGTATGGAGACAGTAAACTCATCAGGAACAGTGTACTCTGCCATATGAGACATCGTTTTATTTGATGCCAAAGAGGAAGAGCGGGTGGGAGGAAGGAGGATATGTAGTGCATTTTCTCCCTCCTCTCTCTGCCCAGGCACAATCAATTTTTGTAAACTCACAGTGGAGCCTGTTTCCACCCAAAGGGCACTCATGCAGTTCTTGGACATATGTTCTATGTCTCAACAAAACATCATCAGAAACAACAGACAACAAACAAAACAGTCTGTTCTCCTGAAATTTCTATGAGGAACATTACTGAAAGGGTTAAAAGTGATCAGTAAAGATCCTATAAGATGCTCTACAGCACTTAAAAAGAAAAGAAAATCTCTAAAAATATGTACAAACCCAATATTATGAAGTTATGCTCACAATGAAGAGCTAAATCACCAGAGCCAAAAAGTAGTGAGCAATTTTGTTCTCAGCGCACTTCTATTATAACGTTTTACAACCGCTTGACTGACGTCAAATTCAATAACACATCATTAATAGGGTTTTTGTTCAGCTTACACTCAGATGTTTTTCCTGTTTTAAATCTCTCCTTATAAATCTCAAATTAGATTTTATACAAGAAGATTTATCAAGGTTTAAAAGAAAATATGAACATAGCTGATGCTTGAATTGATACACAATAAAAGCGCAGCAGGATGAGTTTTTATCACAGACAGGATGCAAGATAACACATCACAGCCCTGTGCTATGGTTATTGCCAGGTAGGACCAGCACCATCACTCCCAGCAACTTCTTCAAAGGGAGAAGGAAATCAGAGAAGCAATAACTCCACAAGGAAAATGTGAATAAAAACTTCTATATAATAGACAAAGGTTGCAATGTAACAAGGCTACAAATGATGAAAGCTCTCTCATTTTGGTATGCTCCCACCAGAAACCAGTGTGGCAACAGGTCACTCCTCAGTTCTTCTGCAACCATAGTATCTTCATACAGAAAAAAAAAAAAAGATTAAGAGGCAGCTAAATGAAACCTTCAAAGAGGACAGCCATGTTCCAATGCACGCTGCTACCTGAGCCCTAGGAAAATGGAAAAGATAAAAGTTCAGCCTGGCAGCCAGGAGAAACATCCCATCAGGACGATATATGAGATCACCATGTAAGCTCCCATGGGGAAAAACAGTAAAGCAGTTTCTTACTACTTTTAAAATCACCCAAAGAGTTTTGTGGCAGGGCATAATCCTACACAGGAGAAACCAGAATTGAGGCAAGATTAGGGTGATCAAGTAGATTTATAATTATGCACCACCAGCAGCTTTCCTTAGGCCACGGCAGGACCAAGCCCCAACATTCTCTCAAGCAGAGATATCACCCCAGCAGGAAACATGGGCAGAGTGCCCTGTGCCCCCCCTGTGCAGCCAGAATAGCCCTGGGATTCTGGGTGGAGCCCATCCTCACACAGAGATTGTGAGAGGAATGGTGGGGGAAGAACAGAATTAAAGAACAGCAATAGGCACCATGCATTTTACCTCCAGGTGATTGGTAGGGGGCCAGAACACGCTGGAAACAACTATATTTTTTACTGTTCAATAGAGACTGAAGTACTTTTTAATGAGTGCCTGGCCCCGAGCCTGCTGCCGGGGAGATGTCAATCAGTCTGGCCAACATGCCCAGCAGTAGGAGAGATGTAGAAGCCAGGCTCTGGGGAAAAGCCAGATTTATAATTGCAGAGAAAACTTTGTGAGAAGGTTAAAAAAATGCCAAAACATTGGTTTTGAGTCAGGATCTAGGTTTGTGGCATGGTGGCAGGAAAGGGTGCCTGTGAGTGGGAAGCCCATCAAAGCCAGGGCTGCAGCTCAAGCTGGAACGCCCAGCAACTACCCTGGCACACGCCAAACCATGGCTGTCTCACCCAAGAGCAGCAGCATTCCCACGTCAGTCCCAGGAGACAGGAGAGCCTGTGATTGCTGCGTGCCAGCAGGACAGCGATGACAGACATGCCATGGACTAAAGAGCAGAAATACCCACCAAAACACACCAGCACCAGGAAGGCAATGGGGGATGGCAGCTGGGTCACATCTGACTTGTTCTAATTTTTTTGGAGCCTGTCCCACCAGTCACTCCAGCATGAAGCAATGAGCAGCAGGAGAAGACCAGCAACCCCAGCACCAAGGAACTCGCAAATGTTGCTGAGGGTGGCTTGACCATAACTCATCTCTGCCATGTAAACACCACAAGAGAGAAGAGCCAGTGGAGAAAGATGCTAATAATACATCAAAACCCTAGTGTTACATTAGTGTGTGACTGCAGAAGGACTATGGTGACAATGAGGGAGAAAAGGCAGCAACGCCTCAGCCCCACAACTCATCTTTGCAGTCCCCTCCCCTCAGCAATCATCCCCCAACTCAAAGTCATCCTATCTGCAAACAAATGAAAACCAAACTTGGACTCTCAAATGACTAATTTTAGTTCTGGATTTGTTCCTCTGTTTTTTCCCCTTCCCTAAAAAAAAAAAGGGAATAAGGCTGTAAGGTATAATGAAAGCAGCATGTGAAAGCAATAAACCAACTGCAGAGCAACCTAAACACCCATGTGTGGCTGATCTGAATTCTGTGAGTTGGGGGAGATGCACAGCATGGCTCAGCTCTGGCTTGCCCACACAGCAGCACCCACAGCCTGCATCAGAGACAGGCACATCCCTGCACCCAGACCCCAAACTTCCATGTGCTGCAGAATGCCATAACACACTATTTCTCGGGTAGATTCTCCCCCTGGTACTGCTCACTCCATTTCTGGACATGACTTGAGATGTGTTTCCCCATCCCCAGTGACACCCTTTGGTCAGCTGAGAGCCCCAGTCCAGCTGGAGGGTGGATACACAACTTGCCTTGGCAAAACTCCTTTTCCCTGCAAGATCTGACAGAGCCCAGACACCTCTGCTTGCCATGTCACACTAAAGCAAAGTGTGGAGCTCTGCATCCAGAGCTGGGGCCACCAACACAAAAAGGACACGGACCTGTTGGAGGGACTGGAGCAGGGCACGAAGATGCTCAGAGGGCTGGAGCAGCTCTGCTATGGGAAAGGCTGAGAGACCTGGGGCTGTTTAGCCTGGAGAAGAGAACACTGCAGGAAGACTTTAGAGCCCCTTCCAGTGCCTAAAGGGACTCCAAGAGAGATGGAGAGGGACTCTGGACAGGGACCAGGGCAGGAAAAGAGGACAGGACAAGAGGAAAGGGCTTCAAACAGAGAGGGCAGGGTTAGGTGGGGTACGAGAAAGAAATTCTTCCCTGTGAGGGTGGTGAGACCCTGGTAAAGGTTGCCCAGAGAAGCTGTGGCTCTCCCACCCCTGCAAAAGTTCAAGGTCAGGTTGGATGGGGCTTCTGGTCTAGCAGAAGGTGTCCCTGCCCATGGTAGGGACAGATAAAACTGGATGATCTTTATGGTCCCTTCCAATTCAAACCATTCTGGCATTCCATTTGTATATCTGGGGTCTTCAGATCCTTTTCCTAGAGCTGCAGCACCATGGCACATCCTCCTGATCCATGAGCTTGAAAGGCCCAAAGCACAGACAGCAGCATGTCTGTGCTTTCTGTCAACATGGGAACATTTCCAAAAGGAAAACCACAAAAAGCGTGCCTCTTAACACAGGAGACCCCAGCACCAACAATAAGCTTTTATCAATTAAAAAAACCCAACAAAATAGCTCCCGAATCCCCCATGCAAGAGTCAGCTCTGCATTCAGATGGTATTTCTGAGATAAAGTTGCCTTGGGTACAACAGGTAAGGAAAAGGTCACTGGGTTTCACAGTCCAAGCTATATTTCACATACTACATGAAATATGAACACATTATGCTTTACAGAGATCAAACTGAGTAATTATAAATGTGATACTCCAACAACATTGAAATTCAGCTGGATTCTTCTCTCTGCATTTCCAAACAATGTGGGAAGTATTGACTTACTAAGATGAAGGACATCTGTGTATTTCAACAAAGCTAATACAGCTCTATCAATGACTACTAAACTAGAAGGGCCTGTGATCACAAAAACAAGCCATTTATTCACCACATGGCTCAGGGCACACTGTGGTGAGCTTCCCTGTGCCTTTGTGAGCTTGAAAACCCAAGTAAAGTTCAGCTGAAAACCAGATGCTACTGCTACTGAACTGACCTCTCCTGGATAAATCAAGTGCAAGAACCTCAGTCCCATTGGCACAGCTGAGTCTCAGCCCAGCACCAAACACTTGCATCTGTGAGCAGAACTGGACCAAGAGCCCACCCCAGCAAGCCCTCTGTGTTGCAAAACTTATGCCCTTGCCCTTTTTTCTCAGCAGCAGGCTTGAGGTTCTGGCTTTTGTCTAGAAAACAAACAGTTGGCCACATACAGCCTTGGTTACTCGATGTGGTAAAAGGGCTGCTGCAATTACTGCAGTGTGCAAGACAAGAAGCATTTCCTTGGGTGACAGCGCCAGTGGTACCCGACCAGGACCTGGCCCAGGCTCAGAAGAGCCATTTCCATGTGCTATTTTCAGTAACCAAGTCAGTTCCCAGCCCATTTCACCACACAGAGCTGCAGACGCTACTTGTGCTGGTATTGCTGCTGTGTTGAGACGCTTTGGTTGGATGACAGCTTGAAATAACTCCCTGCTCCAGCAGGGTAACCAAGAGCAGACCTTGGCTCCTGCGTCTTGCCGCTCCTTTGTAGTGCTGGATCCCAAAATAGAGCTAGGGATATGTTTCGAAGTTCTGAGGTTTTTGTTGCTGTTGCCTTTCAAACCCCGGTCTCCAAGCCCACTTGGAAAACCACAGACCAAACACAAGTCATGATATTTTGTGGCAAGATTAAAAAAAAAGCCTGGAAGGACCTCTTGGTAAACTACGCACATAGCATTTCAAAGCCACGTACAACTTCGTGTGTAGTAAATCAAAATGACTTCAGCATTCAAGCAGCACAGTATTCCATGGAAGAGGCTGTTGCACTGCAGAATTTACAGTTGTCCCAAACGTGAAACGTGGGCTGGGATCACGCAAGAGGATCTGCAGCCCCAGGACGTGCACAGAGCATCCCCAGCTGCAGGCAGGGTCACGAGGACAGCGGAGCTTCCTCGCATGACAGAGCACGTGGAGCTGGGGCTGTGGCCAGCACTCCCCTACACGTACCTGCACCTTGCCTTTCTCACTAAATAAGCAGCAAAAAAGCAGGAAAATAATGGTTTTAGTCCCTGGAAAGGTGTTCATATTTTTAACACAAGGAAGCACTCATCTGCACACACATACACAGGTAAATTGCATCCACTCTATATATTAAAAAAGTCACACAGGCATGTGCAAGAGAAATATTTTGCAATATAATGCAGATCTATTCAGAGTGGAGGATGGTAGTGAATTGAATACATGGTAACTTAATTCTTCAGCCATGAATTCAAAGCTACAACCTGCATTATTCCTTCCTTCCCCTTTATGGAAAGTGGTGGGGGAAAATGACCTCCACAAACCCTCAGTGATGGAGAACTTGAAGCTTGTGTGATTTCCCAGGAGAAGCTCTTCCTCACGAGCCCCAAAAGCCCTCTCCAGGGTTCCTTCCCTTCCACAGCTTCCTGCTCTCTGCTCGTCATTGGCATTTGCAGGATTAGACCCTGGGCAAACAGAGGGGGAAAAAGGAAGGTGCCCAATCTCCAGGAACATATCACTGTCCCACAGGATGCCCTGCTGCTGCTGAGCAGCCAAAGCTGCTGGTCCAACTCCCCTTCTCTTGCTGGACAGTTGGAAACAGAGCATTTCTGGAGTGGGTTTGTGCCCTTGAGTTGCATGGCCAAAGAAGAAATAAACACTGTTTACACCAACCAATATTTCCTGTTGATTAATTCATCAACCAGACCCTTTCTTCTGGAAATCAGGTTATTACATCCAAGACATTCAAGTCACAAAAAAAAAAATTAATGTTCCCCAACAATCTTTTAACAATACTGCACAAACTATCACTTTTTCCTTAAAAGTAGTTGTGCCAAGGACTTCTGCTGTATCCTTTTCCACCAGCCCACACAAGCACTATCTTGCTCACACAGGTGCCTGGGCACAGCCAGCACAGCTCCACACAAAGTAAGATTAAAATGCTAAAACAGGCATCATTTCAGATACAAAATGTCCTTTCAATCCTGCCTTACTGGGTTGTTTCAACCCTGACCTTGGTCTGCTGGACTTCTTAGAAACAGGGCCTTCAAACCTAATTCAGGATTATTCCCTGGTGAGCTGCCAAAGACAACACCACCACCAAGGTCCATTTTTTGGCACAGTTCCTAGAAAGACCCTTGTAATTCCCCAAACTGTACATTCTCTGTGGATGAAAAGGAAAACAAATAGTACCACCAGGCTTTTTTTCCTGAAAATGTCCTTGTTGGAAAACTCTTGTGCTTGGAGCTATGCCACTCAAATTCATCAGAGGGGAGAATCTGTTTATTTGCACATCAAGTACATTTTATTGTTTCTGGACATCAGTATGTAAATTGTCAAGTATAAATTTATTTTTCCACTAGCTTAAGTTTTTCTCTGCTCTATAATTGCCATAATCCAAGAAACAGCCTATGTTTCAAAGAACTCCATTTTAGTGTGCTACAATCTCATATGATCAGAAAATCTGATTAGAAAAATCTCCTACTGGTATTTAGGATCTTATTTTTCAGCTGACTCAGAACAAACCTCTCCTTGGCTCCAGGAGATATTTGACATGTCTTAAAATAAAGTCTTTATTGAAAAAAAAACAAAGACTAATGACTATTTTTTTCTGTGCTGATGAAAACAGACATGCATACATATTCTTCTGTCAATGGCATCATTCCAGTGCTCAGATTAATCAATTCCTGCACAGTCAGAAATGTTTCAACACAGCACAGTTACCAGTTTAAAGCAACACACATGAAGAGAAAGTCAGTGAAATCAGAACTCCAAAGAGACAGAAGAAAAGAAAGCCATTGGGAGGGGTCTGAAACAAAGAGCAGTCACTTGACAGAGTTCAAGAAGCTTGTGGACAACAATGGCAAACACGTGGCAGGATTTTTGGTGGTGGTATGATGCTGGTATGATTTGGCTCATCCTGTGGTGAGCCAGGAGTTGGACTTGATGATCCTTATGGGTCCTTTCCAAGTCAGGATATTCTAAGGTTCTATGAGCCTAATCCATGGGGCAGAAGACCTGACCATGTCTCAGGAGGTTTGGGTTTACCCACTGCTGCCCTTCAGTAGCAACTTGCTCAAGGTTACAGTGCTGTAGCCTTCAGCAAGACATTTCTTCTTGTGCCTACACTTCTTAGAAGTGTTTTTAAATTGGTAAATACTAATTTGTTTAGGACAAGGCATATCTTCCTGCAGTTTATGTTACTATCAGGCTCTGCAGTTCTTAATTAAATGCTGCTGCTACTAATGAAAGGATGTAGGCATAAGGAAAGGAATTAATTTACTCCTCAGTTGCCCAATAGCTGCTTTTAGTAATTGCAGACAATTCAAGGCTATACATGTAACTGAGAAAGACCCAGCTATCCTTGGACAGGACACAAGTTTCTTTCAAGCTACAAAACCAGCAAATAATTAATTTTGAAAATAATCACAACAAATGACTTTATGTCCTTCCAATACTCCAAAGGTGTGCATCTTGTTTAGTCACAGATAGAAAACTAGAGAGTTCTGAGAATAACAGATTTTGATACAGAAAATAGATAAAATTGGTAAAAGCACACAGCTGGGTTTGAGAGCTGTTTATCCTTCATATTCCACGCAGTATTCTGCTTTCCTGTCCATAAGAGCCAAATACTACAGCAGGCCTTGAAATGGACACTTCAGTGTGATTCTGATGGGATTTCCACTGGCCTCTATGGGACAGGACAAGGGAGTATCTATTTTGGAATTAAAGCCTGCTTTGAAACAACAAAAGCTCCACATTAATGCTGTGACATTTCATTGATGGCTTTAGACTTGTATACAGCAGTGGTCTATCAGATCAAAATGCACAGTGCTTTCTTGTGATCTCCATAACTATGATGCTTTGTGGAGGATTTCCCTCACACTTACATCCAAAACTCAGGTTTCTGCGTACAAAAATATTTTCAGATAATCCCCTTTTGGTAACAAGGAACAACGCTTCCATTTCACAAGATAGACATGAAAATACATTTAGAAAAGAATTTTCTTTCTGCATATAAGTTTAAAACTGAGTGACAAATCATTGCCTGTTTTGGAATAACCAGTATCCCTGAGGCTCAGGAACATCAGCACTTGCAGGCTGAAGTGGTTTTTTTATGAGCAAAGTACTTATACCAAGTCAATTTTGTGTATTATAAAGTTGTTATGAAGTGTAACTAATATGCAACATAAGCAAGACCTAAACCTATAAGAAGAAAAGGGGGTGGGTTTTTTAATCAAAACCAAGGTGCAGATTTCTTTTTCAGAGTTTTTCCACATATAGTCCCAGTGACCGTAGACAATAGGCTGAACACATAACTAAAGCTGATTTCAGACCCAAGTTTAAAAAGCTTTCACTTTAAGAGTAATTTTGTCACCATCTGAAGCAAAAGGAGGACAATTGCGTGACTACTTTTGTCTGCTCTCTGAAAACACTGCTGCAGAGGTAGAATTTCCCATAAAACCCTAAGCCTGAGTGCAAGGACTCAGACTACATGTATAAGTTTGTGATGTTCTCTGGAACTTATGTCATACATTAGGGTTTGGCAGTAGCCTTACTTCCTTCTCATTTTCTGTTCTTCATTAAAACATGTTGGGAACAGGACTTAGGTTGTTCATGTCTCTATTGCGTAATTCTTTGCTTTAAATACTTCTCAGAAGGTGGAAAGTCAAAGGGAATTAAAACAAAGGGAAACTCCAGTGATTAGAACAAAACTGTGTTTGGGAATAACCAGCCCATAAGGAATATGCCAGCAGATGGGTCAGGTGTGCTGGAGACAGAAGGACAGACTGCTCCTTTTGGCCCCAGGTCTGCTCCTTAGGGGAATAGAGGCACAATAAAGAGGCAAAGTAGCAGATCTGGTGCCAATTCTTAGGGAGTTTCTGTCGACAACATCTGTGCTCATGTCAAGCACTTAGATGATATCAAGATAAACTGGGCTTTCCCACAAACAGCAGTTTGTAAAATCTAGAAAGGAAATCTGGAACAGGGCTGAGAATTAGCATTAGAGCTTCTTTAATCATCTGAGCTCCAGAGCACCTCCTGCTCTATTTTCACCCATTCCTGTGCTACCATGGTATGACAGCTCAGCACCAGCATGGAGATGGAGCTGTGTTTTATTCCTGTCCTCAGCTTCCCAGTGATGACAGCTCCTCACTGACTGATGTGGTACTTGTCTCTTCCTCAAAACCAACATGCCATGATTATTGCTTGATTCTTTTTTACAACCCCTCAAGGCTGCAACCACCTCTCCAGCCCCTGCAATGCTCATCTCCAAGCCTTTTCCACGAGGCCAATGTGTCAAGGCAGTTCTCAGGCACAATTGCATTCAACAGGATCATATCACCCCCAGCCAGCCCAACAGCACCATTCCCATGTAGAACAGTTAGGTAAGAATGCAGCTCTGTTTATTTACAGACTTTGTACCAATGTGGTATGAATCACAGCAAGGGGAAGGGGCGCACATCCGTAATTGCTCTGGGAATAGACTGGTTTGCTTACTCCAAAGGAAAGCAGAGAATTTATTTAATGCAATAGGTCAGTTGTGCAGTACTACATCCCTGGGGAAAAATTCTTCTCTATCAACCAGCAACAAAAATAAATAGACCATTCTGCCCAACAGTCACTTAAAAGTGCTGCAGCCCATCTGTACATAAAAGTAGATTTTAGGAGAGTTACCCATAATAAATTAAACTCCAGCTCCTCATTTAGTAAGTTATAGTCCCTCTACCAAAACAAGATAATGGGAAATGAGACTATAAGGATGCACTATAAACCTAGAGGGACTTTCATCAAACCCTAAAATTATAAGGAATATCTGCAAACTGCATCTCACTAGTTCATTAAAGTAAGCATTTGATACTTTAATCTCTTCCTATGAAAGCATGCCATCCATCAAAACTATGTTTCTGCTTAGGAAATGCAAGGAGTATCAATTTGATTCTCTAAATTAGAGGTACTAAAAAAATATCCACACTGAACTAAAAAATAGCCCCAAACTACTTATTCAAAATGCTTGTTACATTTTACAGTGCTGGACAGAGATTGAAATTTTCAAGCCAACCCTGAGCAACAAAGAGCCTACTTAAAATTTATGGATAGATTTCAACTTGCTCAGAAGAGAATGCATTATTTAATGTCACTAGAAAAATATTATTAGAATATGTTTCTTTTATTGATGAAATATGAGTAGAAACACACTAAGGGAATTGATACATAAACACACAAAGACCTACATTGTTCCTTCTGGAAGTAACTTCTGAAAGCATAAATGAAAACTCTTCACTGCTCTGAGCTTCAGAAGTAACCCACATATAAAAAATATCCTGATGATTGTATCTTTCCCATCAAAACCCAAATACAGCTCCTGCGCTTTGCCATCAATGCCTCACAGCTTTCAAAAGCTGGCTGGATTTTAGGGAAAGCAGATGAAGCCCAAGAGACAGGGCTCGGGAGCACACAAACAAGCTCCTGATAATCCACAGGAAAGGAGATAAGTGGGTTCAACCTGGACCCCTTGAGAAGAAAACAAGAGGAAAGCCTCCTTCAACACCACTGCCTGAATCACACGCTGCTCCGTTTACCATCATGGTGGCCTGCAACAAGGGGCTTCAGCAAAACAAAAAACATCTGAAATGCAGCAGCTTTGAGGGCAGTTTCTTCCTGGAGCTGGAGAAGGAAGAAGGGGAGAAGCAGACAAGCCATGTTGGAAAGAGCATCTCCCAGACCCTGGAGATCTCATGCCTGGAGTCCCAGCGTGGGTTGGACCCTGGGGACTTTGCACCATGGAGAGCTTTACCTGAACCAGATTAAAAGAGCAGAGAACTGTCCCTTGACTTTTCATCACCACTGGCTGGAGGAATTACAAGCACAATGAGAAGCCTGGTGGGCTCAGACACTGACAAACTTCTCTGCTTAGTGGGAAGTAGGGAAAAGAGTTCCTATTTCCACTTAACTTCATCTTGACTTAAAAACAACAAAACAAAACAAACCCAGGCCTCTCATCATGCCTTTTTTATTTTAACTCTCTCCAAGCCTCACCTAGTAAAGTACTCTAAGACAGCTCTTTCCCAAGGCTGGCACATCCCCATACCTGAAACTGTCACTGCTCAGGACGTCATGAGCAACCTCTTCAGCTATATTTCACAGGTGAAGAAAGAACATTTTTCTTCAGAAAACATCTCTCGAAAGAGGCTTGTATTTGGTACAGAAGGGTTGGTGGTTTTCCATTCCTGCAAGGAACCCTCAGTGAAGAGGAGATGCTCCTGGGAGGTAGCCAGGGTCAGCACTTCAGACCTCAATTAGTCATACTAGAAATCAGCAAATTTTAAAACCAAGGTGCCAGTACCAGCATTTAAAACCAGGGTAATTCACAAAGCTGAAGAACAGGATTTTTGTTCCTCTGATGGCATTCAAACAGTGCCTGTGCTTTTGGACTCATTCATTTTTACGTGCTCTTATTGAAATTATGCCTCCTGCTCCCAGAGCTATAGGTGCCCAGAGCAACCTATGGCTCAGGGAAACAAATTCAGACAGAAGGCAAAATAGTTACTTCATGGGGAATAACTCCTCATGGAGATCCCAAACCTTGTGGGCATCTCCCTAAATCTCCACCCTGATGGTAACAGCTGCTTATCAATCAACACCACTTTCAGTAGGAGTCAGACAAGCCTGTGAAGTGACACGGGGTGGAAGGCTAACAGGAACAATGGTTATATAATTTTTTAGTTTCTTGACATGAAGGCTGGGGATGACACTGCATCCTACTGGGAAAACTAAGGCACAGAGATTTATCCAGCTAAAGCATAAACTCATAAATCCATGGGCAGGAACCCAGGAATTCTCAGTGATGTTTATTATTCTCTGAATACTTTCTAATAAATTCCCTCTTTAGTACAAAGCCTGCCTGATCCAACTGTACATATTTACTTAGTATTCTCTCAAGTGGCTTACAGACTGGCTCAAAAAAAAAATTCCATAGTGCTTTTTCAAGAAAAGCTAGATACACTGGTTGGATGCAACGGCAGATTTCTTTTCATTGCACTCCAGATGGTCCTGATCCTGAAACCAACATCCACCAGACTCAGAGATTTGCAAAGGGTCCATCCACCCAGCCAAACCACAACCCAACTGAGCACTGAAAATCCTGGTACCTTGGGCAGACATTGCCAAACAGAAGAAAATAATACATCTTTGCACAGTGTCAAAAGGAAGAGGCAGCAGCAGAACATGTCCCCTCAGACCTCTCACTTCTAGAGCATCTTGTTTCGTATGAATACCTTTTTGGGGTTTTTTTTCTCTAGATAACACACTCCAGCAAGGATGCCAAGAGTGATTAAAATCAATTGTCTCCTCCTTGAGAACTTCAGAAAGGGTCAGCCACTCACCCCACAGAACTGCTGACAGATGCCTAAAAAAAAACCTACCAACCCAAACCAAAAACCCCAACATTTCAGTTCAACAAGTCTCCTGGAAAAGCCAGACCATGTGTTCTTCACCTCAGGGTGAAGAAGAGAGGAAGCCTCAGCTATTTAACAGACTCAAAAATTTGGATGACAATCCTCAGTGCCACATGTGGCAGCAAGGGTTACTTCATTCAAGCTAAAACAACATGTTAGGAGCTTTTTTTTTTCTTCCCACTGCAACATTACTTAATGGATGAATCAAGGAGAGCAACCCTGAAGGGCAAACTTCTCTTAACTGTGGAAAAGGCATGTTAAATAAGTAGTACAACACTTCTGGGATGCATTCAGCATGTCCTGGCTGCAGGCCCAGGAACATAAATCCATTCCTTACACTGGATTGAGTTTGCTTCAGTCTTTCCACTGGATGCATTCCAAAGCCTTGTCCATCCCAACAGCAGCATCTCCACATCCCTCCATCCACATCCTCATGTTTTTCAAGAGCCCAGTTGACTAAAACTTCTTGATTGCCTCAGAGTAAGTCCAGGCCTCAGAGCTTGTCATGCCCAGTTAGTAACTCCTGAGGCATTGCCAACATCAATCCAGGGAACCTGGGCTGCTCCCACATATGGGGACTGTTCAGAACATTCTTAGCAAGGAGGAAACCTCTTCAGCCCATGACACCATCAATTACACTCAACAGCAGTGGCAGAGGGGGAAAAAAAAGATTTCTCAGGGGAAGAGGAGTCTGAACTCACGTTCGTGCAGACAGACTCATCAACCCCTTCTCTTGGGTTTCTTATTATAAGAGAAAAATATAAGCAAGATCCCAGACGATCAAAAGACCAAGTGTCAGTGTCAGATGATTCATGACCGCCCAGTTCCTCTTCATTTCAAGAGTGACAAAGTAAAATAAATTAAACCCAGCTGACTAAAACAAGCCATCCTAATTCATGGATGAACCAGGAGAATCAAAAGCGTATGACAGTGTTAGCAGGAAGGCCTCCTTTAACATGCAAACAGCCCTCACTGTGTAAATGGCCAATTAATTTATGGGAGCCAGATGTCCCTGTTTAGGGCTGTTGTTTACCTTACTGCTCTGCCCTTTGATGGATTGATAGATGTCACCATTTTTCAGCAGCGAGTGAGCAGCAGGGCCACTGCCTCCCAAGCAGAAAGCCCTTACTATCCCAAACCTGATAATTTCCCTTCTCCACAAACTACATTCTTCTATTTCCAGATGTGGTTTGTAGTGAAACATGCTTCCCTCAGTAGATGAGATGAAACACAATCCTCCTGCTTTTAACAAATTATTGTATGGAAACCAAAGCCAGACTCTCCCCATATCAAAATGGGCAGAGGTGCTGGCTCCAGACCTGCACCACAGAGTGTCAGCACTGCCGAGGCAAAAAATCAACACAGAAAGAAAGCTTCCCCCAAACATATCAATATTTGGTAGCAACAAAAATAGTAAAAAAAAAAAAGAAGATAACAAAGAGACAAGACATATAGCTGAATCACAGCATCAAGATAAGCAGAGCAAATTTTTCTTTAAAGAAGATACACCAAAATTGTCCAGAATCAGAACTAAGTTTTATATTAGCACTAGGCTATAAAGAAAAATCTAAGTCTAAGGACAACTGGAAAAGTATAGGAGGTTTGCAGACATCAAACTCTTCTAACCTCCTTGGTTCACCATTTAAATCCATAGATAAACATAATCCATATGATAAACAAAAGGAAGAATAAAAGCAGCTAGAAGTAGAAACTACTTAAGAGATATATTGTACAATGAGAAAGTCCATATCCTGTGCTAACCATTTTTAGCAGCTGCTAAGCAATTTAATGTGCAAACTGAACTTGAAAAAAGAAAACTGAGTTTCCATAAAATATCAAAGTCCTTGTGCTCGATCATGGTTAAAGATCAATGCACACAGCCAGCTGCTCTGTTCATGCTCTCACACAGCAATGCAGAAAACAAGAGTTCAAGATGGGCAGAACTTATTATCTGGCGTGTCCCATCAATGGTGGTGTACATTTGTCCCCTGAACACTCACCTGCAGTAGATTTCCAAATCAATATGTTGCTCCAGCCTACCCTACAATCACAGTGCTCCCAGCAGTGCCCTTGGGGACAGGCAGCAGCCAGCTGTGCCAGCTCCATCCCTTTTGGTTACCCTGCCTCCCTGATAAGGAGCAAGCTGGAATCCCACGGTCCTGAACCAGGGAACTACAGGAAGTTCTCCCTCCAAGTGGTTTTCTACCTTTCCCTCCTCATTGCCTCATTTCAGTTTGGTTGTTTCCTGTTGTTTTTTTTTGTTTGGTGGTTTTTTTTTTTTTTTGGTTTTTTTTTTTTTGGTTTTTTTTTAGAACAAAGAGAAAGAAGGGAGCCTGTAATATTGAACTCCACACATTCTCTAGTTTTAGGGTTTTTTTAGTTTGGTTTGATTCATCTTCTGTTTAGTTTTGTTGTTTTTATTTGGGAGTTTTATTTTTTAGTGTTGTTTTTCTGTTTGCTTACTAACATTATCTATAGCTGTGCTTCAACAGATTTTGATCTCAGATTCCTTTGCAATTGTCAAAACACCCACTTTGAAACAGGCAGCAAGGGAGGCTGTTTGGCACCTTCACATCATGCTTGGAATCTTAACAAATACCTCAGGACACTGAAGCCCTGGATCTGAAGCCAGCCCACATCCGCAAAGCACTACAGAGCAATTTACCACAACACATCTCACTGAATAGCAAAGGTAATCTCTCTTCAAAAGTCCAAATTTTTAAGTCTCCATGCAATTTATTTCCTTGATTAGTTCATTTTTTTCCCAGTGGTCCGTGTAACAAAACAGTATAATTCATGGCTGAATCTTGAGGCTTTCAGGTCAGATAAAGCCTCTATTGCTTCTATTCTGTTTGTAGTAAGAGCTGATAAATTGAGCAGAAATAAGAATTGAGCCTAACACTAATAAAGGAGCACTTGATAACACAAGGTCCATCAATCTGAGCAATGTTTCCACTTACGATGATGCAGCTGAGATAGGAGAGAGACCTAAGCCTCAGTATAATTTTATATACTTGCTCACCTAAGTGGCATTCAAGGCATAAACAGCCTAATTTCTTTCTATGACCAGAGTATTATATGATACAGACCAATTTTCCCATTTTTTCCTCTTGCTACTGCTGTACATGGATTTCTGCAACTGCCCAGTCAGTGCAAAGCACCAACTGCTAAGAGAAGGAAAGCTGTGCTCATTATTTCCCATAGACTTCCACGTTTAAAGATAAATTTTATATTTTCCTCTACGGATTTTCATCTGTTCTGTCTTCAGTTTGAAATGTTCTCAGCAGTGAACATCTGTTAGAAAATCTCTTACAAAACCCCACTTAGTCTATGGCCCTTTAATCAAAGAAGGGTGAGGGTATTAAGAATTTAAAATAATATATCCAAGTTTAAAAACAAATACATGTGTTTTCTATTTGAGAATGTGTGTTATTACTTTCACATTCTGACCTGTTAAGTACACATGCTCTACCACAAGTCTCTCTGGAATTTTGGCAAGAACCAGCATTTATTTAATAAAAGGCCTTATTAATCGTAGGACTCTATCGTTGATACTTTGCATTTACACAGCACATTACATTTTCAAAGCACTCCAACATTAAATAATTCCAGCAGCCTGTTTATTTGCATAGATGGATGCACACAATTGTAGAGGAAATTATGAAATGTGTTCACATGTTTCTGTCTGAAAGGAGTTATAAAAACGAAATTCTTGAGCAAATTGAAGATAGTTCTCTATTTTTGGCACCGCATTATGAGAGAAAGTCTCAAAGCACAGTAAAATTATTCCAGCATGTTTGATAAGGATTTGAGAGTGGGATTTCTCTCACCTGCCTTTACTTGCCTTCGAAGGAGAGTTTTCCATTAGAGTTGTCATCCCAACCCCTTTATAGTCCAAAGGAAGGGCTGATGACAACCTCTAGAGAGGTCCCCTGTAGGAGAGCTGCTTCTCCCCAGGGACTTCTAACCAGCTCTATCCTGTGGACTCAGACCCAGGGAAGAGGTACATTTAAGGCAGATGAATTCAGCTCAGTGTCTGCCCATCTCTGGCCCATTTAATTGGACAACATGAACTAGAAAAATGAATGTAGCACATAAAAGGACCAAAGGCATTTTGTTGTTACTGAACAGCACAGTAAAACACGCATTGCAAATTATTCTGAGCCAATCATTGACACAGATTACTTACAAACAAGGGGTTCTTTGATCCCAAGATACAAACGAGATTTTAGAAGGCCAGAAACCTTAAGTGTCTTATATGTGTCCAGGTATCTTACATCATAGTTCTAACATTTGGAAATTCTTTTCTTATTTTGATATGAAAAGACTTCCCTTCACAAGCAGACAAGCAAGACCAGATCCTTGGTCAACATAAGAGACAACCTTTAGAGCTGCTACGTTATTTTTGATTAAGACCAGGAAATCTCACCTGCAGCTGACTGAATTTGAGATGCTATCTTTTTATTCTATAGGAGAAAACCAAGATTTTAAAAAATCACCCAACCAAAAAAGCCCTCATGTAACTTTAGACCCCAACACAGTTCCAGTGAAATAAATTGGAAAACTATAATATACTTACTTGGTTTGGGCAGCACAGCCACAAAAAAAAAATAGCTTAAACAAAACTCAGCTTATACACTTATATCAGAGAAAGTTAAAAAAAAAGCAAGCTTAATTCTAATGAGAAAATCACTACTGGATTATTTTAGTGACAATGAAATCCAGAGAATACCCAAAACAATCACCTCAAAATTTGCTGACAGAGGTTTTGCTAGAGGACAGCTACTATTTGAGTGCTGCCTACCCGCCTGGGCTACCTGGTGGGAGCAAGGTGCTGCTTGAAGCTGTTGCCCAGCTGTGCAATGATTTGCCTGGGCAAATGCTCAAATGCCATCACAGCAGATGGGCTGCCAAACCCACAAATCCAGCTTTCTCCACGGTGGTTAATATCACATGTCATGGCTATGAGCAGGATTCTGTGCTGCACGAGGGAGTGCAGGGCTGGGGGAAGAGGGTGTTACACAGCTCTGCTGTTGGCAGTTCTGCTGACGCACATGACAGCATTAGCAAGAAGTTGAAACATGAACGTGTGGAATGACTCTCCTCTTTATTATTAACCCGTGTCCAACAGTGAGGAATAGGGAGAATGCTTTTCCCAGGTTGAGAAGATCATCTCTTGAGCACTTGCACCAGCTCTTGTGCTTGATTACCCTGGGGGCAGAAAACAACTCTAGGAACTGTGCTGGGGGAGCTGCATTTGCACTCTTTCCTGGCTAAAAACCCAAATCATGCCAACCAAAATAGCTAGGGGATTCTTCCTGCTCTTGGGCAGGTACTTGAAAACATGAAAGAACTGTCTATTCAATGGTTCTTTGCTGTCCCTTAAATTTCATCAGCCCGTTTCATTGTCCTCTGCACACTTCAAAGGTCCTCTGTCTCCTTTTGGAGAAAGAAGGAGACACACATACTGTCTCAAGATGTAGGTGAGCCCGAGATGTCTCTCGTCTTTCCTAACCATTACTCACCAATCTCCCACACACAGGACTATTTTATTTATCTGCATCACATTTTGTCTGTCATTTTATCACCTGGCACTCAGCAGCTGTTGGGTAATTACAACACAGACACACCACATGGATCTTGTCATTAGGAAACAACCCCCAAAAACCCCACATAGTGGAGTGAAACCCCAACCCAACCACACCCAAGCTCTTCACAACACATGTTCAGCTTCAACTTCAACGAAAGCTCCCTGGAGAGCTCTGAACAGATGTGTCCTGCAGGCTTGTCCTGGTTTTATAGAAACTGCTTAGTCAAACATCCCACCACACCTTTCAAGTTACTTTGACAGCTGTATCTTAAGGAGTTGGAGGAAGGCTGGTTAGGAAGAGACACAGGAAGGGCCAAGATTGACCAGGCCTATGCATTTCAGAGAGGTACTTTACAAAAACCACATGGGATTATTATTTGGGATGTTAAAAGTTGTCTACACAGAAGTTAACTCCTGGATGCACAATCATCATGAGAATTCAGCGAGTTGATAGAACATCTCACTTTCTTCAAAGTCCACAACAGGATTATGTTCAACCAATTCATTCACCAAGAAGTTTGAGTCTCTTTCCCTTTCTTATTTCCAAGAAAAGCACACTCATTTTTCACTCATACCACACCACTTCTCCCCTTCACACTGCAGGATTACAGTGGTTTATAGCATAGAGAGTTTTCTAACTTCCATTTTTCAGTTTATCATCACAAGATCTAAAACCATTTTGCTTTCTATGTAAGTCCCCAGGCCACTTCATTTCTCAATGTGAACATGAAAGTGCACTTCAGAGCAACAACATTCCTGCTCCAAAACCTGGCACAGGAATATTTGCAGAAGAGTTAAAACCACACAGTTGGATCATGTTCTCAATAGGAAAGAGAGTCCTGAGTAAATAAACACACATCTCAAAGTGTTTCTACTTTTTTCTTTAAAAAACCCCAAATCTAAGCATGCCCCCCAAAACCCCCACAAAACAATTTTCCAGACTCTCAAATCTTGAAATAATTAACACTACCCTGATGCCCTGGTGATATTCATCATGAAGAGAAGTCTGAGAGCTTCCCCACTCCCAGGGTGCTACTGCAGTGCTGCCATGAAAAGCGCAGCACCAAGGGAAGCTCTGTCAGATGAAGATTTACAATTATTTGACCCCAAGTCAAATCATCATCGTTTTCTCTTTTATGGAGACATGATAGGATGTTCTATATACCAAAACCTCCCTAATTACCGTGGTTTCCTTTTGGATAATAATCAGGAAAATATACGAGTCCATGAAATCTAAATGGTAAACAACATGCAAAAGGGGAAAAAAATGAAAATGGGAAAAGCATTCATATTCTTGCTCTTATTTGTGTATGTAAGAGCCTCCTCCTGGGACTAGAGCTTAGTAAAATTCCATGTTTACTCTGCTTATGAAATTCAAGGACAGAGAGAACATATGATTGGACAGATTCCTTTAAAGTTTTTATTACTTCGAGTCCAGGTCTGGTAGAATTATGAAGATCTTCCCAAGCAGAATCAATAAAGGCTTTACAGCATCCTGAACAGTTGGAAAGTTTGTTTTTATCTTCTTCCTAGCTTTGTTCTGCTTCTCCCCCTTTGAAGTTCGCTGCAGAATAGAAACATTTTGGTGTTTGATGGTACTAGTCAAAAAGTTTCTGCTGCACACTGGTAATCCACTAAAAAGGACTGTACATAAACTAAGGATAACTGTTAGAGCAGTCATTGATCCCTCTGTCTTGTCTGCAGGGGAAAATCGCTGCTACTGACAAGCTGCAAGAGGTAAAATTGGTTTGGACTACGGAGAGGAAAACTGCCAGTACAGCTGCAGAAGCACAATCCTTGTGCCTTCACAGCACTAGACACTTCTCCTGTGCAAACCAGCAGGGCCATCAAAGGCAGCCAGCAGCTGAACATTAAGCTTCACCCTACACAAAACATAGAGCACAGGAGATGTGGAGCCCCCAAATAATACGTGACCACCTGTTCCTCGGGCAGACTCATCGCGCGTCCCGCTCATACCAGCGCGCTCACAGGGGGATATTGTTTCACTGCCATATGTACCAGCCATAAATCACAGCCAGAGCCCTTTAGTTAGTGTTGTTAGCACTGCATTTACATCTGCAAACCACAGAAACTGTTGTGGTGCTAGCAGCACACAGTTCCCTCACACGCTTCCAGAAAAAAAAAGTGGGTTTAAACAAGTAACATAACCTAATGGGCAGAGTCGAGCCCAGAGCCTGAATTCCTCCTCTTGCTTTTGATCCTCTGCTTGTATTTAAAGACCTCCCAGGTTATGAAGTTGTCCCCATGAAGAGGCTGGAGAATGACAGCTGCAAACCTCATGCTGCCCATCAAACCCAGCACAGAGTTCAAGAGCCCATGAGAAGAACTTTGCTTATTTTTATTGCAACACACAATATTTTTCTCCTGTGTTTATTCTCCCAACTCCTCCTCTCCGTGCATGTGTAATTGACTCTTTGCTACTCTGGAAAACTGCTGCTAAGACCACGAACCAAGGATTATATTACAAACACTTAAAATATCTTCTAAAGCAAAGAACAGTCATGACCGCTCGTTTCATTCTTAAAAACTCATTCTGATGTTCAGCACCAGGAGATGCATTAAGGAAAAGGAAGTATCACTGGACTCATAGAAGACAAATTGTTTCCTCTCCAACCCTTGAGGAATGACAGCTCACTCCTCAGCTATGAGTGTCCTCAGGAGAGAGTAGCTTCAGCAGCAGGGGGGTCTGCAAGGTCTGCTGTGGCATCACAGGGCAGCAACAGCAGCCACAGCAGCTGTGCCAATGGCTTTCTCTCCAGCTCAAACCCTGGCTCCATGTTAGGCATCCTCAAAACCCAGCAACAAGTAGGGAAGAGAGAAGTGCTGGTCTCCTTTAGTGGTTTTTCCAGAACAAAACAATGTTTTCAGAGAAGAAAAGAAATCCAACAGCTTTGGGAAATGAGCACACCAGTACCATCAATAAGGGAAATCCATTACTCTCTTTGGAAAGCTGGGAGCTTATAGCCCTGACAGGCAAATTCTATCCTTATTACAAGCATTTGTGTTTTTCAGAACTCCAGTGTTACCTTGCTCCAGTCACACACAAAAACTATGGCAAGCACTGCACAAACACAGTGCCAAAGGTAACCCCTTGCCCCAAAAGCTCTCAATTCATAAAGCAACAGCCCAACCAAACCAAGACAGAAGTATAAAATCTCCTAATGATCAATGTAGTAAACGTGTCCTACCAGCCAAACCTTTTCCTTTATTTTTTAAAAACCTTTAGAGATTTACAAGTGGGACTCAGGATGGGAATGATGAGATGGTTTTGCAGATGCCTACATGCAGCTGCTCCCAAGCATGAAGGTGCTTGTTTGAAATAAATGTGAGAATTGAGCAATAGAAGCACTGGCACCAGCTCTGTGTTATTTTTGATGAAGATAATTTGTTTTCCTATGCAGTTGCAATACAAACTGAGGTAATGCTAAATGTATGTTTGCTCTATGAGACGATTTTAGAACTCTACATCTGAAAATTTAACATAAATTTCTCTCTACAAACAAGTAGAAATAAGCTTTTACAAATGCTGACAATCAGTTGAAACCTTATGTGGGATTCTGTGTTAAGAAACCAACAGAACAAAAAAACCCTTTAAGACTGCAGAGTACTTTACACACAATCTTCTTTAAAAAGCATTCAGTACAAGGCCACAAGAGATCTCACCTTCAGGGATACTGGAGGAATACCAGTGATTACTAACCACTTCTATGGAACATCATAATTAAATAATAAAAATCCCTTACAATTATAATTGTATCTACACAAACACAGAAGGTCAAGAAGGTGCATCCCATTAAGAGGATGCTGCGTTAGGCAGAAATGCATCTTACTCCTCCAAAAAAGTCAATGGCAGTTTGGCAGCTGATCTGCTTATGACTTGGAAAGTCTTATACTAAGATAAAGCAAATGTCTAATATGACAGAATTGCCAAAACTGTTCTTATCTGTTCTTACTAATTCTTAAGCTAATAGTTTACAAATGTCTGCTCATTAGCAGAGCCCAAAAAAGCACACTACATGCAGCTTTCTTTTTTTTTAAGTCATACAATACAAAAGTCATAACAGAAGGGAAAATAAATGAAAAATCTTCTTGTAAAATAAAGAAGCATGAGATATTTCAGGCAAAAAAAATATGTGGAACTAAGTTAAGTAATTCAGGAGAGAAACATGCATAGCAGATATTGAATTTATTATGCATAAAGGAGAACTAACCAAAATTCTAATTGAAAAGCCCAGTTCTCTATTATTTCAAACCATGACAAGGCAATGCAAAAAAAATGGAAATATTAATTTTCAAATTTTTTCCTGGTAGTTCACTGGAGTTCTCACAAGATCACTAAGTATACAGCAAAAAATCTTCATTAGCACTTGGGAAAACATCCTTGTAAGGTAAAACTGTCCAAGCTTCAATGTGTCATCACCCACAGGGTGGGTGCACCCACCACAGCTTGGGAGCAGGGGTGCTAAATAAACAAACAGTTACTATATGCAAATACTTACACTAAAAACAACAAAAAAGCAAAAGCCTTGAGGACCATCCTTCAGAGCATCTTGTTAAACTTGCATACCCACAAGATGGGGATGACTGGGCAGCCTCAGCTCCTTCCTGGGGCAAAACAGCTGCAGCTCATCAGCAAGGCCACCTCTGGCCACGCCAGGAGCTCATCACTTCTCAGTCCACCCCTAAACTGAACATGCACAGGTGTCAAATAGCCAAATAACAGCCAGTCTTGTAAGGAGGCAGAGGTGTTTAACCTGGGAAGGCTCTCTCACCAGCCCAGAAGGGGTTGGACATGCATGGAGAGGACAAACACCTGGAAGTCACAGCTGCAAATCCTTTGTGCAGAAGAGGAGGATGCAAATGGGCTCTTGGATGGGGCCAGCCAGGAGCAGGGTGCTATAAAAAACTGCCTTTCCTGTTTTCCAGTCCTCTCTTCCCAGCCATGCACCCTGGTCCCTGGCACTGCACACCCTTCACCTTTGCCTTGTCCACCACCTCATTTAGCTGGTTTTAGCTTGGACAGGATATCACACTGGCACATCACAGTGTCTGAATAAGTTTTAGTTTAAACCAAGGCTCAAACTGAGTAAGGCCTCTTCCATTTCCAGTCATGCCCTGAAAACCAGGAATCCTTTGAGAATCTGCTCAGAAGCCCTCTCTACTGATGCTGTGATCTCTGTTGCCCAACTCCTGAGTATTTATACAGAGAATGTTTAAAATTATCCTCTCATATGCTGAATATCACCAGGAAACTACAAGAGGACACTTGTAGTTTGAGATTCAAGTTCTCAACAGTATCTTGCAGTTTTTGATGACAGCTGATAGGCAAATTAAAGGACACCACTCCAAAGGTAATCCCTACAGACCTTGAATGGCATCACACAGAATTTTCTGTAGCAGCCACACTGCTCCTACCCAAAGCACAGCCCTGCACTACAAATACAGCACCCAGCTCAACACAAAGTTATATTCCCCTTTTGTAAGGGTTACACATTATTTTTTTTTGGCTTGGCTATTAATGAATCAAGCTAGAAATGCTTCTAAGTACATGCAGCCTCCTGCTTTTTTGTCCAAGCCTGGAGAGTCACCGCAGGCTTTCGGCAGGCAGGTCCTTAGCACTCCCCAGGCACCCCTGACCTCTCAGCCCTTTCATTTCCTGCCCTGACTTCAGAGATAGCTGGCTTGAGAAAGCAGCAGGACAGGGGAAAAATAAATAAAATAAGATTCCCAAAGCTGGGCCTCCCTCTTCATGCTCCCTGGGAACCCCCAGCACATGGCTTAGGCTCCCTGGGAAGCAGTTTCATAGAGGAAAAAAAAACCAAATAAAAACCTGAGGACCTTTGAGCTGGTGTCTGTCAATTCTTGTGCAGAACTGAACAGGGAAATGACAGAACTCCCAGAGGCAGCACCAGCCATGCACTAACAAAGGATGTGTAGCGATGTGTAAAACCCTTGTCCCACTCCCTCTCTCCATCCAAGAGTATGGGATGGCTGTGCACATTTTTCCCCTTCTCCTGTTCATCAGCAGACCAGGCAAAGACTCTCCCTTCCAGCTGACATGTGCCACTGTAAGTGAAAGCCCCATAAGCAGACGAGGCAGCTCTTCAGGGCTTCCACTCCTGCTGTCCTGGAAAGGCACAAGCACTTTACAGTTAAGAAAGGCAAACACACATCCCCATTATCTCTGGTATTTGTAGTGCTACAAAGCACCCCAGCCCCAGTTCTTTAAACACTGTAAAAGTAAGCTG
The DNA here is from genome assembly GCF_031753505.1 of Anomalospiza imberbis. NCBI lineage: Eukaryota > Metazoa > Chordata > Aves > Passeriformes > Viduidae > Anomalospiza > Anomalospiza imberbis. The sequence continues at coordinate 11,016,355 of NC_089695.1, forward strand.
TAAAAGGGTTTTATGGTTTTTTCCATGAGCACAAAGCATGGGGAAAGTCATCCCTTGTGCTTGTCCCATCTGGTGCCACACCACCACCACTGATGTCTCAGCACTTGCAGCACCAGGGGACCAACTCAAAGGCGTCACCACTAACAAGAAGCTGTGCGGTCCCAGTCAAACACCAACAGTGTTTTAGTTTTATCAATGTTAGCAATCACTGTTGCTTTTCAAAATCCTGTTCTAGAACAGACATTTTCCTTGCAGACAGCAGTTCCTGGAAGTAGGGCATTGCATAGAAATCTTACTTTCCACCAGAGAAGATTCCCATCCTCATGGCCAAGGCTGGGAAAAGGAGGACCTGAATGCAACAGGGGCTGAACAACTTGAAAACACTTGAAGGATACACTTGAACTATGGTGAAAGCCCAGGAACTTAAGATTCTGTGATTACCAATTCCATGGCTGAAAATCAAGGTCCTTCTTTGACAAGTTAATATTCAAATAAAAGTACACATTTAATACTTAATAAATGTGAATTCTGTCCTGCAACCCTTGTGCATCATGTCTCTGTGTGGTGGGTTGACCCTGGCTGGTCTTTGGGTGCCCACCAAAGCTGCTCCATTACTCCCCTCCTCAGCTGGACAAGATACAGCTAAAGGCTCTGGGTTGAGGTAAGGACAGGGACAGATCACCCACCAATTACTCTCATGAGAAGCCCAGACTGAGCTTGGGAAATCAGTCACAGCCATGACTCTCACTCTCCAGGCACTGGTGCAAGGAGGTATGGTTTGGGAGCATATAGGAATACCAGGGGAAATGAGGGAAAGTGTCACAGGACGGCAGAAAAGACAGTCCTGATCAATGTTCTCCAGTTAGATAGGAGGCACTAGGAACATACCATCCATTCCATCATTTCCTTACCTTCTATTCAGTAGAAAAAATAGATTTTTCTCCCCACTCCTTTAAACATTATCTCCAAGAAAAGGATATAAAGCACATTTCCTTAGCACGGGAGCACCACGAAATGCAAGACATGATCAGAACATCACTTGATCCAGAGCTTTTACTGAACTATGGAATAGAGCTGGTGGGGCAACATCATTAAGTTTGACAATTCCCTTTGAGAGATGGAGCCTGAACATCCAATTTCATATATGTGCCTTAAACTAACAGCCTCCTCTATATGAGGAAGGGCAGTCAACACAAAGGGCTATAAAGAGCTTTCTTTGCAGCAGAACACTCACACCCCCAGCACAGATCAGACCATTTTTCTTTAGGTCATATCAAAACCATAACAGTTCCCATCCTTTAGCCCAAAACACAGGCAAAGACAGGAAATGCCACACAACCACCAAACTCACTCTAGCTGAAGAAGAGACAGGAATCTTTACTTGAAGGCAAAAGGAAAGAATTTTCCCATCCTTGGGATGGAGATAAACACTAGGACAAGAACTGCTTGTTGCTGTTTCTCTGCCCTGCAGCACCCGACCTGCCCAAATTCCCCACATGGAATGCTGCAATGTCCCGTGCTGGTGAGCCCTCATAGCAAGGCTGAGCCCAAGGCAGAAAAGGGCTGGTGACCACAGGGCTGCACCCTGGGGGCAGAGAGGGCTGGGGAGCAGAGGGGCGGCTTCCTCCAGCACTACAGAACAGAGATGTGACATGGAAAGGGACCATGATGGAGAAGGACAGCTAAGAGTCCCAAGGAACAACTGCATGGTGCTACGAGCATGGACAGTGCCATCCCTGGGGACAGAACCTCTTCCAGCAGCAGAGACAGAGCCCTGACTACTCCCAACCCACTGCAGACACAGATGCATTGAGCACCGTACGAATTTCCTGGTCATAGAGTTATCCTAGACAAGACATTTCTTTCATTTGAAGCTTATAACTCATCCTCACCACAGATTGGAGTTGCAGAATTTCAGAAGAAAATGCCAATAGGTCATATTCAGTATGCAAAACAAAGGTAAAGCTCCAACCTGATTAAGTTTTATCATGTAAGCCTTACAAAAAACCTAAAAGAGAGAAAATCCTTCAAATGTCTGCCATTATGGTTTAGGATTTTGTTTGTTTGTTTATTTTGCAATAAAATGTTAATTATTTGAACTGCTAGAAAGAATTCTGGGGTGTCATGCAAGCCCCAGGCTGCCAACCAGCCACTGCCTAGGCTGTAGTCAGCTTAATAACCAGCAACAGGCCAAGAAACAGTGCCTGGCTGGTGCTGCTGACACAAAATGAGGCACTTCCAGTTCTGACACCCTGTGGGACTTTGATGAGAATCTTGTCTCATCCTTTCCAAGTTAACTGCTTGTTTTCACTCTGCAATTGATTTTGTGATTAGCCCTTAAGAGATCAGGGTCAGCCAGGACAAGCCTGTCAATCCACCAGAGCTGATAACACTGAGTGAGATCTTTACCTTGTGTGTGGCTTCTCCAGGTTTGACTGAGTTTGCTGCCACTCCGCCAGTGACAGGACCAGAGAAACACATGCCATCCACATTGATTTTTTAAGAAAGCCCTCAGCTGTGCAGAATCCTTACTTGCTGTGTTTTGGGAACAGCACATCTTCCCTCTCTGTGTAACCCCAAGCCCAGGCTATGCACAAGCTCAGATCATCAGGACTGAACCAAACACTCCTTGTTTCTCCCCAAGTTCCTTCTCACACCAGAGCTGAGTAGTGATGGAGAGGAAACAACTGTGGCTGGCACTCCTGCTCCAGGAATGTCTGTGGGCAGCCAACACAACCCTTCCCAAGTGCATCTGAAAGCAAACACAGCAATGAGTCCATCCCCAGCCAGGCCCTGCAATCTGTGAGGCTCAGGCAGGGCCCCAGAGGCCACCAGCATGAGGCTCTTTCACAATGAACTGTCCAGGCTCATGCCACCACTGCGCCATCTGAGCTGACCTCTCCAAAGCCCAGCACTGACCTGCATCTCAGGACATCCTTTCTGGAGCCAACACTCCCTTTATTCCCAGGATGGCAAGGGAATGGAGCAGCCACTCATGACTTGAATGCTTCTCTTGCCACAAGACTAGATAGTGAGGATTTCAGCATTTTTGAAAATTTGACCAATTTCCGTGCCAGCATGCCAATGCCTGGAACAAAGTAAGCAGAAACCTAAACAAGAGAATGAGACACTGGTCTGCTGTCAGCCAGCGAGACCAGAAAAGGCTCTAAAGACCACTGCAGCCAAGATTTATTTGAAACAAAAGCAAAGCCAAAAAAAAAGAAGAAATCATTAGTAGTCACAAAAGGTTCAGAGAACTTTATACAAAAGGGAAACTCAACCCAAAGTCAGCTCCTAATGACAGAAATTCCTATGAAGAAAAGTTCTTTGTGCAAAGAGCAGAGAAGAAGGATTCCTGTGTCACTAAACCTCTTTCTGCAGCTTTTCACCAGTTAGAAAGCACTTCATTAACAGTTAATGTCTACATAATCATTGTATTTTACCAGCACCTGATTTTTCTAATCTTGCCCAGCCTTGTCAGTAGACATTGTAACTTCCATCACTGCACTGACTATATAACCTGTCTGTCAATATTCCCACCTTTCAAATACAGCTCCAGATCATCTAAGCCCTCCTTGTCCTCAAATGACAACCACTCATATCCCACTTAAGTCTGAAGTTCATAAAATACCTAATATTTAAGAAATAGCAGACAGCACAGATGAAGTTTATCTGTCCATGAGCAATGCAGCCTTTCCCCTTTGAAGTGCTCTATTTCTCCATGGGTAAATTGAACTTTCAATGAAAAACATTAAGTCAAGCTTGTTGAATTTATGCTCTCTTTTCTCATTTTAGATCTCTTTCCCTCCCTTACCAAACTACTCTCCCATAGGCACCGTGAAATTCTCTGGTGGTGACAGGTTGTTCTGCCACTGCAGCTTCTCACTTCTCACTCAGGAAATTCAAAAGCAGCTGCTGACACGAGCTGGGACACTTGTACACTCACTCAGTTTAGTACAAACTGCTTCTTCATCACAACTCCTCAATAGTAATAAATGGATTAATGGAAAAAGTGGGAAAATTAAAACCTACATGCCTCTGGCATAGATTAATTCAAAAAAAAAAAAAAAGGACAAAGAGATGCTTCCAAGCACATTTTGTTCCTGGTCATGCTTTCAGCATTATTTGGGATGTGTACATGGAGGAGTGATGGATCAAACAGAGCTTTACATGCAGTGTAAAACATCAGCACCTGCACTCAATCTTTCCCAAAATCCAGGTATATTGCTCTATTCTGTACTCAAATACACAGAGAAAATGACAAAGCAGCTTCTGTGCAGCCATGCAAGGAGGAAGGCTGTTCACTTCAGCTCCCACACTGAAGCCACAGGCTCCAGAGGTCTGGGTTTGCCAGATAAGCTCTGAGCAAGAATGTGAAGCCTGGGTGCTGCTCCAAACCCAAATCTGAAGTCCTTGCTGCTGGCCCATGACTGCTTGACTATTTCAGTCTGTGATGGATGACTTGCCACTGCTTGGAGTCTTACAGAGGAGATTAGATACCTCTCTGAAATGAGAGGTTTTAATCTGCTTTCTGGAAGAAATACTGCACTGGGAGGTATCAAACACAGATTTAACAACCCTAATAATTCTTTCTGGCCTTAAAAAATAAATCTAATCTGTAATCTGGGAGTGTTCAACATCTGCTATCCAGAGCTGAGATTACAACCATGCTGCTCCTTCACAGTCACATAAACCTACATAAAAATCTCACAAAGGAAAAGAGGTGATAAATATGAAATGCTTAATAACTACTGGCTAGCTGGTCAGCAGATGGCCACTCCAAACTACAGTGCATCTGGAGCTCTTTTTTTCCAGAAATCCAGACAAACCTTGACTAAGCAGCCACCAGACATCTGCATCACATGCCCAGTGCCTCAGGTGGCCCCACAGCTCCACCCCTGAGCACCCACTGGTGCTCACTTGCAACTCTTCCTCTACACAGTCTGGGGCAATGCACACTCCAACCCAACATCCCAAGGGCACAGTGACCTTCATTTGAAGATGACACCACTTTTTCAGAGATCAGATATTCCCTATTGCCTTCCCCAAAAAGAGGAGCTGTGCAAGCCTGCAGCTCACAGGAGCTTTATCTAGTGAGAAATTACTAGCACCAGCTAAAGGCAAATTTTAAAAATCAAGAGTGCATATGACTGCCTGGACTTGGATTTCCCTAAAGTCAGCTTTGCACCAACATAATGGAACAAGAGAGCTGGAGAGAGACTTTTGACAAGAGCATGGAGTGTCAGGACAAGGGGGAATGATTTCCCACTGACAGAGGGCAGGGTTAGATTAGACATGAGAAAGAAATTCTTTACTCTGAGGGTGGTGAAGCCCTGGCACAGGTTGCCCAGAAAAGCTGTGGCTGCCCCATCCCTTGTGGCCACTTCAAGACCAGATTGGATGGGGCTTGGAGCAACCTGGGATAGTGGAAGGTGTTCCTGACCATGGAGGGGGTGGAACAAGATGATCTTTGAAGTTCCACCCAACCCCAAACTATTCTGTGTTTCTACAAACTGGATCAAAAGGTTCCTCTTGGGGCCAGCCAAACTCAGTAAAGCCTGCACGACAATGCAGAACCTCGTCTCTTATCTGGTTAGAGATCTTCCAATGTGTGAGCTGAATCTGATCATCCAACCGTGGGATGACATTAGGTGTCTCAGTATCAACAAACACAAAATCCCATTTCTTTCCTCCAACCGTTTTGTTCACACAATTGCACCCATTGCCAGCCCAGGTCCAACAGCTTTAATCCACCACCAGAAATATAATTTTGCACTGCAGGGAGGCTCTGGGCAGCAGATGAGCCACATCATGCCTTCCCTGACCCCTGTTGAACAGGGAGAAGGCTCAGAGATGCCGAAGCTTACTTATTTCCCAGCTCTGGTTTTGAGCTAACAAAGTGTAGCCCTCTTACTGAAGGTTTAATTATGTTAGTGCTTTTACAGCCACAGATAGTGCATTTATCCATCTAGATTTAAAAGGCTTAACATTACATGGAGGAGGAAGAAAGGCAGAAGACCACATCAAAGGGACTGCAAGGGCTTTGTTTCACATTAATTAGCAGGAGGGCTGATGGCAAACGTGCAAACAACACCGTAGAAATTCACTGTGGAGATAGAGAGCCACACAAGGTGTTACAGCACAAACACTGAGAACATTTCCCTCCTTTGGGGTGAAATCCCTCTTTCACAGCAGGCAATGGGAGCTTTGGGGCTCAGCAATGTAACCAGAGGAGACAAATCTGCTGGGAGCACCCAGCAGGGCAGGAGACAGACACAAGCAACCGCATCCCTCTATTCACCAAGGGTTGAAGCAGCTTCAAAACACTTCTCATGGCTTCCTACTTAGCTCAATAATCATGGATAAGTGTGGCTTCCAAATGTGCTAAAAGCCTGAAAACCCCATTGAGTTCAGCCAAGCTCTGAGGTTCAGCACCTTTGGGATGAGGAAAAAAGCCACCAAAACATGATGTCTTTTAAAGCAGGCCTTACACGTGTCATTTTGTTCAGACCAAACCCTGTCCTCCAACGTGCACAATCATCTCCTCTAGAGAACACGAGCAGTTTAAACTTATAAACAGTCTTAAAGATGGGCCTTTGATCTGGTTCCCAGTTATTTATTGAGATTCACCCCAGAGAGCAGTAAAATGCAAGAACTAGTGGGAGAAGGCAGATTTTACATTTTACCAAGTTTAACAGAGCAGAGAGAGCCATATGCATTTTAAACATCCTTTATGCCAGTTCTGTTAAAATACAATCATACGTTTTAGATCAGAAAAGGTCCAAAGTACTTCTAGACAGTTGGGATATCTGCATTTTTCAGAGCCCCTCTGCTCTCCACCATTCACCTCCAACCCTCAGCAATAGAGAATGCCTAAGGAAAGCAGAAAGATGTATTATGCATAAGCCCAGGCTGCTTAGCAAAATCTGCTTCACTAACAAAATTACACACACACTGCTTTTGCAAGACCAGAGACACAAAAAGGGTATTAGCTCTTCATTTACATTCAGCCCTAATCTAACATGTCATGCAAATGGCACAGGAGGGAAAATGAAACCAAAAAACCTTCCAGCCCCTCTCTTACCCCTGAACTACCAGACCATCTGTAGTTTCAAAGAAATTCTAGCAAGCACAGCTCAACATCTGCACCTCATTAAGACCTAATTTGAAACAATTGCTATTCCCTATCTCTCTTGTTTTTTTCTGGGTAAAATAGCTTTGATGTCTTCCAGTTGACAAAAATACATACAAAATAGGCATTAAAGAATATCAGCTAGAAGGTAGGAATTCATTCACATGAACAACAGGTATCAGTGTTTAGCAAAAAGAAACCAGAGCTCAGCGCTCTCATGCCTCCCCCAGCCACAACTACTGTACAGGGCAGGCAGATGCTGCCTCACTTCTTCATAACTCTCCTGTTAGGAGCAATCACCACTCACTCAAAGGGCACAGCCCCATCCAGGCCAGGATTGGCAAGCGTGGATTCCCTCTTAACCCTGGGACAACACTGTCATAACTTGTTTTGCAAATATTCGTGACAATTCCAAGTTTGATTTGATATAAGCAAGAAATGGCAAAACAAAGTGTGAACCCAAGTGATTCATCTCTTGCAGATATAAACTTCATCTTTTCTTTTTTCTCATACCTCTAGTATGATTTTGGATGTCTTGAGAAGACAGACACGTTTTTCTCATGATATGTTAAAGGCAAGACAATTTAATCAAAATTAATTAGTTTCAAGTTCAATACAGAAGATGCCTGCTATTTTAATCAATGGGGTAATGGCTTTCCACTTTTTACCTACAAAAGCATATGAGTGCGTTATGAAAAATCATCCATCAGCTTCCAAATAATCCACGTAGCTGAAAAGCTGACATTCTCCCCATGTGTTTAATCCTATGTGACTCATATCCTTATTCTGACAATGAAATTATTATTACTGGAAAACTTCACTTTGCTAAGTCAGTCTCTGTAGGTGCCACACATGAGTTGAGAGCTTATGAAGTCAAAGGAGGCCTTTGGTTTTCAAGCTGAGTCAGCTGGTGACCAAATGGCACACATAGCCTTTAAATGCAGATTTCATAAAACAAAGCAGTTGCTTGCCTCTGCAAAACTTTGCCCAAGCACAGGCTTCCTTAGTTAAGCCAGGTGGCTGAAAGTGTATTTAGCATATGAGAATTTTCTGGTTTGTTTTCATCAGAATATGAATAAGAAAGATCGATCCTTGTATAAGTGTGGAAGAAAAATCCAGAACTAAACAGAAAAGCCTCAAGGCTCAGATGATCTAGAACAGAGCTGCAAGGAAGGACAAGCTCCCCCCCAGCCAGAAACATGGGGTGGCAGCACAGCAGCACCACAAGATGCAGCCCAATTTGTGTTTGGCTCTAATGTTATCCACACCAAAGTGCTGCCTGCCCACCAGCACAGCGACCACTCTGCATTTCACACTGGAAAACCACACCTGATGAGGGCTGGATGGGGAGGCACCAACACACCTCTGGGCACACCAACGCTGCTGCTCTCCATGGGCTGCAGGAGGACCCCTCTCCCCTGTGCCAGCACCAGGAAGAGGGAACAAGGTCCGCAAAGCCACAGCCCAGAGCTCAGCCAAGAGCTCAGATTTGTCAGAACTTGGGGGAACACCCATTTAATCCCTGCTGTTCCCCACTCCAAGAGCCCCTGTTCTACCCTGACTCTCGCAGCCTCAAACAAGGAAATGACCCTCTTGCTTTGCAGGCAAATCAATAAGGACAGGAGAAGGCTCTTCCCTCACAAAATAGAAGGGGGGAAGAGGGGGCACCCAGCACAGGGTCCTCCAGAAAGGGTTGAGGTCTCTGACTCTGCAGCTTCTGTAACCTCAACCCGCACATCATCCTTCAGAGGCAAAGGAGATGGGGGAAGTGGGATGTGTCCTGTGCTTGCCCTAGCTGGGTTTGGCAGAGAACCAAAAATTTAAAGACCAGAGGAAAAGCAACTTAAGGAGATAAGATTTACAAGTAATTGGAAGATCTTCCACCAATTTGACAGGCAGGGGACCAGGTCAAAACCAGATGTGAGTCGCCAGTAAATTTCTATCAGCGTCTCACCCTCATCTTGCCGAGAGGCTTTTCCCAGAATTTCACACTAATGTACACAAACTTGAAGAGAAAAAGCCCCAGTAACAGAGCTTTGGATTAAACCCATCCTAATCAGTTTAATGCAGTTTTAAATTGCACATTGTGCCAGAAAACATGAGTTCCCAAGTTGTAGGTTGTAAATATTTAGAATTTCTGCAGTAACAAAATGTGAACAAAAAAACTGTATTCAGTTCATCAGGAATGATGTTTAATGCCAGGCACAAGTCCTTGGACATGCGGTAGTTTCAGCTTCTTCCCCCGTGGATGTTTCAATACATTATTTAACCTACTGCCAGCATGGTGAGAGGAGTTTGAACCAGCACTGTCCTTGGAAGTGGCTCTGCTGCTCGCTCCCAGCTCCAGCCCCATCCAACCCTGTGTTGGCCCATTGCCGGCGTGACTGCAGGGTGAGCCAGAATAGAGCCACGAGAGAAACTGTGGACAGATTGAGAGAATAAAGTGAGGCTGAATCCCTAATAGTTCATGCCAACAAAAGGGAAGGGATGGTAGAGAGACAAGACCCAGCACAGGGTCAAAAACACCTTGTTTGCAAATTTGAGTAGATCTGGTTCATGTTGCCTGGGGAAACATGTTACCAAGAGGTTTCATGTGGTGTCTAAATAGATCTAGGAGCAGGATTTCTCCAAGAATAGCCCTTTTTCCTTGTCATGGGACCTGGGCAGAGATCAATGCAGAGACCCCCAACACCAAGTACACCACCATAGACAGAGGGACTTTTGGTAGCAGCTTATTGTTCATCAATTTGCTGCAGTGTGAACCCAGCCTGGAGGCTCTCCTGTGCACTCAGGGCTGAGGTGCCTTCATGCATGAACCCATACATCTGTACACATGCATTTGCATGTGTAAACACATCTGCAGAAAAATAAACAGATAAAACTTGGATCTGGCGGAAGCCTCCAAGATGGTCTCCTTGGAAGGCTTCTTACACACCAAATCTGGGCAGCATGCTCCTCCTTGTCTTTCCTCCCCATAAACACACAAGGCTCTAAGAGACCAGGTGTGCTTTAAAATAGAGTATTTTTTACCTGTAGCCAAGATCAGAACACAGACCCCACAACCCAACCACCACCACGCGCCTGGAAAGAGCCGGGGCTGTGTCTGCCCAAAGCTGGGGAGCAGCACTTGCTGAGGCTTCTGGTTTGTCCCCAGCTTGAACAAGCACTAAGTGAAGACTGACACCAGAGGCTCTCACTACTTCAATGTCTCATACAAAATTTATCAATGAGAACTGCAGACTTCCAGGAAAGCCACAGCATTTCATGAGAGCAAGGACATCTTCAGTTTACATAACTGGATGGACTTCTGAAATCCCCTGTAAACTAAATGAGGCAACTCAGCTTAGAAGTATCCCCTAATTAAAAGCACTAGTAAACCAAGTCTCACGCATGGATATAAAACAGCCTGAAGAACCAGCAGCTGCTGAAGGAAATACAATAAACACCAAACACCCACACACCCCCTAATCCTCCTTGCTTGCTGCTCAGCATCTGCTCTCATCTTTTTTCCACTCCTTTTAGGAAAGGGTAAGAATGGATCATTTTAGGACTCCTGTTACTTGGAGGTATTTTTCCAATCACTCTAAGTGCACAAGGGAAGCTTTTTCTGACCATGTTTTGTCTTCCAATGACATGAACAGAAAACATCCCCCCCATGTCTCCATACTGCTCAGGGCACCAAGCTCTCCAAAGGCCAAGAGCACCTGCAAAAGGGTCTGAAAATGTCTTGGGCTGACCCAGCTATGCACCACGGCCAGGCATAAAGAAAAAGGGGAGTCTGTACCCTCCTTGTGAGCTGCACTCAGTCATCACATTACAAACAGTGATATTTACTCTTTTATTAAAATACCTCTTTGGTTATTTAATAACACATCTCATTCTCCTGTAGAAAGTGGAAAAGGGACCCTGGGAATCACTTCCCCATAAGACTGGTAGCCTCACACTTGTCCCAGCCCACTGACAGTGAATTTGGAAATGAGACACCTCAATGGCTCCAATTGTCATATTTTAAACAACAGCAAAGCCACCATGAAGGATGCTATCATTAGGAATCTATCAAATACAAGAGGAGCTTCCATAAAGATACCAGGCAGCACAAAGCCAGGTTTTTACCAGGAACGTATTTCCATGGTCCTGGAAATCCAGAGGTTTTCCTGATTTTTATGAGCCCTCCATATTCCAAGACAGCTCTTATAGTCCAAGAGTAAGAGCTACTCTTTTCAGAAATGTTTTAAGTTTGAGAACACTCTGTGCCATTGGATTTACCTTTAAAATTTTTGGATGGTTTACCCTAAATCACAAAGTCTGCTGGTAGCTGTCCTGAGCCATGCAGCTGGTCTCCCAGGAAGCAGAGTGCCATGAGGGGCAGAGATACCAGGGACACCAATTGCCTCCTGTCACCCACCTACACGGAGTTAAAAATAATAATAATAAAAGTCCAAATATCTCATCAGCCCTCTGACTTGTCTTCAGGCTTGAAGAGGTATGCCAACAACAAGCATCATCCTCTGAGGAAAGCTGATCTTTCAGATTGAGAGCTCAGATGTGAGCTGTAAACAACTGCCATTAATTCTCCCCCCGAAGAGATTTGCTCTCCTCTCTCCATCTCACTCTGCAGAGCTCAGCCACTCTCCTGGCATTAAAGCCCACCTTGTACGTGCCAATCCCTTTGCTTGAAATTACATCCCCTATTGCAAGCAAAAAGCTTTGTCATAGCTCAAAACATTGTACTGCCCAGAGAATGTAACATCCATGAAATCCGCTTTTTTTTTGTTTTGCTTTATCTTCTTTAAAAACACAAACCCACAAAATTTTGTGGAATCGCCCCTTCTCAACAGCTTCCTTCTCTTCAAGAATTTTCTTGTTATCTCCCCACATCACCTGGGAAATTTGCTCATCCTGATACTATTTTCAGCAATTCCATGATGTTCCAGAGGAATTTCCTGCAGCAAAAAAGCATCAGCTCTACCAGCTTGCCAGTTATTTGCTAACCTGAATCCAAATGCACTCCAGCCTTTCGTTCAGCATTACAGCTGGCAGAGCTGCATTTCTCACACCTTCTTTCCATGCTTTACAGGATGTGTTACTGCACTGCTCTGACAGAACAGAAACAGCACTTTATGGCCACCCAGAGCACCGATCATTCAACATCACATCAACTGCTCTACACCAAAAACATTGGGGCTGCAAAGAAAAACCACTTTGGACTCAGGATATCCAGCCATTTGAGCGAAGAGCTGGTGGTACAAGCAGCAGCATGGCTACAGCAGTGACTGACTGGGGAGGGGAGGTCTCTGCAGGATGGGAAGTTCATGTTCAAAAGCAGGTCTGCCTTTCATAAGCACCCCTACTGAAGCAATGGAAAGATAATTAATTGCTTGTGCCCTGCAAACACGTCACTGGTGTACCATGAGCATCACCTGTGTCTTGTGAGTCACACAGAGACCACATTTGTCCCCATGACCACAGGACAAAAAATTGTCCACTCAACAGCGCCCGTGAAAGCACAGTGCTAGTTACCTCTGTGGAAGTCTTTTGTTATCAAAATCCTTGATAAGTGCTGCCAAGGCACGAGCTGGAGATGGAATCACAGAATGCTTTGGGTTGGAAGGCACCATTAAAGGTCATCCAGTCCAACCCCCTGCCATGGGCAGGGACACCTTCCATTAGATCAAGTTGTTCAGAGTCCAGTCCAAGCTGGCCTTGAGTATCTCCAGCGATGGGCCATTCACTGCCTCAAATGTGCTCTCTCACACAGACCTGCAGGGTTTTTAGTCACTTGGTTTTATCCTTTCTGGCCAAGCCACTTTGGTGAGGGAGCCACGCTCAGTTCAGCAGCTCAGGCTGGGTTTGGCATCTGCTGTTTCTTTCAGCAGACTTTGGCTGTCACCAATGCAGTAATTAGGCTGTCCTGGCAATGACAAGCACAAAATGCAGTGTATTTAAGCTGACTGAATTGGCCAGGAAGAACCCCCTCAGGGACCTTCTTGGGAACTTGAGCTCTTCTGGTTGCCCAAAATGATTTTACAACACCCAATGTGATTAAAGAGATGTAAATGCAGCCTGACACCACTGCTTGTGGCTCCCAAGCAGCCCAGAATCTCTGTGACTGATGGCACCAATGCCACTGCCCACATATCAGAATTCAGCATATTTTACACCAAAATGTTTTTAATGGCAAGCATCCAGCTAAGTGAGTAAGGGAAGTGTTTCATGGTCCTGATTACAGCCCAAATCTTTGCCACCAGCAATGAGCTGGACATTCGCCCCCCTTTGAAGTTCTGCCAGATGCCAGGGTTTCAGCCTGCCATGACAATCTAATTCAGTCCCAGTCACCACCAGGCAGAGAGACTGAGGTGTAATGCCATTTTTGACTGGTTTGGATAGTGCTTACAACTGAATAAAAACCTCTCTTTCTTAACATTAAAATAACTACTGCAGAGACAACCAACAACAACAGCTGAGTACCTATGTCAAACCACACACCACAATTGTGATCAACAGAATGAGTGGTACAAGTCTCAGCTTTTCTTTATTTTTTTTACCAGTTAGGTTGATTAGAAACAGAAGCATGCAATGACTAATTCCCAAAATAGAAAAAAAGGTTGGGTCAAAGTGACTTTGGCAGAAAAAAAAGCTGTTGGGGGACACAAAGACTTCAGCTCTGCAGCACTTGTGCTCATTAAGCTGTAAACTATCATGCCAGATTGGGACAAAACCACAACTGTCAAGTTCAAAAATTTTTTCTTGCTCAAACTATTAAATTTTAAGCTCCTCAGCAAGAGAAAGGAAATCACAGCAGCAATATCACCATCTGAACCCATATACTTTAAAATCACCTTTTAAATCAACAGGGCAAGAGACATGAATCCTAACAGATCTTAAGGTAGTAAACCCAATCCTGTACTTATTCATGAACTACAACAAAAAAAAGCTTTTTTATATTTCTTATTTTCAAGTTGTAAATATGGCTCCTTTCCTTCTCAGTATGTAAAATGAGAGCCCAGCCACAGGTTTTTATTGCAACCCTCCCTCTGACTCAGAAGACATCATAACAACCTCATTGATGGTGCCAGTTCAGAGAACAGTGTCCACTCTTCCATGTTCACTCTGAGCTATCAATAGTGCAATTGTGGTCTTTTTACTGACCAAAACAAAGCCAAAAAAAGAGCTATAGCACTGAGAGAACCAGCTTTTCACATGACTTTGTCCTCAATCTTCAACTACTCTTGTGTAAGAAGAGAATTTTTTTCTATTCCCCTGCTTGTTTACAGAAAACTCTTACAACTCTGGATTAAATTAAAAGACCATTTACAAAGTCCAGTGTGGGCAGTCCATTTAGAGTGCAAGTACCTTAAATGCCATAATTTTATATCTTTACTGATCATGGTAATTGTGCAAGACTCTTCACTATTTTCACTAAAAGAGTTTTCTTGATCATTTCCCTATGTTTAGTTACATATGTCACTCCCAGCTTCCATGTCAAAAAATGAACATATACTGGTCAGTCAAACACACATCTTGAGGCCAGACATGAGGGACTTTGTACTTAATCAAGTATTAATACATTTTCTGTGTTAACACAAAGTACTGGTGCAATCAGTTCCTCCTTCCTGCTGCCTCCATTTCCAACAGAGCACAGAAATAGCAACTTCTTAAAATATGTGAGTCCAAGCAATGCATGTGAATGTAATTGCTGGGGCATTTTATGTGCTGCAAGGCTGTATTGCAAGATGATTGATTTCTTATGGCTGAAACTGTCATGTTCAGGCAACATTAAGCTCTGAGTTATGGTATTTAATCTGCAATGTGTCACAAGATCTAGATTAAAGAGGACAACTGCATATTCATTTCCAATCCTCCAAAAATTCAACAAAAATACACCAAAGGCAACAAATTAGGGAATCTGTGTGTCTCCTTCCCTTTCCTGGCTACAAAATACCACTAAACATGTAACTCACTCTGTTTGAGGCATCAGAGGAGATGAAATACATAAGTCACTATGGGAATTTATTACTCAAAAGCAGCAAGGGGAGGGATAACATTTTCCTCTCAGACCCCCACAGAAGTCTGGGGCTGTGATACAGCTCTGGCTCCATGTGCCAAACTCCCAGGGAGAGTGAAATAACAACCAAATTCAGCTGAACAGGTTTGAAATACCAAACTATCTTCTTAGCCATCAGATAATTTCCCCAGTGAAAGCACTGTCCAGTACACCACAGGAAACCAGTTTCCACCCCATCCTAAACCAGGGATTAGAGCCACCAGAGCTGTGTTTTATGGTCTGTTTCCAAGGCCAGCTTTGGTTCACAGTACTTGGTAACATAATATGAGGGTTTTCTTTAGGGAACAGCTACTTTCCTCAGACTTCTAGGCTGCATATGAACCCAAAAGACCAGAGTAACATATCAAGTAGTTTGTACAAACCAAAAACACTGAAAAGTTCACTGAAACAAAAACCAGAAACAGGCTCGAATCTGGGGATACACTACCAGCATCAACACTGGGCTGATGAGGTGGGCAAAGCAAAGATGTGCATAATTGGCTTTACCAATGGCTGGCTGTGCTCTGCATCTCCGTCAGTCCCCATCCCAGCCCAAGAAATAGCTTAATTAAAATGCTCTGATTTCACTTAAATGAAGTATACACCAGCTTTCTTCTCAGGTTACCAATTTAAAGCATGAAGCTAAAAGGCCTCATAAAAACACTGAAAAGTCCAGTAGTGCCAAAAGCTGTAAGGAATGAGGGAAAGCAATTACCCATCGTTTATTTAAACTTGTTCCCTGAAAATATTTAAGCAGGAATTTCACACAGAGATAAGCAACTCAGTAAGGCAGGAGGTTATGATAAAGATACGAGGGATTACATGTGTGCAGGCATAGGTGACAGCAGAGAGCATTAGGACTAGATGGCATTTCCAATTTAATCCCCTTTTCCAGTTGCAAATAGCTTTATTAAACTAATTTTGCAAAGGGCTAAAGTTTTCCATGCACTGTCAAAGCCCAAAGGCAGTTTTCCTTGTAAAACTTTAAGCAACGTTAAATCAGAGTTATGAGCACTAGAAAATAAGAAAACACAAACCAGGTTTTAGAGATTGAAGGAGGGGAAACAAACTAATGGCAAAATTTATTCACAATTATTTTAACTTAAAAAGCAGAATACTTCTGAACATATGGGCATCTGCAATTCTGACTGGGTGGAGGGAAACCTCTGGGCTGGATAGTCCACACATAATGAAATACAATCCCTTCCTCAAAGGCCTGACAATCAGGGCTAAATCCAGAGAGCCAGGCAGGCCAGAAAAAAATCAAAATAATTCACTCCCAGCCAAGATTTTGAAATATGGAGAAAGGACAGAAAATATTAAGATAATTAACACATTACATTAACTAAGACAAAGTTAAAGATCCTTATTAAAGAAAGGCATTATCACAGCAATGTCATCAAAGCATTTAGGAAAGAAACTAATGTCTCAAAATAACAATTCTTAATTCCCCCTCAAAGTTTATCTTTGTAATTAATATTTTGCAATTTCCTTCGAAAACAGCAAGCAGGAACCTGCCATTCCCCACAGCTCCCCTTCCCTCCCTCATTTTTCTTCTTTTGGGAGAAAAATGTGGTGGGAAAAAACTGTTTCTAAGGAAAGCAGAGCAGTGCTTTCACATGCATTTCTCTCCAGTTATTCCTCTTCTCCCAACATTACAATGTAATTTCCTCTCCAAGGTATTCTTTATCACTGCAGATTAAAGGCACATTTTGTGGCTGTTTGATTTGGCCTCTGCTCAGATAAACAAGTAAACTTCAGGAACGCAGAAGTCGACAATCAAGATCAGTTGAGTTGACAGCAACCAGATAAAAAGAAGCAGGTCAGGGTCTGGTTTGCCTCATTTTCTTGCACATCCTCTTATCCTGCTACAGACAGGTCTCTGGGAGGAATTATTGCTCACTTACACAAAGCTACCATTTTTTAAAAAAATAAAATAATTACCTTCTGGAAGAAATTTACAGCTGAAGTCAGCATTCAACGACACCCATTTTATAGCTTACTTTTTGCTGGGAATTAAAAAAAAAAAAAAGAAAGAAAGAGAAACTCTTCTACCAAGAAGTTTGTACCACAGGTAGTAATGATCTTCCTGTCCCCTTCTGCCTTCCTCACATGCTCTAAAAAAAAGACAAAATAGTGCATGTGCTGCCTTCCCGGCTCTGAAATGACAGAAGGTGCAGAGGGAAAGATTTTAGAGAGCCAGCACGCTGCACTGAGCTAAACCTTGATGCCTTATCCCAGCCCTCAGCTCCCCAAACCAGCTCTGTAGGAGCTCAGCCTGCACAGGGCAGGGTTTGGGGAAAACAACCAAACCCATCCACCCTCCCCTTGCCAGACCTCAAGCCCCTCACACAAGGGCTGATCCTGATGCAGGGTGCACCTGTGTCCTGTGTCCTCAACTTTTCTGTCACTTCCAGAGTCACCAGCTCAACCTCCACTGCCTGCTGTAACAGACTAAACCAGACACTCCTACATGACACAAGTCAGAATTTCAAGAAACAACTGTAAAACCACCCTGGAGCAACCCTACAACACAGCTGGGGCAGCCAAGATCAGCAGCATTCATTCTGTGTTGGATAAATCTGCTTCTTTTTTGCCCAAAAAGGGCCAAGGAGACACACAGTTTGTTTCAACCCAGTTATTTACCACAAAAAAACCCCGAGCTGCTAAAAGCTCAAAGTTCTGCAAATTTGATCAGCTCCAGAGGATTAAACTTCCTGCATCTCCAAAGACAAGTATGGCAAGATGCCCACTCAGGAAGTTTGCCAAAAGGTATTTTAGGGCCATTTCCTAAATTTGCTCATTCATAGTTTTGTTATTTCTTTTGGCTTTTGGAGTTGTTTTGTTTTGGTTTTTTAATTAACCATTCAAGAAACATGGCTAGCAAAAAAACTTAATTTTAAGCTAAAAAAACTCCCAAACAATAACTGAAGTTCCTATAGTTCAAGAAGTTCAAAAGAGGCATTCATTGTATTCTGCACTGGGAGTTTTATTGATGGTTAAAGATGATGTTCAGTTCAGCAGAGCTGAGGAAACAATATTCATAAAAGAAAACAGATTCAAGCTAAGAAAACAAAGCCCATGAATTTACACCTACTGTCATAAATAGTTTAACTGAGGTAGTTTAAGCATAGAAAGGAGAAGTTTTTTAAAAGGAAACAAGAAATCTTGATTCCTAGTGGATTTACAGAGTCTCTTGTCTGGTTGGACCATACTGGAAGGGTAAGATGAGAAATTCAGAAAAGCAGAAAGAAACAGAGCTCTAAGAAATAAAGATCTTGTTTTTAGTCTGGGATTATTTCTCTGAAAGAGTGGGCCAAGAGTAATAGAAGAGCAGTTTAGAAGCAAGTCCAGAAGGAACTTTAGTTTTCCCTGCTGGACCATGAAAGATTTATGTGAAATGTAGGGTTGAGCTTTCAGCTGGTGGCAGATCTTAGCAACTCCAAAGGGAGGTTTTGCAGGAAGCTGTCCACCAGCCTTTTAGAGACCCAGCACACAGGGCAGCTCCTGCTCTCTGCAGATGTGCTGCTGGTAGATTCAGCAAACTGGGGGTTTTGATGTTAAAGAACACTCAAGAACAATGTGACTCCTTCAGCCTGACCACAAAAATTCATGCCCAGTAATTGTACTTTCAAGGCACTTCAAGCACAACTGTGCTGCCCATATTGGTGCAGGATGCCATAATAAACTCCAATCCCACAGGTCTTCCCACTATCCACCCACAAGAGTGTGTTAGGAGGAAACACAAGGGACCAAAATAAACCCCCGTGGTCTGAGTCCCCAGGGCATCTGCCCTGCTGCAGCTCACCTCGGGGAGTGAGAGAAAGGTGGATGGGCCATGACAAGTCAGGGGAGAACCAAAGAGCTTCCCTAATTCATGCAGCTGTTGCTGGGGTTACAGGTTGAGAAAGAAACTGTCTGCTTGAAGGAACAGAATCCAGCCAGAAAGAAAAGATAATTATAGAACCATTTGGATGGATCTTAACTGACTCTTTAAAATAGCTTCCACGGATGGTACCTTGAACTGAAGTCAGGGAAGGATCAGTCATTGTGTTTTAATACCTCCATTAGCCTATCCAAATGGGTGTACTGGAAACCCAGAGCTGAGTTTTGCTCTTCAGTAAATTTGACCATGCATTAGTTTGGCAAAAGAGCACATTTCTTTTCACTTCACAAGTTAAAAAAAAAAAAAAAAACTTCTTTTGAAACCAGAAAATAATAAAGTGAACGAGAAATACACAAGCAGCATGATGCTCATTTATTCTTTTATTTAGCCCAGAAGGAATGTAATTTGAAATGTGAACTTTGGCAATTCATCACAAAGTCTTTCAGACCAAAGAATTTTCAAAGAAGAAACTAAAATGAGTAAGACATTTAACATTGAGAAGTGCCTATCACAAGCACGAGAACTATCAAACATCAGAAAATTTGCCTTAAATGCACCAAGCTCAACTCATCTCTGGCACAACTCTCCCAGCTTTGAGACAGGCAAATCTGGCCTGCTGCTCTGAACACATCCATGGAAAAGTATTTATATCATCATGTCCTAAAATCAACAGATTTATACACAGGAAGATTTTTGATGAAAATACTTAAAGACTGCAGGTGACAGAGCAATTTAAACTTGTTGGATAGGTCACCCAAGGCTACCCAAAACTTGCTCAAGAGTTAATGTGACTGCTGTATTCAACACTCCTCTGTTGAATAACACTGAAGTTTTATAGTAAATATCTACACGTGGGACCTATTTCTGAGCCTGTTTTTGCTTACACAGCAATTTGTTGTCTAGAAATAGAGGTTTCAGATCAGTGATTTTCACCTGGGACAATTGGGGGTCATCCTGGACAAGTGTCCCCTGGACCAGGAGAGCACCAGGAGCACCCCAAGACAGAGCTCTTCCAGACAGGATAAAACCAGACAGGATGAACCATTGCATAAATCTGTTTTATGCTACCACTGGTGGAGGAACAGAGGTTTTTCCATAGGATACACTGAAGTAACCAGCAAGCCCATTCACTGCTTCCACTTAAAATTAATAGGCAACCTTGCCCTCCCTTATCTAGGCAGCAATTATTTCCTAATACGGGCAGGGAAGTCATGCCAATTTTGCCCTCAGGGCCTCACAAAGCACACAGCCTAATTCACATTATCCAGGAGCAGCCAAGCCAAAAATTTTTTAGAGCCAGAGATATTCTTATATCTGCTCTCATTAAGCAATTTCCTGTGGTATTTACTGAGTGGCTAGAGTCTGCCAGCATGCCTGGCAGCCAGACCCCTCCCAGCCCCAAGTTTTTAAAGGTGTATTATTATTTTTTATTATTATTATTATTATTAATGGTGCTTTAGTGACTAACAGTGATGCCCAAACAGCTGAGAAGTCTGGACAAGAAAGCACAACCTGACTGTTGCCAGACTTATTCCTGCTGCTGGCTCTGCAGAAGTCTGATGGAATGCTATGCTCATCTGCCCCACTAGGAGAAAAAAAAAAGTAAACAAAAAAAAAATTAGAAATCCCCAATAAAAGTAATCTGCTAGAAAACAATGAGAATGAGTGTCAGACTTAAGTCAAGCAAACAAGCTTGACTTGTTACTTGCCTGTGTACCAATCCCAACTAAGCTTTCTGGACTCCTGCAATCACCAACCCAGCTTATTTCACACCTTATCCATAATTTCTCTGCAAATTTTGGATACAGCCATATCCTTGCTTGTTAGCTGGGGTGGTAATTTTTGACTCCAGTATCACCCTCTGGAAAAATAAGAAAAAAAAAAGGCAGAAGTTACTTGAAACTTTCATATTTTACACATTTCTGACATTTTAGGTTCTTATTGCTGTTAAAAATCAGGGTGTTTTTGCTACTGTAAGGTGTATATATGGACATCTAGTGAGGACTAAATTTCTCCTGCAATTAAACAAAGCAACTGAGATGGTTAATTAAACATTACAGCACCCAAACTGCCAAGCATGCATTGATTGTAAGGGAAGAAACAAACAGATATCTCAAGATAAGCACAAGTTGGATTGAATTAAATTTAAGTCAGGCTGGACTTACTTGGTGACAGGCTCTGCAAGGGGACTGAATTCATAAATGCCTCATGAAAATGGGAAAATTTGAGCCGAGCTTGCAAGATAGCTACAGTGGACTGGTTTTCACCACTACAAATTATCATAATTTTCTCCAATTTCTCTACAAAACATCTATTTTCTTTGTCTTTTACAGACTAGTATCATCACTGTAGCCAGTGTGGTTATACACCCAAGTTTGCTGCCAGAAGTGGTACAGAGGACACCCTTCAGATAAGGGCTTATTTTTTTATATCCTAACAGAAAAAAGCAAAAGCATTTTCTCCACATTAAGTGGTCTTAAAGATGGGATTTGAGCTGCTCTGGAAGCATTTATATAATTGAATTATAATTTGCTTCATTTAGGCTTGTGGTCTCTTGTGTGCTGTGTCCAGTGCACAAATCAGGCATTTTGTACAATTCAATTACAGATATACTCAGGAACCTTTTAATCTCATATTAGGTTTCATAATTGATTCCTGCTGTCAGCATTCAGTCTCTGGATTTGGTGAGTCCCCTCAAATTGTATTCAAAGTCTAATGGTGAGTTATTTTAGATGTTTATAAGTTTAAATACATATATATAATTAAGTGTAATGTACAGATTAAGGCAGATTCTAAGCACCAGATCATAATTACAAAACTGGGCATAGTCTCTCCATATGTGCAGAGTGGGAATATTCAACAGAGCAGCAGCAATTTGTACTTGTGCTTCTTTCATTGATATTTTGGCTCTGAGTTTTCCTTGGAAAAAGAATGTATACACACTAATGAGCTACAAGGCAAAATAGTAGAGTGTGATTGGTCCTCTCCTACTAGAAAACAGAATATTTGTATTTTTAGAAACTGGAAAGAGCCCACGGTAGTACATCTGCTAAAAAAACATGTTAAAACTCTTGCCTAAAGTAATGGAAAATGTAATGCTCTGCTGATAGAGCAGCACAGGCAACGAACTCCTTTAAAAACTAAAACCAGGTGTTACCACTCTGGATTTTAGGAAGACTAAGCCCTTCCCATATTAGTTTACAGGCTCTGAGTGAATCATAAGAGTATTTTTCCAGAGAATCCCCATTTCCCCTGTTCTTTGGTCTGCTCAGGCAGCACGGAAGAGCTCACTTCCCACAGAAGCTTGCTGCTTTCCAAAACCATCTGAAAATCAGAGATTGTGTTAATCAAAATGTTTTTATACAATTAGAATAGCTTCAACAAACAAAAGCAAGGCCAGGATTTTGAATTACCCACCAATTCTTCCATGGACTTCGATGATGTGTAGGTTTTTTGCAATAATCTTACCTTCCTATAGAAAAACCTTCTTATAAAAAAGACTATTTTTAAGTGATTAAAATATCCTAAATGCATACCAAAACATGTGACTAGCTTTGCAGTACCAAAGCTTCCCAGGACTATTCTCCTAGTCTTCAGGTTAAAGATCCAGCAGAGCAGATCCAACTTTGCTCAGATTTGTACCTAAAATCATTATTATTGAGGTTGGAAAAGTCCTCTAAGATCACAGAGCCCAACCAGTGCTGCCAGATCCACCACTAAACCATGTCTCACATCTATGTCTTTTGAACACCTCCCTGGGTATGACAGCCCTTTCTGTGAAGAAATGTTTCCTAGTATCCAGCCTGAACCTCCCCTGGAACAGCTTGAAGCCATTTCCTCCCATCTCCCTCCAGCACCTCGATGTGTTTTTTGCAGCAAGGGGCCCAAAAATGAACACAGGATTTAAGGTGCATCCTAATCTGCAAAAACTTCACAGGTCTTGAAGGAGTCATATTAGGTTTATGCTTCTGTAAATCACAGCCTTGTTGCATTAGACCAAACCCCAGCAGCCTCCAGGATCAATGTCCTGTCCCACCTCGGTGGATACAAGTCCACTGGTATCAGCTGCCATCTTTCCACAAGCTGAACACCTTGGAGACATTTATCCCTCTCTGCTTATTCCCTCATCCTAATCTCCTGCAAAAATGCAAACTTCTGAATAATGAAGTTCATCATTTGTAGCAAGTGGCAATCATTGCACACTGCCCTACCCCAGTGACACAAGGCATTATTAACCTTCTCTGCAAACAGACCAGGAAACCAAGATGGGGCTGTGGGGAAAACAGGCAGAGACACAGAACGTGGGGTTTGACAAAAGCAGAGACTTCTGTACAGCAAGTATCCACTTCAAAGCCCACATGTAGTACAATGGCTGGTACTCCTTTTCCCATTTGTTTTGTTGTAATGGTTCATGCATGCAGTTTCATGAAGCAGCATCCAGTTTTTCCCTGAAGGCTCTTTTAAAAACAAGCCAGCGAGAAGGAAACCTCTGAACAGCCACCTAAAATGAACCACCAGAGTCATCACAAGCACCAGTCTAAGTTTTTCCCCTGTATACTGGGGTGGGACCACAGAAGACAAAAGCTTTCCACCTTCCACATCATGTGTTGTGTGTTTAAAAGAAAAAAAAGTAGTCTATATTTCCAACACATGAAATTCATAATCAGACCACATGAAACAATTATAAATACTCCTTCAGCCTAAACACACTTAAACAATGCTTTTCACAAGAGAATTAAACTGCTGTGGCTTATCACAACATAAAACCCAGTAGCTCTGGTGGGGGTCCACAGACCTGCAACAGTTTGTGATATGCAAAAAAAGGGGGAAAAGCCCCTCCAGCACGGGGGGCTGAACAGCTGGACATGTGCAAGCACAACTGTGAACCTAATGGCTGACCTTGTGTTCTCTCACAGGCATTTGAGGATGTCCAAACACAAATGATGGATTTTACAAGGCAGACTGCTAAATGTCACATCCTTGGACAGCCAGGCTTAGCCTGACAAACCAATATCCCGATCCAGAGAGGCACAGGGTGGGGCTGGCTGGAGGGGCCACATCCACTGTGGATTTATGGGTTTGCATTGCTCAATAGCACACAGAGGGTAGTGGATTGAAGGCAGCACTATGTCCCCTCTGCCGAGGCTGCAGATGGGGGCTGGACCCAGCTTTGGGCCCCCAGATCAAAGGGGATGTTGATCAAGTCCTTCGGCACAGGAGCCTGGACAAGAGCCCTTCAGCAGCCCCTTCCTACCAATGCCACCACAATCCAACGTTGTCTTCGGCAGAAACGACAGCAGGGCAAAAAGTAAACCAAGATTTTTCCTGGGCTGACAAACCATTCTGCACTTTTCTCACCAGCCTCATTTCAGGCTCTTCCAAGGCGCCTGCCCTGCAGCCAGCGGGCAGCCTGTGCCCTTGAAGAGGGGTGGGTCTGCTCCGAGATTTTATTGCCATAAAGTGATTGTTCACTTTTGAAGTGTTTTTTGTCACTCTAATTACAACTACCAGGGCTTTAACCAAACCAATAAAAGAACATTTTACAGCACTTTGGGGATGCTCATCACTCTGCCCAAGCGTGACAATCTGGATGGTGCAGCTGTTACCACAGCAGCTCACACTGCTGCAATCTCATTCAGGATGGCCTCGTGTGGCTCATTTGGGAGAAATTCTTCTAAATATTGACTTTGCCAAGCCAGAATGGGTTTATTTCTACCCCTGTATGTCTTGATTATGAAAAACCTACTGAGTTGTTCATATCAGCAAGGCTTTAGAAGTGCATGAAGAGGAGATACTTGAAGCTTATCTGGGGGTTTTGACTCAATTTCAGAGTTATAGATATCAAGAAGAAAAAGTAGTTCAGGTCCCAGTCCCCCAAGATCGCCTCAAGATTGAGAAGCCAAGTTAGGTCCTTGCTACAGGATGGGAAAACCCTGCTTAATGGTACATGAGCCCAAGAAAAAAAAAAATTTAAAACCCATCTTCCACTTAATTCACCTATTCTTAAAAAATTCAAATTACTCAAATACACCCACTTTCACTTTAAATTATGTGAAGTAGGTCTTACATCACAGGGCAGGGCTCAGCAAGTACATGTGAAAGTCATATTGCTATGTTTTCTCAAAGAAAAATCTGAGACAAAAAATATTTTCCAAAAGATAAATAAAATAGTATATAAAAGTGTAAGAAACAGAGTCAAAAGCATGTATTTTGTGTATCTCATTGATTTCTATGTCTTGCAATCACAACACCACAACTTCCTCCATGGTTCACAGCTTCTCACAACTAGAGCAGAGAGGGACTGAGACTGAAACAACACCAGAATTCACTGTGCTTTAAAAATCCATTTTTCACTTAGTCCCACTTTTAGCACCATTATTTCTTCCTAGACATTAGGCTAAAACTGAGCTTTTGGAAATGGATTTTAACATTACAAATTTGATCTACATAGTGACAAACAGCGGAGAAGGCAGCCAGGAGAGAGGCCAGGGCAGCAGGAGGTGCCCAGCAGGCTCTGCTGGAGGAGGCAGCCCAGCACTGCAGCACACACCTTCCAAATGAGACCCAGAGGGATTTCCTTCCCTGCCCTCCACCCAGGCCGAGAGGAAGGGCCAGACTGTCAGAGAACAAGTACAGTTAAACACCTTGTTCTTCCACACAATGAGACTGTGAACGAAAATGTGCATGCTCAGGACAGACAGGAGCGAAACACCCACACGTGCATCTGACAGATCTCATCATCCTCTTCCACCATTTCTGGCAGAAATGGATTTGTCAAGTGCTTTCTGTATTGCTATGTCACACAACCAAAAATGTCAGGAACTATTACTCACACTTTTTTATTTTACCTGCCTCAGTAACAGCCAGGTGAGTTACAAGCCCTCAGGGCACTTCATTTCCAGGCTGTGGATAATAATGGTACTTAATTGAGGTTTCTGGGTGCTATATACATATCACTAGATGTGCAAGAACTGCTAGCAAATAAATAACAATACATACCTTGCCTCTCCCAAAACACACACCCACACTCTACAGGAAAATGCCAGAGCTCCAAAATGATTCGCTTCAATTACTGGTCTCACTGAAAGCTTCAGCAACAGTTCAAATTACTTGATTGTCTTTTTCTTCAGGTTCAGAAACATCCCCGGTGAGCTCTGAGTGCTTCTGCATTTCTACATTCAGACTCAGCAGCCCAGCCCAGCCCATCAAACCAAGGCCAGGAAGTTTGCAGAGAAATCATTCTATGTGACTTATTTGTATTTTCCCTTTATTCCTTCCCACTACCCCTCCACAGCTGATATTTAAGTACCTCATGAGCAATCCTGAGATATCCCCCTAACCTCAAATACCATGGACAGGTTTTGCTGAGTACTCCAATGTATCACACAGCCAAGGAAAAAATGTGTCTGGAAAATTTCTCACTGGAAGTGAACCAGGCAGAGGCATGGAGGTACTCTGCAAATGGGAGCCAGTTGGTACCATACTGCAAATATGTCCTGTGCTCATCATAAAAGAGGGCCATTCCAGAGGAAATGGACCTGTGATTTCATCCATGTTTTACAGCTGACCTGGATATTTTCCTACTAAGAAAAAGGTACTGGTCAGGAATCATCTTTCCCTGCTAAAGATTATAAATGTTTTTTGTTCAACAACATTAGAGAGAGGAGGAAAAAAAGCCATAAACAAAGCTACAATCAAAATTTTTATATTACTCAAAAGAAGATATTAATAGTTACCTGAAACTGGAAGTAAATCTTGCAATCAAGTAAAAACAAAGCCTAACAACTGATTCAGAAAAATCATTCTCAATTTGAAAATGCGATTTCTTCTCTGGTTTGAGACAGAACTCCAGGGAGGGGATGGAGGTGGGACACACACAGATAAAAGTCACTGCAGCCTGCCAGAAACTCAGGTAACTGCTGGTTGAGTGCAGCATACCGAGAGGTCTCACCCCTAAATGAAGATTTCAGTGTGGTATCTGCTGCTTGCAAGCAAAACAAAGACTCCCAAAGTGCTTTGTCTTACCCCAGTCCCCAACGCAGGAGGTATTCCCACACCGAGTGGGAGAATTTCGAGATGCATATTCACTATTATCCACGATCAAACATGTATTTGCAAGGCAGGTTAACCCAACTCAAGCATCACATTTCTGGTGTAGATGATGATGACAGAGGGTTTCAGAGCAGCCACATCGGCATCACTTATCAAGGCCATCAAAAAAACCTTGAAGAATAACCACACAAATCAAAGTCAAATACTTTTGACTAGGAACAGATTTTTAGATGTTAATCTATATAGAGATCTGATCTTTCCATTCACACAGATGCCTGCTAATTGCACTGCTAAAAAAGCTATAAACCTGTTAATGAGCAGCCAGCTACACATATTAGAAAAAAAGTCTTCCTACTCTCTAAATGTATAGCTTCTAAAATGAACCACAGAGATAACTGCATCAAAAAATACCTGGCCAGAAGCTTTAACAAAAAAAAAAAAAAAAAAAAAAAAGCTGATTTTTTTATCATTGGTTTTTCCATGTATAACTTAATTACCATGGAAACCTGTAAGAAAACCACATCCTGATGTTTGTTGGCTGCAAGAGCATAAAATCACTTATGCAGATTCCAAGGTGCTCTGGCCCGCAAAGTTGTCTGTCATTTATTTCCTAAGTGCATGGCATTCTGGCACAGCATAGGTTAGGGGTTTTTAAGACATCTGATTTACTTCAAGGGTACCTTGAAGAGTCAACTTAGCATGAAAACACATCCACATTTCATAAAGGTCATTCTAAAGTAACATCTGCTATTGATTCAGTCTGAAAACTCACAACTAATCACCATAAACAGTTACTTAAACAATCTGCTCTTCAGTAAAAATTATTCAAAAGGAGTAGTCCCTTTTCATGCATAAAATAATTGTGTTATTCATCTCTTAATTACAGAACTATAGGGAGATAAAGGAATCTGGTTGGAGAATTATGCTGATGCCAACAATAAAATCAGGGCAAAGTCCCTCCAGCAGAGCCATCACTTCACACTTGGAAAATTTCAGTTCAGGTGGGCAAGTTCAAGGCATATGTGTGATGGTGAGACTTCCCCAGCCCCTTTTCCAACCCACCCAGGGAGGGGGAAAAGGAGAGTTTTGAAGTCTAGATAAGTCACTTGCTTTCAAATTTGCAGTAAATGACCACTGCAGGACGGGAGGAACATTCACCTCAGGGAAACCTTCGTGGTGATCAAAGGCACTTTGGTGCATTTAAAACATCTCCACCTGCTTCGCAGCTGAATGTGTGAAACCTCCTAAAGGGGCTCCGGGAGCGAGGTGTTAACCTCCTGACAGGAGCTCTGCTGTGCTGGTTTCCAGTCCCACCCTGGAGTCCCCAGCAGCACCGTGCTGCTCACACCTGTGCTGCTGGGACACAGAGATGCTCATCTGACCTTGGGGTAAAACCCCACACCGTCATCTCTTCCATCAAGAAATTCAGGGCTGTGTTTTGTCCCAATAGGTAAAGAGCCTGCATGGTCACCCATTTGATTTCTGAAGTCCCTCTCTAGTTCTGCACTTCCTAAGGAAAAGGAGAAGCAGGCTGGGGAAAGAGCTGTGATAATGTGAACCGGGATGTTTCCAGGCTGAAACTATTCAGGCCATTTAGAGCTTTCCGAACAACCCCAAACCTTTTTCAACCTGATTTTCCTCATGGCTAAGCAACAGACACACACATTAATTAAAGCACTCATTTAACTCAGGTCAGAATTAGTTGAAGGCCTTCTGGTGCTCAGAGGAAATAGAAAACTGGAAACCATCCTAAGCAGAGTCACTGGATTTCTCACTACCTGTTGCTTCCTGGGGATAACTGCTCATAAACAGTCTGAGGCTTACACATCTTGGCTGAGTTCTGCAGTCCCCATAACAGGCCAGGTCACTGGTTTTTCCTTCGGCCTCAGTGCTTCAGGAGATTGCCACATGTCCAGAGATCCTAACTCAGCAAACTCCTCCTGCCCAGAGACCTTGCAGTACCCTCCCAAAGCCCAGCATGCACACAGCTCACCCAGGGCTTGGGACTTGATTATGCAGATATTGAAGACCATTTGGTCTCTTCCACCCCACAAATGCCAACATATACCAGTTCCTAAAACAGTCCAGTCTGAAATATTTGGGACTATTTCATAGTAAGACACAGCACACCTGGATGTCTACCCATTGCATTTCCAGGGTATTACATGAAAGAGAAAACAGGGCAGTATAGAAGCAGGACCTACCTACTTGCTGAGTTTATTTCACTATTGAAATACACTTCCTATGCACCTACCCAAGTGTGGATTCTCTCCCATTTTTGAAATAGCCTGACCCAAGCAGCATGCTCTCGAGAGGGAAAAGCACATATTTCTTACTTTTTTAATGTGACTACACACACATATATGTTCACACGTGTGCATTACACATTATACACACCCCATTCAAAGGCAATTCTTTGCAAGGAGTCATGAGAGGAAGTAACTGCATTTTAAAGGCAGAGAAATCAGGCTAAAAAGCACTGTAACAGAGGAGGTATTTACAGCAGAAATGCTCATGGTGTCTACAAACATCAGTGTTAAAACTCAGACTGGCACAATTGTTTATATTCACGTGAACAATAAACAATCGGTTTTACAAATTTTAGGTATGTGAAAACACATTAATATGTCTGCCAGAAAGATCCCAGGGACAGCCATAAACACTGTTGGCATGATAAACTCAATCAGTTCAGTAAACAAGTCACTGATATGTTCACTTAGAAAACCTTCTGTGGCACGTTATCAGGTTTTGAGTCACATATCCTACATTAACAAACAAAGATCTTTTTGCATGTAAAGATTCACACCCTCCTCTTTAGCCCCACAGCTACCCGGAATTCCTCTGCAGCAAATCCCATGCTCTTGGGACAGCTTAATAATTAAGCCTGCAGAGCAGAGCCAGCCCAGTAAGCCGAACTTCACAGCAACATTCATTTAAATCGTTATTTCCAATCCCTGCTCCCAGCAGGAATCCTGCCTTTGGCTCTCCATGGCAGGCTGCCCCTGGGCTGCAGGGGCTCCTGGCTGTGGGTGAGCAGCCACTGCTGCTGTGCCACAGCCCCACCAGCCAGGGCTTTACTCAACTCCACTGAACTTGCTGAAGTGGGGACAGACCCCATCGTGCCCAGCTCTACTCTCTGGTCTGGCTTTTTCCAAGAGTTACACTCCAGGCACTGCTGCCACATGGAAGATGCACCACAGTTTGCTAATTGCTGCTTTCAATAATCAAAATAAAACTGTAGGAGCATAAAACTTAGATAAATACACCCTAATTCTGTCAAGTTTTCATTTACTTCAGTGATTTTTTTTTCTTTTAAGTTTTAAATATCAATACTGCTGATGAATTTGTCAGCAGAGCATCCTCTCTGGAGACCAGAGCAAGAGGCTTTGAGAGGTTTCGTGTGCTGGTGGTGTAGGAGGTTGGGCATCCCTGCTCCAGTGAAACAGAACCCACATGATCAGAGCCCAAGTACACACTCCCCAAGCCAGTGCCAATACAAGAATCTGTTCTTTTTTTGTAAAAAACAGAACGGAATTTTATTAGGCCTGAACTACCTGTGTGAAATCCAGCCATCAGGAAGCAGAATTTAATCCTCTCCTCCCAGCAAGTGTAATAGTTGATGTTTTCCTTGGCAAGTCAGGTCTATTTCAGAAACACATTAGGAAAACCACAGCAGGATAGAGGTGAAAAAGTGCATTTTCAGTGCAGATCCTCTGCAGTAAGGATGAAGTTTGTTTTATTAAAACATAAAAACTTGTGCCATCTTCCACTTTTCAAGAAATTTAAAGCTTGATACAACAACAATTTTAGATTTAGTCATTATATTTAATCATTATGTTCATTCAAAAGTAGCCCTGGAAATTCAGACCTGGGAAGGCAAATGTTCTCCTGCTGCCAAAACACAGGAGAGCAGGAAAAAAACAGGTTCCTCATGCAGGAACCACCACACACTGACACTCAGAGCATCTCAGATTCCCAAATGCTGATTTACCAGAGGATGACTCACCAAGTAAATTTATTCTAAATAAAACGAGCATGTGTCAACATTAAATCCAACTCAAAGTGTCCCAGCACATCCCCACTCAAGCTGGTGCTTTCTGAGAATATTTGTGCCCCTTCCCACAGCCCAGGGAAAAAGGGAAATTGTGTCCTCTGAGGAAAATGTATCCAAACAGGTAAAAAAATCACCCCTTCCCTGAGAAGATAAACCCACACAATCCAGCACAGGCAGACATGAAGCCGTAAGTGTTTCACAGCAAGGAGATGGGTTTGTGCACACACAGCCAGGGCCCAATGCCACCCAGGGCAGTTTCAGAGCTGCCTTTTTTTTTTTTTTTTTTTTTTTTGGCCTTTCTCAAGGCATTCAATGAATATAAAAACAATTAAAAAAAAAAAAAGAACTGAAATATTTTTACTCCCTGGTTTAGACACTGGCTGCTAAAATGCATGCTTGTCTCAGTTCAGGGCATGGAAAGTTTGATTTTAACAGGAATTAATCTGTTTACCACAGACTGTATTAATTAGAGTTTATTGCAGAACTGTATTCTGTGCTAGAAAAACACCACCACACATTTATCAAATTTTAACCATGATTATTGTGTTTTATTGTTTCATAAACTTTCAAAATGTCATGTCATGATCTATTTCATCTCAGACTTTCCTTTCCATCTAGAAACCATTACATATGCTCCAAGGAGAAGCCAACCCAGCTGCACATGTATGTGCTGCAGGATCTTGTTTGCAATGAAAATTATCTGCAATTGATTCTCATGAAGACTAATCTTCACAGGCATTCTGTGAAGCCAGAGCTAAATAACAAGCAGTGTTTGTAAAAACCATACGTTTTCCTGCAGGCAAAAAGAAAAAAAATAAAGGGTGGGGGGAAATGCAATTAGTGCACCAACAGCAATTCCAAGCTAATGAAATTTGGAGACATCAGCAAAGCTCCAGAGATGCCTTGCTGTAAGATCAAATGTTGGACCTTTGTGGAAGAGCCCAGCAGCCACAAAAAAACCCACCAAATTTTAGAAAAATACTTTACTGGCATCAAAGGCAAACCACATGGTATAGAGCAGAGACAGACAAGCCAAAGGGCACTGCTGGTGCTCGTGCCTCCATAAATAGTGCTGCTGGCCCAAGGGACATGATGAGCTCCAGTGTGCCGGAATGACAGTGGAGAGCCATCATGAGTGTGCTGGCCATGCCCCTGGAGATCTGACAACTCAAACTTACCCCTGTTCTTTCTTCCCTGCTACAGCAGCCCTGAAATCCCCGCAATGTTTCTTTGCTCCAGAAAATGAGCCCTCACAAGCTCCAGACCCCCTCACCTACAGCAGTGGCCATGTGTGCACCAATCCTCCCTGCCAGCTCTATTCCAGCATTCACATTCCCACATGGGAATTTAATTTACAGCCCCTCTGTGCTCACCCACCCCTCTTCTGCAGACTCAATTAATTCATCGGTTCAGGCTCTGTGTGATAAGGGGAAGACGTCTGGGTGAGGCCTGGATCCTCTTTGAGCCCAGTTGCAAGGGTTCCATGTTCCCTGTCTCTCTGTAATGGTTTCCACTGGGACAGGGGAGATACTTGGGCAACAGAGGCTCAGCCTGTGGACGCCTACGATTCCCCCAGGAGCTGCTGAGCTATCTGGCCCAGCCCTTAAAAGCCATCATGCTCCAGGCAAAGCCTTGCTTGGCTCAGCCCAAGACAAGCTCCCCCTGGAGAGACAGGGCAGGCCATCCCCACACTCCTGTAATCACAGCTGAGCTGGTATTAATGAGCACCTGGGGATGGAGGCAGGCTCTGGAGCAGGGGCTGCTCTTACCCCAGCACCCAGGGGCGGCTGCAAGAGCTGCAGAGGGACGGGGCTGTGCCTGACCCCCCAGGAGCAGAGGAAGGCTGGGAGATGCAGGTTATGGATGCTGGGCTGACAGAGCCTCCTGCTGCAGCACCACGGCCGTGCCCTGCCCACCAAGTGACTGACCACCGAGCCCAAAGGTGTCACAGATCAGCCGCTGCTCGGCTGTCAGATGTGAACCTCTGCCTCTCCGTCCCACCAGGGACAGCAGCCACTGCCTCAAATTCTTCAACGCCTAAAGGATCCAGCACAGAAACTGGAAAATCAATCCATGAATTGCATTCAAACTCCATTTTCATCTCCCAAAGCAGAGGCCTCTGGCAAGGGAAGGTCTCACCATGCACACACAGGGTCAGGACACTGCCTTAAGGGAAGAAGTAGCTGCAGGAGCTCCCTCCACCTCCCCAGACATGCTCCAGACACAAGAAGGAGAGCTCTGGGGCTATACTGGTCTCTGTCTCAAGAGCTTGTTCATTACAGCAGACAGACTCAAAAGAATCCCCAAACCCTACATAATTGATTTTATGCATATTCTGTAGATTTTATGCATATTTCCTATCTTTCCTGGCAGCAGAGTGGATACAAAAGCAATCAGGTCCAAGATTACTTGCTAAACAGATGGGAAAAGTCTGTCCCCTGCAAGAAAGTACCACTGAATAAAATTCAAAGCAGCAGTGCTAAACCCATAACAACTAGGCCAGTATTGAGCACCTACGACTGGATCTCTGCCTCCCTCTGATCTTACAAAAACCAAACAAACGTCAAAAGCTTCCCAGCTCCTCAGCACCAAATACACTACTCACAAAGTGTGAGTACTCACTGCTCACAAAGTGCCTCCATCACATCTCCTTCACACCATCACTTGCAATATTTTTATCCTGATTTTTATAAAGCCTGGAGAGGTCAATATTACCTCATAAATTCTGAAACAATAGGGTTTACAAGTGCAAGAAACAATTTTTCCCCCTTTTTAACTTTTCTGGTTGAAGAAGTTTGCTGGGATTTCTGCCAGGACCTGGTGGAAAGTTTTCACATCTGTGCTGTACAATTAAAATGTCAAAGCTGGAGATAATTTAGGGTATTAAGAGTAAATCTAAAGAAAAGCCACACATTTTTAAGAGTCATTTTTTTTGCTGAGTTATGCCAAGACTATCTCCTCATTCAGTGTGAGCAGATATTTCATGTACTGTTACAACTATTACCAGGACTAGACAGTTTTTAAACTCTTTTAGCTACTTTGCCCCCTTCCCACCCCACATTTCTTCCTCTACCATCCCCCAGCACGACAATGCCACCCAACCTGTCACCAGCACACACCTTTGGCTTTGCTGGTGAGAAATTTGGATTCAGGAGGGGAATACCTGCAGGAAGTCTGGTGTCTAGGGTCTGACATCAGCTGGAGAAGTGCTCTGTCACTCTTGTGCTCACTCACCCTTGGATCACATTTGGATCACAGGACTCTGTTTCTTGAACTCTCAGGAGCAATTTTAGATAAGAGCTATTGCCACACAAAAGAAACAAGTTCAGCTGTTCAGTGCAGCAGGTTCCCACCCTCATTTTGCAGCTCTGCACTGCAGCCTGCAGACTTGCAGCAGGATGCTGACAGCACCAGGATAACGCATTCAGAGCCAAAGAAAGTGAATGCTCAAGGGTGGGACTGGGGGAGAGGGTTGTTTTGTGGGTTGTATATTTGGTTTTTTAAAATCAATCAATCAGTCACAGGGACACCTTAGATCCCAGCAGGATCATGGTTTCCACAGGCTCTTCTATGAGCTCCAGAGGATGTGCAATGCTGGTCACAGCAGCAGCACCTCTGCTCCAGTGCTGGGACTCAGTGACCTGCAAGGCCAGAAGAGTCCAGAGCACAGGAGCAGGCTGGGTTCCTGCAGGACCACTTATTCATTTTGGCTGTGTTTGTACGAAGCAAGAGTAGGGGAGTGATGAACTCAAGCCCAAGAAATTTTGCTTATGTCAATGTTTGAAATAAAACTTCTACATTTTCAAGTAGAATTTTTATCCAGTAACTCTAGGGGGGGAAACCCAAAAGAAACATCTATTTCCCACACCTCAATTTCTACCAAATTAAATCAATCTATTTCCTCCTGAAAAGCAAATCATTGCTGTCCTCACACTGGACAGGGACACAGCAGATGCCTTCCAGCCCCCCAAAAGGACAACCAGTGACAGCCAGCACCACTGCAGCTCCTTGAAGAGGGTTCACAGGCTGCCTTGTCTTTGTCTCTGTGGGCACCACATACCAAGCTCTCAAGCACACATTGCTGTAGTTCAAATAAAATCAAAATAATTAAAAAAATACACTAATTTCTTACTGATGGGACTTGTTCAATCCAACCCTGTATCTCATTTTCCCGGTACTTTGCCTCGGGCTGAGTAAATAATCACGAGTTCCACTCAGCCTTAGTGAAGGCCAGATTTGGACAGCAGCATCCTTACCAAGAACTAGAACTAATGGCTTTGCAATTTGATAATGGGAACCAGAGTAAGGAGGAAGTAATTTTGGCAGAATTGAGCAGAACTGAAACTGAAAGGTCAATCTATTTCAGGAGTGGTACCACAACACTACAGAATCTACAGTTAAACCACCTGCAGGAAATATGATCATCTTCTGGATGATCTGTTTGGAACATTGGGCAAATCAATGCATATGTGAGCCTAATAAAAATCTCTATGTCCTAATAAAAACCTTTCAATCATAATAAAGAGAAAAGAAATCTGTTAACATTAACCAAAATAATACTGACCAACAAAAACTAGAATTGGGACTGACTGCAGCACAAGGACTTTGACTAACATTCGTTTTAAGAACTACCTTAAAATTACAACAGTCTCGTTGCATACAGCAGAGAGTCCAGGGGTTCACTCAGCAGTGTCGGGTAAAGGCTCAGCAGGCAGGGACTGCACTGAAGGCTGTGGGAGGAGGATGGGCTTGATGACTAAATTAATGTCCTCAAGTAGGCTGCTGCAAAAATACGTATTCCTGTCTAATTTAATCATCATGGCTCCCTCCTGCTCTTTAAGAGAGGATTCAACAAAGGGCAGCAGAGCACTGAGCAAGAGAGAATGAGATGGAAGCAAGGCAGGAGCTGAGAGGAGCAGGCTCCCTTTCCTGCACAGGTATGTTGTTTGTGATGTTTCAATTACAGGCTACAGCAGTCATCTTTCCCCAAAATTGTGTCTAACCCAATGTGAAAGACATTTATGATAGGGATTTGCCTCCTTTTGTTTTTAATTATTCATATGCAAATCATTTTGGGAGGGGGGGAAGACCATGAAGGAAATGACATGTCAAGATACATAAACTGGTAAGGAAGACAAGTAAACCAAGGAGGGCTCCTCCAAGAATATCTGCAAACAAATAAAGTCAGTTTGCTATTCCGAATTTCCAATGAATTATTCACAGATGAGAGCTGAAGAGTTGCATGTGAACAGAAATTAGAGACTTAAATGATAACATATTAGTGATGTTGATATTCTAGGCTGGTCCCTAAGAAAGATGCAGACAGGATGTGAATCACTGATGTGTTTTTACCTGGCTGAGCTGAGAGGAGCAAGTTGTGGCTGCGGCTCTCCAGCTGATCAGAGCTGTGTGTGATGCTTGGCTTCAGCTCAGCCCTGTTTTATACCACTTAGACTCTAAACAGCAATTCGGTGTTGCTTAAAAAAAACTTTTTAAGAAAGAAAACAAAGCCAAACCAAACAACAACAACAACAACCTCCTCAAACATCAAGTAAAGGTTAGCTCTTAAAACTGCCAGGCAGGACCCCTCCCCTGCTACAGTCCCACAGAGGTGTTCCAAACACAGACCTCCCATTTCCCCTCTCTGGAAATGACAGCCTCGATTAGGACTTGGCTGCACAAACCCGATGAAGTGAAACAAAAACATTTCACAGCCCACAGCATTCCTGGCTCCCCATCAAAATGCTGGCAGTTGGGAGAGGGAAATCAGACCCTCTGGTCCTGGACTAAGCCTCTGTCCCTTCATCTTCCTCCTTCCAGCTTTTGCACTTCAGGCTATCAGATAAGGACAAATTGCCTGTAACAGGCATTATTATTCAGCATCCCAGGTGCTATCAGGGAGTCCTAAGAGAGAAAACAGCCTCAGTCAGTGGCCTTGATGAGAGGGATTCTTCTCCACCCCCCAGCTGAAGGCTGTATCACAGCTGCCCCCTCTCCTCAGGCTGTTGGTGGCTCCTTGGCAAGGGCACAGCCCCAAGCAGCAGAGATGAATGCCTCAAATCCAGGGCCCCATTTCACATTAAGCCAGGCTATTGCTAAATTCTACCAAGCACTGAGATCTAAAAGCAGAATTTGGCACCAACCCCACAAAAGCTGGGGCCCATCAGCAGCGACCTCAGCATCCCCCAGCTCCACCAAGAGCCACCAGCTCGTGCTTCTCAGTGTGGCTGAGCAGCAGAGCCATCAGCAGTCACTGCCCAGAGCAGAGTGAGATGCCTCTTCAAATCAGGGCTTGCTTGGAGGAATTTTGGGGTTCCTCTCATTTTGCATTATGTACCACCTACCCAAGAAAATGTTTCCTTCATCCATAAAGGTCTGCCTCTACCCTCCTCCAACAGAGGCATTCCATAGAAATAAAAAAAAAATAAAAAAAAAAAACCAAAAAAACCAAAAAAAACCAAGCAAACACCACAGGAAAAAAGCACTAAAGACAATAGTGCAGTCACAGAACTGAGCTGCAAAGACTCCTACAGACAGAAGCCAATTAGTGTCATTATTAACCTTGCCCCCACTGCCTGATGAATCTTTTCATCTCTAGGAGTCACCTTTTTGGGATTACATCCCAGTATGTCACCTGCCATTCTCACACAACCCCATGCTGGTGTCTCACCAGGGCCAGCACCCCGGCTCAGCCCCTGCTCCCCACCACGCCTCAATTGCACTGGGGTAGCTGCACAGTCTGTTTGTAAAAGCAGCACTTTATGCAAGGAAAGCACTAAAAATAACAGCTGGAAAGGTGAGGACCTGTGGTCAAAGCATCCTGTGGTTTAACATCTTGAAGCTGGGCCACTTCACCCTTCTGCACAGGATTTCTCCTTAAGGTGCACGTTTCTCACGTTCACCAGTCACAGCACAGTCAAGCAGACACCCAGTTCCAGGGCAGATGAGTTAAAACCAACTTTAAAATTACACACTTGTGCCCCTGGTCAGATCAAAAGCCCCCCTGGAGCATTCTATCACCTCCTGCAACAAAGACTGCACAGAGAGTTCTGCTACAGCCCCACATCTCCAACAGCAAAATCATAAAGGACTTCTGGAGAGGGCACCCAGGCTGCCTCAGCAGCCACTCCCAGGCAGACCTGACACAACATGTGCATAAATGCACACACACCTCTGCTTGTCTGCTTCACCCCAGTACACCTTAATCCCTGCCCAGCAGCTCAAAAGGCAAGGGGATTCTGATGATTTCAAGTCACCTGCACATAGCTCTCATCACCAGGCTGACCAGCAATCCCAGCTCACAGCAGAGTAAACATCCTTCCAAATTGTTCCTTTGCTGCACCTTGCAGAGAACTGAGAAAGAGTGAAGGACACCAGACTCACCTCAGCCACAGAGAGCTCTGAGCTGCATCCCCCAGGCTGGAGCCCCATGCACTCTGCCAGGCACCCCACAAGGCTCAGGGAACAGGCTCAGAGCAGCCCCCGAGGCAGGCTGCAGGGAAGGGGAGCAGCCCCCACAGACACAGCTGTGCTGGGTGGTGCACCAGGAGCAGCAGCTGTGCCCAGTTACCTGCGAGGGCACCTGGCAGCTCTGATTCTTGCCAGGCTGTGTCTGTACAGACAGAGAGCCTGACCCTCGGCAAAATCAGGGGAACAGCCCTGCTGCCTTTTCTGTTCCCATCCCTAAGATATTCAGAACAGGGAGAGATGTTCCTGATATCCTTCCTGGCTCCTCAGCAGCGAGGCAGAGGCCAGTTTTTGGGGTCATGCCTGGGGGCACAGGGGATGTGACTGAGGGTAGAATCTGCCACTACAGGTTCATTGTTAGAGTTTCAGCCTCTCGAAGCTGCAGTGCCAGGAACAACCTCCCTGAGGGAACCCAGCAAAGAAGAGATTTTGTAGAATCACAGAACAGTTTGGGTTGGAAGAGAGCCTAAAACTCATCTTGCGCCAAACCTCAGCTGTGGGCAGGGACACCTTCCACTATCCCAGGTTGCTCCAAGCCCTGTCCAACCTGGCTTTGGACACTTCCAGGGATGGGGCAGCCACAGCTCTGGGCAGCCTGTGCCAGGGCCTCTCAGATGAGCTGTCACATCTCAAGTGACACAACTTCAATGTGTGTGTTCCTTCTGCCTTCACTGCACAGTTTTATACCCAGTAAAAAAGAAACATTTTCAGCATTTGGTGGCAAAGGCCAATCTCCTCAGGGCATCAGAGCAGGGTTTGACATCACCAGTTCATTAGGGTGGCTCTGCACAGGGGAATTCCTGCCAGCAGTGAATTCACTCTATAGAGGGGCTGGAATTCAGGGCAGTAATGGAACATAGACACACAGCAGTGCAACAGCTGTAAGGAACCCCCAACTACAGCAAGAAAAACTTCCAAAATGAGGTATTAAATACATTTAAAAGCAAAACAGTTCAACAAATGGTTGGGTTCAAGCAACACATAATTGCCATTTTAAACCAAACCAGGATGAACCCACCTAATTTCACCCATTCCCACCAGTGGAATCCCCTGGGGATGAGCTCTCAGCACTGAGCTGGCAGTCAGGGCCAGTCTGGAGCAAAGAGGAGATAAAATCTGCAATCAGCAAAGCCCAGAATAAACCCCAGTAAGAGAGGGTGGGCATTTAGTTACCTAGGAGAAGGAATGTGTTTGTCACTTGTTGGTTTTCACTGCATTTTGCTTTGCCACTTAACAAGCATTAAATATAAATATTCATGGGATTCTATATGGGAAGGGATATATATGGCGGGGGGGGGGGGGGGGGGAGAGAGATGTATTTCTATAAAACTCCTTCTTCCTTATAAATACCACCGTAGGGCTGAAGAGGAAGAAATGTTCCCAGGGAGGGGTCTGGAAATGTCCACTGACCTGACAGGGTGGGAGAGATGGAGAAGGGTGCTTCCAACT
This sequence comes from Anomalospiza imberbis, assembly GCF_031753505.1. Classification (NCBI taxonomy): domain Eukaryota; kingdom Metazoa; phylum Chordata; class Aves; order Passeriformes; family Viduidae; genus Anomalospiza; species Anomalospiza imberbis. Next base: position 11,056,439 of record NC_089695.1, read on the forward strand.
TCAGACTCCCTTGTTAATTCAGAAAGAAGTGGAGGTTCGGGTTTTCTTTTGTTGCTAAATCCCAAGCCCCACTTTAATAAAACCCAGCCCCCTCTCCTCTGCTGTTTTTCGGTTTTGTTTTGTTTGTGTTTGTAAAAGCAGCCAAGCCTGGCTTTTATCAAAGGGCCTGAATGTGTCTTTGTGCCACCACAACCAAAGGGAACCAGAGCAGGGGGGGTGGCTGTGCTGCTGCTGCTCCACACAGAGCAGAGCTCGTGTGTCTGATCATCTCCAGCACAGCCCCCCTGTCCCGGCACCGGGGATGCTGCGAGGCACCGATGCACTCTGACCTCACGTCTGTGTGAAGAAATGGTTTAAAGACTGGGAACCTTGTCACTCTGAAAATGAAGCAGAGCTCCTTGAAGTCTGGCTTAATTGACATTAAAGCAACCCTCGAGGAGCTCAAATACACTGCTTTTATCCTTAAAGTCAACTGGTCTGCATAAGCTCCCAAGTGGAGTTGAACAGAGCTTCTTGGGGAATTTAACCATATCTTTGGAATTTAAAAAACCCACTTTTATACAGTCCTGATCTACAAAGTCGATAGGTTCAAAAAATAAAACAAAAAAATAGAAAATGCAGAAGAAAAGAAAAGCATGTGCAACTTCTGGCCAGGTTCAGGGCATCACTGCCTTTCCCCAGCACGCCTTGCCAGGATGAGGGATGGGGCAGACCCACGTGCAGTGATCACCCCAGTAATGAGGTGGACAAGCTGTGGTTTAGTATGCAAAGTTTAGGCGAAAAATTGAAAGAAGCAAATGAACACAAGAAGTCCCTGCACCCGTGGCACAGATGAGCAGCATTGCCCCCACCAACAGCACCCCATCCTGCAGCAACAGCGTGCTTCCCATCTAATCCACCTCCCATAAATAACCAGCAGCCTTCAGGCAAGCCACCAGCAGCTGCCAGTAGCCAAAAAGCCAGGATTTCTTTTAAGAAATGGGAACATATATTCCAAATTCCCTATCAAGGCCCATTTTTGCCATCAGCCATGCCCTCGAGTCCCTCTGGGACGGCATGTTAGTCTCTTGACAGGGCTTCTGCGCAACACGGTTGAACATATTTAAATGTTTGCACAATAGGGCCCCAGAAGCATCATTATTTGGTAGTAGTTACTGCCAAGACTTCCCAAAATATGAAGCAGATCATATCAATACCAACTGTTCTCATCCTCCAGACAGATCTGCTGGGGGAAAAGAAAAAAAAAAAAAAAAAAAAAGAAAAAGAAAAATCTGTTTGACATCTCCTCCAAGTTCTTCAATGTCTCTGAGCAGTGAAGCAGCACAAACCTGCTCAATCCTCCTGCACCGAGTGGGCTGGAATAGCACAAATGGGGACAGCCCAGAGACAGCACAAAATGGGGAGAAAACCCAGACAAACTCAAGCCAGAAAGAAACATTTCCAGATGTACTGCATTGACAGATCTCATCTCTACCAGTATTTTTTAGAAGTCTGACAACGAACACACAGATGGTCAGGAACATCATCAAACTCATTTAATTTTTCTTTGTGAATACTTCTCTTTCCAGCATGTCACCCTTGCTGGGAAGCCACCCAAGAGCCTAGGACATGAAGGGTAAAATTTTCATGTGGTGCACAGGATTTAATAGGTCCACCCAGGGGCACATGGCCTCTCTCTGCTGCTTGTACAGCCAACATCCACAGCTGTGCCACTGAGAGCCAGAAACAAAGGGAGAAACATGGAATTTCTTGCAATGTACAGGAAACATCACACATGGGCTGGAGCCAAATCCATCACCGGAGCTTTCTTGACATAAATGTCCCAGGAAACTTGCACTGAAGGGAACCTCCAGGTGAACAAAGTCCCCAGGTCAGTGGCTCTTTGCCATAGGGTTGCTCAAGTGGGTTAAAAAGTAATCTGTGTCACACAACCAGCCTCAGGTAAAGACTGGCTTTTCTTGGCCTTCATGTCTTGCCATGATTGCAACCATTGTGAAAAAATAAACCATCAAGGGCAGCCCCCATTCAGCAGAAGCCAAGTTCTTTTAATGCCTTCAATATGTAGTTACATAAATGGACCCAATTCAAAAGTGAGCCAGAAACATGAACAACAGCTTCAACTGCAACCAACACAACCCCACATCCCTACCCCAACCAAGATTCTGTATGGAGTACAAGATAAATGAGAGGTCTTTCACAAACACATCCCCAGCTCAAATTTGTAGGAAAAAAGTGAATTCCTGCCACCAAATCAGCATTCAAGGCAGTGGGGTGGGCTCTCCATAACCGTCTTCTGTCAGTCCTCTGGCTACACTCAATTCCTCCAGCACATGCAGCTTTTTCTCCTTCTTGCCCCACATGGTCACATTTTAAAAAACAAACAAGCACATGCTGAGGGCAGGGGTACAGTGGAGAATCTGTCATTCCTGCATTTCCAGCACTCTGTGCCTCACTCCCACACAAGGCCACGAGCTCGTTCCATCTGCCGCAGGGATGAAACCCAAGAAGCACATTGTGCTGCACAGGCTGCCAAAGCCATGTGTTCAGGGCATCCTGGCACCAGTACCTCTTCTGCCACATGATAAAACAGGCTGATGGTGACAACAAAGAACAGGTGGAGGCTTAATTAGGTCATTAACCACATGAGTGTGTCCTGTAAAGCTGCATTAACCCAAGTGCTCATAGCCACCAGTCCATGCTGGGTGGGAAGGCACAGCCTGCTGAGACCCTTGCTCCCCCCAGGCTGGATGCTGGGTGGGATTACCCTGGGCTCATGCTGGGAAGTGACAAGAGTTGCTGCCTCCTGGGTCCCATTTAGAAAAGCAGAAAGAAATCCAGCCTTTTCACAGTCTACTTTGTCATGGTAGGACAGGTGCAATGCAAAAAAGATCAGCAACTAGATCTGTCTCCTCAAGCTGCTTCTCCTTGCAGTGCATCACCAAGAGGACCTGTCACTCACTTGGGTGTACCTTGAGTTTACTCCATGGGTCCTGAACATCCAGCACCAACTCCAGCCAGGTACAGCCACCACGTGCATCCCTGCCACCCCACCCAGCACCAAGGGACCTAGGGACACCACTGCAGCATTGCTGTTTCCAGGCTTCTCACAACCATGGATGGACAAACCTGTGGCCAAATTCTTCACTCTGGCTGCTTTTAAAATAGTTATTCAGTAATTTTCTACAGCCAGCTTGGCTTCATGAAAAACAAGGTGCGGGAGTATCCCATCACACAGTGTCAGAACTGCCTCTCCCCTAGCACATGTGGGGACAAACCTGCTGGGGTCACAGCACCCTCCCCTGGAGCAAGGTCCGGGTGCTCTGTGTATCAGACTCGATAAGTAATTTCACTGCTGATCTAGACAGACAGCTACTGCAATAAAGGAAACAGACAAAAGTTTCTTGATCTCTCTCTGTTTTCTGTCTGAAATAACACCTGGAGTCTTAAGTATGATCACAGCTGGTATGACAAGTGCTTGGCTTGTGTTGGTTTGGGTGGTAGTGGAAGGGTAAGTGATCCACGCTTGTGGCTGGTATTTGGATTCACACCCTGGCCTCTGTAATCCAGGCAAGCCACACTTCTCAGTGAGCAACTGTTGCAACATAATTACTTGCTTAAAATCCTGTTAGGACTCTCAGCTACAGCCAACTACGGGAGTCACTCTCCAGTTCACCTTCCTCCCTCCCATACAATGTGGTGGTCAAAGCATGAGCACATTTGTGATGCGAAGACAGCATTGTTCAGGGGCTGGAGCTCAGAACACTCCTTCAAGAAAACTATTTGAGAAGTGCTGAAAGGGACTGTCTAACCCAGAAGTCCGTAAAATAACCAAAAAAAGCTACTGATAGATTTGCTCATGTTTTGACCCCAGCTGGCAGCTAAGTACCACTCAGCCCTTCGCTGCTGCAGCCTTTATTGAGTGTCAGGAGTGATGGAGTTATATTTGGATCCTTTAAAGGGCACTGCACCTACTGCCCCTGCAGCCTCCAAAGTCAAACAAATGACCATGTCTTGGAGCAACAAAGCAGGAACAAACAAACAGCACCGGGGAAGAGAAGTGTTTCTGGTCATGGATATCAGGAGACACCAGTTTTATAGATAGTCTAGGATTTCTCAAGAGGGAAGCCAAGGGAAGAAGCTGGTGAGGCAGATGGGGCTATTTGTCCAGCCTTTGGGCTGGCCAGAAGGAAGGTTGATTAATGGTACCTGTTGCTGAATGATGTGGCACCCACCCAGTGCAGTGAGAGCAGATTAAAAACTTTTATACAGCCCTTCTGCTCGAGTTTGGTTTTGATTGCTGTCACCTACATGCCCCCAGCCACAGGCACAGGTGATAGTGGTTCCTGTGCAGAGAGTATTTGGCCAATGCAAGTCATGAAATGTCAGTCTGGAGCTTCTTGTACCAGAGAAATAAGGTGGCTCTTGCTTCAGGAGTACATCAGTGATAGCTCACTGTCCCAAAATAATTTCTGTGCTAAAACCTGCTTCTATCAACACTGCATGACTGAAAAACTCAACCTAAGGCCCACTGGGGTGAGAAACATTCCCACCCTGTTACACCCCGGGTGGACAGGAGGTGACAGCACTACTGACTTGATGAGGAGGGATGGAGGTACAGCAGGTACCATGCCAGCACTGTCTATTTTCAATAATCAGCTCTGCACAGCCAAGTCATTGCTCGCTTGTGTGACATTGATCCAGCATTTGAACAAGAAAGAGGAGGAAAACAACTGGAAACTAACGGGTACTTCCCAGGTGAGTCAGTCCATGAACAATGAACCAACCTGCTCCAGAGTCTCTCTCTGGAAGGCAGCACTGAAGGGGTTGGCAGCAAAAAAATATCTGTGCCTGGCTAAATGACTTCATATGTCGAGACAAAGATAAAGTTACACAGAGCCTCTTGCGGAGGACATGGTCATCAGGTTTATTTTTGTAGTTTTCATTACACTCAAAATAACTTTGGCAGACTTAGAAAAAATAAATTTTCAAAGCCTTCTCCTACTGATGTCACCAGTTTTAATTATTTTTTGCTGAAGTGGTCTAAAGGCAAATGTTGCTGGAGGGCTGCTCCAGGCCTTGGTGTTAAAATGCTGGGGCTGCACCAAGCACCACCAGGATAAATCCTGCCTCAGCCTCCCTGGAAGATGCCTCCGGCCCATTTCCCTGCGACAGTGGTTTTGAGGCCAGACTGCCTTTTAGCTCATGCTCTGCCTCTGTGTCAGAGGCGCCGTCAGCTCTGGGAATAACACTGATACTGTGCTATTTCCTGCCTCAGAAAGCCCTGACCACATCCAGCATTTAAAGTCACCTCGGTAGGACGTTAAATGTCACTGCTGGCTGACACAGCAGCTGATCCGGGCCGGTGCTGTTTGGTTGGGTGTGGAACAGAGGACGTGCCATCCCTCACACGCCAGCACACGGGGGGAACTCACTTTGAGAGCGGTCCCCAAATTTCCAGACTCAAGCCTCCCCTCTGCTGCACACCTGGCTGTCACCTCCTGGTCCCCCCAGCACCACCACCACGAGCTCCTCAGCAGGGCGTGGAACAGTGCCAAAATCGTGAGCAGAGCCCCCCTGACACTTCCATGACACACCTGGCTGCTGCCACCACTCCAGCAACCCCCTCAGAGCACACAGCCACCCACAGGACCACCAGAAAGTCATTCCTCTTGCCAGGATTTTTGGCTCCTTTCCCTGTTTCTGGCTGGCACCCACATGGATGGGAGGAGATGCCAAACCAAGCAAGACTCCCTCTCCTCCATTTATTTCCATCTATTGCAACCATTCAAGAAAACAACCCCTGACCTAAAGGTTTCCATCAGCAAAGAATCCTGAAGCCAAAGCTTTGAGGCCCCAAGGATGAGGTGGGGACCCATCACTCTGTGGCAGCTGCTTTCCAGCAGTTAGGTGATGGAGGGTGTCAGTGCCCATCCCAGGTAGCTCCCGGGAGAAGGAACTGGCAGCTCCTGCACATGTGGCATGCAGACACAGCTCCAGATGTCCTTGGGGCCTTCCACAAATATCCAAAAGGGACTGGGGAATGGTCGCCAGGAAGGAGCTGATGGAAGCTAGCCAGCAGTCATTTCTATGCTCAAAGAGCATTATTCCAAAAGTTGCTAAGGTCTGCAGATTGGACTTTTGAAGGAGTAAGATTTGAAAACATGTGAAACAGAAAGTGCCTGCATTTAAATGGCACCATTTGCCAGAAGTCCTTCCCAGCCGGTTGTTCTTTGTTATTTAGATGCTTTAACACTTGGCTTGTGGCTCATTTTTTAAAATCCTGGCACAGCCTTTTCTGTGCAGGGGAGAATTCTGATTGCATTTGTACGTTTAGTACCAAAAAAAATCCTGTTTACACTAATCCATAATTCCAATGTCCCAGCTTCCCACGGGCAAAGGCAGATGGAGAAAGCAAACCCTGCTGAAGTGAAGCGACTGGCAGGGTACAGAAAACTGAGCCAAAGGGGGATTCAGAACTCATCTTAAAACTTGAATATTTTGTAAAGCTCTTTGTCTCACTCTATATCATAGAAATTACAGAAAAATACTGAGTTTTCATGGCTTCAGTAAGCAGAAAAGGGTATCTTGAGGTAAGTGTAAGGAATACCTCAGAGGTTTAAGGTCATTACAAGCAAAGCAACTCAGAAGAGCAGAGATCGCTGCTAATTTAAGAAGGAAAAAACTGATACTTGCTTATATGGGATATTTTTCAGTATCTATTGAAATACCCTGAAGGACTCAGAAATGTGGCACTACAGGCCCAGATCCTGAAGATGCAATAACAGAGCTGCTATCGTGGAGAGAACAAAACAAAGAGCCAGAATTAGCAGAGCTGGGTGCATCCCATTTGGCCTCCTGGAAAACATCTGCCATTTGTCAGGACTACAAAGCCAGAAGAGCCCTCTCCCCCTTGATCTCCAGCAATTAGGGAAATTCTGTTGTGCTAATTACCTGGGGAGACAACACGGGGAGAAGGTAGATAGTAAGTGATGCTTGAAGGCAACATTTACACCACCAAAAATCAGGCAGATATTTCAAGTCAGTGGAAATCACAAAAAGTGCCACACCAGCCTCCCAGGACACACTGGAGAACGCTGATCCCTGGGTATAAAGTTAGGGTAAATATTCAAAAAGTAATAATAAAACATTTTTAAATTTTATAAATAATCTAACCAAGAGACCCTCTGGAGCTGCTGAGTCTGCAGAGGTGGAGAGGGTTTGAAATGCTCATTTTCCCCCAGTACACATGGTTTGAATTGCAGGGAAATGGAGCAATCCGCTGTCCTGCCGGCTGCAGCACCACTGCACTCCTGCTGCTGCCAAGCCATTATTGGGAAATATTTGTCACATATTAGCTGGAACATCAGATTACTACACTGAACATTTAACGCTGTTTTGTAATATATCCATACGTTCAAAAGCATATGACACCGTCTCAGCGTGAATTCAAGATGAAACAGGGATATTCATCATCCAACGGCCAGGAAATTTGGAGTTAAGGCTCCAGAGGTACTGTTAAATAAAAAGGCACATGGAAACACAATGCATATGTAGAAATATGCAGTGCAAAACAGCCAGCAGAGCTGGAGCTCTTCACACCCTCAGTCCACAATTCAGCAAGGACTGGCTGCCGGGCAAGGCATGCTCTGAGGATTGGGGCTGGTTTAAGCTTTTTTTTTTACTGGATTTAAGGAAACATTTGCTCTCAGGCTCTAGCACAGTGCATCCAGCACCTTGAGCTCTCGAGGGACCTATTCTCACAGAGCTTGAAGACTTTTGGCACTGCAAATACCACCTTTAACGAGAGCCTTTTGCACCTGAGGTTTTCAAAGACTGTTAAAAGTACAAGGTGGGAAAATTAAAAAATAATCCTATAATCCTTAAAAGCATAGATGTGAGAAGGCAGCCAAAGCCCACACAACTGGTAAACAAATTGTTTACCAGTGTGAAGTTTTAGTCTTGCCTTCAACCCACCTCCCAGTGCTCATCAGCAGGCTGTCCCAAATGCCATATATGCCAGTGCTCCTGCACCTGCTGCGTTTCATCCTGCAGCAAAGGCTTTGTGAGGATCCCACCAGAGAAACAGGCTGAACACAGGGGGACCAGGGGCCTCTCTTCAAAGTATTACAGGCATGGCTTAGGGAATGACAATAACACAAGTATTAAGCTGCTGTTTCCCTGCAAGACAACATATGGGGACAGCCTGTCCTGGCCCTGCCCAGCGCCCGCAGCATCCAACCGCTGCCGCCCCGTCCCAAATAGCTGAGGGGACTCAAAGGCCATGTTTGGCCCCAGAGTGGGGTCACCAGCCTGTCACAGCGTTCCCGAGCCCGACCCACACTCAGTCCAGCTGCCTCAACCCCCCCAAGGATGCTCTCCTCTCCCTCAGCCACAAAAATGTCCAAACCACAAAGGACTCAAAGTGACACAAAGTTGTTGTCATCCTCCCCCGCATCGCCTTGGTTGAATGAATAAAGCAAAACAAGTCAACTCAAAGCAGTACACAGATGCTGAGAGCAACTGCAGAGGCAACTTTTTGCAGCACGCTTAGCATTAGAGACAGAAATGTTATTTTTTTAAGCTTTTAAAAATATATTCTCTTAATTATCTTTTTTTTTTTTTTCCAAATTGTTATTACTTCCAAGGTCAGGTTGGATAGGGCTCCGAGAAAGCTGATCTAGCTGGAGATGTCCCTGCTTACTGCAGGGCAGCTGGACTAGATGATTTTAAAAGAATCCTTCCATGATTTCTTTTGACGATCGCGATCTCTCCGTGGCCCTGGCGAAACGGCCGGGCCCCCTCTGCCGGCCAGCGGCCCCTGCCGGCCCCGCAGCCGCCAAAAGCCCCGAGGGTCCCATCCTAGAAGCCAACCAGCTGTGCCCTATAGCCAAATAGGTGACTTCCTATGGAGCACAAAGCACAGAATGGGTCCGTTTGGGTTGGAGGTTTTTCTGAGAGGGAAGGGTGTTTGTCTTTTGTCTTTGTTTTACAAGCAGTGATTTAGGATTTCACTGTAGTTAGAATAACTTGACCCTCATTTAACTTTTAAGTGGATCGTTGTCATCTTGTTCCAAACTGCTTTGAATGTGTAGCAAGTCAATTGTATCAAAACAGTGCCCTAAAAACAACCCCCACCCCCTCAAATCCAAACAAACCCCAAATTGGTTCATTTCTAGGAAAAATCAGGGCTTGCTTAAAACAAGCCCAGCTGGCACGGCCAGCTCTGAGCCTGTGCTCGCTCCTGCCGCTGCCCACGGGTGGCTCGGTGGGGCAGCAGGTCCCGTGTTTCCAAAGGAGCACCGAGGGAGGGAGCACGCCTGCATGGCAAGGCAGAGAGCATCCCCATCTGCCGCTCTCTCTCTCGCTAGCTGGCTTTAAATCCAGTCGTAATGAGGAATTCTTAAGCTTAGCAGGGTTATTGGCAGAGGAAAGCCGCCCAGCCCAGGTGTTCAGGATACCCACCAGCTGCCCATGGGAAGCAGGAGTAGGGCTGGCAGCATCTCCCCATCCCCTCCACAAGGAAATTTTCCTTTCACCGGGGGCTGCTTTTTCAGTGCAGAGGCAAATTGAAGCTTAGCTGTTGGTTTGCAACCCAGTGCAGCTCAGCAGCGAATGCCAGTGAGGGCCACAACCTCTCAGATATTTCCAGACCAAGCTCTTCAACTACAGAGCAGAAGGCAATTCAGCCTTCTTCAGGTGAAAGAGAAAAAGAATGAAACACAGCTGAAGATGTCTTTGATTTGCTCAAAAACAGCCAAAAGGCTTCAGGACAGTCCAGCAGCACATCCCCAAGTCAGCTCCCTGCAGTGGTGGCCAGGAGCAGCCACCGATGGGACATTTCCTACCCACCAGGAGATCACTTCTCCTTCCCTCAGCTCACAAATTACTTTGTTTGTTACTAATGACTGTAACGAGCATTTCAGCAGCACGTGGGAAAACCTTCCCCTTCCTCTCTTCCCCCATCTCCCAAACACAGCAACCAGCAACCCAGTGACCCGGAACAGAATTGGGACTTTCCTGGACAAAAGAAGCCTCTTCAATCCCAATCGCTTTCCGCAGAGCAAAGGAAAAGCCTCTTGACCACTTAAGCACACCAGCAGTGCCCTGTTTGCCCAGACCAGAGAAAGACACAGCCACAGAGTCCCATGGGGTTGGTGGACTTGTTGGGTCTGTGCATCATAAGAGAGAAATCTGATTTGACCAACTTTGCAAAGAGGTGAAAATAAGCAGGATTTGTTTCTCAGCTGGTGGGTTTTGTTACCAGGCAGTGAGGCACACAGGGAGCCTTCCACCAGAAAAGCAGTGAGTACATTTATGACCATCATTAGTGAAATGTTTCTGAGATTAAACATAATTTCACAGGGGAAAAAAGCTTTTTTTTTTTTTTTTTTTTGTCCTGTGAGTATGGACTAACACTGTGTGTTTTGGTAGGATTCGTATCCAGGGTGGCAGGGAAAATTGACCCTGCTGCGTTGCCTACTCCGCCATCCCCATGTAGCATTTACTGTTTGTTTATTTTCTTTAAAACTAGAATGGAACTCTCTGATGCCTGGAAGCCCTTGTAACGCACCTGTGAATTCTCCTGCATCAAAGCACTGCACATCTTTCACCCATCTTTCACTACTTTTGTGAAAAGAAAAAAGAAAATAAAGGCTGGAAGTTCCCCAGCTCAAAGCTACTCGCACCCTTCAGTGTGACAGCAGAGCACTTCACAGAACATTTCTATAAATGAGGTTCCTTTACAAACTAATCTGTTTATTGTTTCCAAGGAGCATGCACTTCCACAGCAGAACAGGAAGTTTTGACAGTTTTAGAAGTTCATTAAACTCTGGGAGGAAATTTAAACAATCGGTGACAGCTTTCCTACAGCAACAGAAATCCTGCTCTCCGAAAAGACAGAGAGGCTGCAGCTTTTAATTATCACACTTGCATTAAGCCCCAGTGATTTTGTTACTACTTCTAAATTGTTTTGGCCCAACACCCAGGGCTCACAACCCAGTCAAGTTCTTCGCTCTTTTATTCTTATAGCCAAACGTCGCTTTTGTCCAAACCTCAAACTCCTTGATCTGTAAACAGGCCAAAGAAAGGCACTGGGAGACACTGGAGTGCTTCGGCTCGGGAAAAACACTTCTAAACACATTTTCCTCCTTGGAGAGGATCATGTAAAACAGGAGAGGAGGAGCTCAGTGGCTGGTGCAGAGGGTGGGTGGCCCCGGGCTGTGCTGGTACCTGGCACCTACCTGGGGGGCACACGCAGTCTGGGGGGGCCTCTCGTGCCGTCCGCAGCTTCGCGAGTCCTTCGCCGAGTTTCTGTTTGGAGAGGGAATGAAAACAGCTCTTTAGAGAGTACATTATACCTAAACACGGACTGTGCACACATGCCAACATCCAAACCATCCAGCTTCCTTCCAGGGAGGGGTAATGGTTTCATCCTGTGGCATTCAGCCTCCTTGGATAATGCCCCATGCTACAGTAGCACATAAATATTAAATGTTTCTGAGCAAGTGGTGGCCTACAGCCATCAAGGGAGAAGGCAGACTCTCCTCCTGCACATCCCAAAGTCCCTTGTACAAAGCTCCATTGGCAAGATTCATCCTGAGCTCCTTTACAAGTCCCATGTTCAAACTTGACTTGATTTGGTTGATTTTGTACTTAAAATTCATGTTCTGTGATGTATTAGAGGTTTCTTTAGCAAAGGGATGAGGTAAAGGGCAGTCAAGACTGGAGTGCTCACCAGCCTTCAGGCCTACCCAAAGCCCAGTGTTTCCATCCCCAAAGTGAAAACTCATCAATGGGATAACTAGAACACATAAAAATTCACAAAACTAGAGGAGTGTCTACGTGGCATATTGCAGGCAGATGTGTGCACACTCTGGCTGCTCCCTAAGCCAAGAAGACTGTTCGTGCCTGCATTTAGCCCACTGCCAAGCCCAAGTTAATGAGCCTGATGACAGGTACATTACATTAGCTCAGCATACTCCCTGCCTGGGACAGCCCAGCAAGGGTAGGAACAGCTCATCTTCACCCACAATCTTCACTCTCTCAGTCCTCCAGGAATGCCCTGTCCTACCTAAAGTACTTGCCAAAAGACAAACCAATAATCTGATAACTGGAGTCCCTACATTTCAAAGACAAAAAATTCGAAGTACTTATTCAGGTTAGGGTGTTAAGACTTGATATTGTACAACTGATGACCCAGTCCTTTTTCAAATATTTGAACACTGTGGACTATTCAGGAATTAGGCTACCTGCAAATTAGGTTGTTTTCTTTTTATTCTGAGGATTAAATAGTTTTATCTGTCATTGAACTCCTATGCTTCCTCTGTCTGCTTGGATGTGACACTAAGAGGTCCTGAAAATATCAAGATGGTTTCATAGCACCTGACAGAGAAGCTGTCCTAAGGGTAGTATAAATACCAGAACGATCCAGCTGCCTTCTGCAAAACATACACTTTCCTTGAGAAAATGTGGCAAGAAAAAAAATCTAAGGAGATTTTTCTGACAGCCACCTGCAGTCTAAATGTTACAGAATTGCTCAAGTTCTATCTGTTTACTTTTAAAGTAATTTGGATGATGAAGATGCTCGAGGAAATGAAAACAAGCTCTCCCGCATTTTTAGTTCAGTAGGCATCACTGGGAACAGCAGAGGAGATCTGAATCCTGGACCGAGTCCTCTGTTCTCCCATTGAATTGTTCTTGTCATGAAACTGATTAATCTGGACACTGCGGACAATAAATCCTTTGTGAACAAAATGGTCCAGCTCTGTTTACAACAACTGGATGTTTCTATAATCCTCCTGTTAATATTTTCCCTCCAGTGTGAAAACGACACACTTGGAGTTGGGGCTTTTGACACAGAGCAAGTGGAGATGCTGCCACGTCTGGACCGTGCTGTTGGCAATGTTTCAGAGGGCATCAAAGCAGGAGCCTGCAGCACGTCCCACTAATGGGACAAGCCAAGGGAAGGGCAAGGTCCTGCCACAGTCAAATCAGCAATTTCTCCAGAGTTACACAGATGCCTGTCACAGAGCCAGAAACTAAATCCTTGTTGTCCAAATTGGCTTTCATTACCTTAACTACACACTTACCCTTCCTTTATTATTTCCTATCCTCTTTTACTTGGCAAACATTTAAACAGCACTAAAAGGAACAGAGTCAGTGTGTTGGTGTTGTATTTGCTGCTCTCTATACACAGCTCTGCCATAAATTATGCCAGCAAACCCCTCCATTGGTACATGGAGTAAAGCTTTTTGGGTCGTGGCAGAGAACAAAGGATGCTGGGTCATGCACAGAGAGCGTATGGAGCTTTGGTTTCACTTCTGAAATACTGTGGTAAACTTCAAAGGAGGGCCAACACAGAATTTAACAGAAAAACTGACCCCAGGCATGATGTTCATGATGATGGAAATACTCTCTCGCTCTCCAGAAACTCTCAAGCACAGAAAGGGCAGCAGTTTTTTGACAAGCGAGCAGTCTTATGTAACAGAGTTTGGGCAAGAAACACTTTCTTAAACTTTACCATAAATTCAGAGGTTTGTTTAAAATGACCATTAATAGATAGTGCAATTACTACTATGCATTCCTCGAATTTGTTTCTTGATTCAAAATTTGCTTTAGCATTGACAAAAGTTCGGTCGTACTAAATGTTTCAACAAGCTCACTCTTCCATTAGAAACCCAATTATGTGGTTTTGCTTTCTTTTCCCCTGCACAAACTCCATCTGAGCATTCCCAGTACAAAACAAGCTTTCCACACTTAACTAAATCTCAGCAAGAGGTTGCACATGATCTTAGGCAGTGCCACAGAAACCATTCCCATTGCTAAGCACATTTATTGGGGTAATTGGAACAGAACCACTGCCACAACCGGCAGGCTAATTCCTGCCTGGAGAACAGACATTTACTAGAGGCTATGACTACGCCTCACAGGCACCCCTCTGGTCTGGTATTCAGGGCTTTCACAAAAATATTTTAACATTTCACTTTTATCGAGGCACTTCAATGCAACCAAGTTTCCAGGCAAAAGGACATGCAGTGGTGGTGCCAGCAATACCCTCACCCTAACTCCAACAGCAACACTCAGCATGAGGAATTGTCTCCCCATGGCCCCAGCACTGCCTCCATCCCTGCTCACAGCCCCAGAGCTTTCACAGAGCTCCACATACAAACACATTTTTGCATGATTTAGGTTTCGTGGCTGTCATGATTTTAATGCATGTTTTGCACCGCAGTCAGGCCATTAATAAAATCCCAGTGTAAAACCTTCCCCAGATGTCAGAACTGATCACTCAGGGGTGCCCTCCAGCAGCCCCACAAGCCGTGTTGAATCTTGCTGAACTTCATGAACTACTGTTTATACAAATCCAGCAAACCAACACTGGGATCTTCAAGCATTTCCTATGAGTGATGGAGCCCTTCACATCCCCCTTTCCTGTAAAAAGCCCCAAACCTAAACACCAGAATCGGGAAAAAGATAACCCTGGGGTAAAGTGTAACTTCTCCCAGAGATTTGGTTCAGTTAGGCACTGAGAAGGGCATCAGTGTGGATAATAGCTCTCCAAGTAGGCGGAATTGTTCAGCACAGAAATATTTATTGAATAATTTCAGAAAACCCCAGGACTGAAAGTGAAGTAACAAGTGGCGGGTCTCCTCTGCCTGCCGTAAATCAGTTCTGCACGGCCAGACCACAATACTCTGTGACAGAGAGCCCAGATAGAGGGAATCATATTCATAATTTCTAACAAGGAAATTATGGTCCATTAAATCCCAAGACAAATAGTTAAAGTACTCGGGTTACCTGCGTCAGTGAATAGAATAAGGGGGAAAGTCGCATGTCCTCTAACCTTCGACTGCCGGCCCTTCACCTGGGGCGTTTTCTCTTCTAATCAAGGTGGGCTCTGCCACGCCTCGCCTTACGCCTGATTCATGGGAACGGCAGCAAAAAGGGCAAAGTTTGGTAGAAGGGAGTAAGTTTTTTCACAGAGGATGAGAAGCCGGTGACACATGGAGCGAACCCCGCGGCGGAGCGGGGCCGGAGCGCCTTCCCCATCCTGTCGCCGCGCTGCGGAGCGGCCGGTCCAGCGCGCCCGCCCGCGGGGCCGCGGAGCCGCCCGCGCCGCCTCGCACTCACCTCGCGGAACAGCTGCTCCACGCGGGGCTGCAGCGCGTCCAGCAGCGGCCCGTGGCCGGCGGCGCCCCGCTCCTCCAGCGCGGCCAGCCGGCCCTGCAGCTCCGCCGTCTTGGCGCCCAGCAGCAGGCACACGGCCACGGCGGTGAGCGAGAGCAGCAGGCACAGCGCGGAGGTGGCGGTGCCCGCCGCGCCGGCGGCGCCGCTGCCGCTGCCCGCGCTCATCGCGCCGCGCTCCGCGCCGCTGCGCGGGGTCCCGCTCGGCTGCCGCCCGCCTCCCGCCGCCGGCGCATCCAGCGCCGCCCCGTGCGCGCCGCGGGCGTGGGGCCGGAGCTGCGGAGCGGCCGCTCTCCTGCGCTCGCCCCGCCAGCCCGGGTCTTAAACGGAGGAAGCGGGGGGTGGCGGCTCCCCCGCCGCCTCCCCCCGCGCTGGGGAAGGGGGGATGCTCCGAGCGCGGCCCGCCGCCCCCCATGGGGGATTACGCGGAGCAGATCCCACCCCCGATGCCCGGCCCCCCGCGGGGACCGCTCCCCCCGGCCCCATCCCCGCCCGCGGACCCCGCGCCCCTCGGGGTCCCGGCCGTGCTGCACAGGCGGGGCGCTGCGAGAGCCACTCCGGAGCGCAGGGTGCTGGCGGGGCGGCCCCGCTCCGGTGCCGGTGCCGGTAGCGGCGCTGCCCGCGGCGGGGGCGGCGGGCGCGGGCCGGGCGCCCTCCAGCGGGCTCCCCCCGCCGGGAGAGCGGGCGGGCGGCGGCTGCGCCCGGCCCCGGCTCCCCTGGAGCGTGCGACCTGCGAGAGGTTGTCACCCGCCCGGGAGCTTTGTACCTTCTGCCCTGCAGCCCGTCTGCACCGCGATCTGCTTTAGAGAAGAACCCCACCATGCACTGTAACTCACTGTTATCTCAGTGGAGTGCTCCATCCACTTTCGGGAGCTTTTGAACAAGAGAAAACTGCTCACAGATAAGCACCGAGCATCCACAGATTCTATCGTGCCTTCTCCTTGCTGTTACACAGAGCATCACAACTCTTAACTTACCTATAAAAACATCCTCCTGAAACTTAATGCTTGTCTAGAGTCAAAGCAATAGTATACAAATTCCAGTGTACCCTTTGCACCCTGGACACAGACACCTGCCCTTTGAGGAGTAATTCCTAATTCTAGAATAGATGATTGAAGCCTAGGACAGAGTTAGGAAATGCTACAATGTCAGTAACATTACCAATGACAGATTCTAATTAAGTTTGTTAATAACACACACATGCACAGACTTCTTGTAGCTATTTCCAAAGCAGTTAAAGCAGGTAAATCCATAGCATTTGCTGACAACCAGTTTCCATATCCTGAAGATAAAAAAAGACTCCAGGTTTCTGTGAGACCCTCTTTCTTACCTCCTTTCCCCCCTCCTTCTTTGTATGAGTATGCCAAGACTTTCCTTACAAGCTCCATGAGAGCAGTAGAACTCACAGTGACAGTAGCATCGTTTTGGGGGAGATGCTTTGGTGCAAAGCATCTTGTCCTGTGTGACCTGAGCCCTCCAGGCAGCCTGATATCCAGACACCGAAGGAACAGGCAGGACTGATCCCTTCTGCAGCAGATGAGTTCCTGCCCCAGAAATCCAAACTCCTTTCCCATGCAGTTTAGCCCCAAGCTCAACTCTTCCCTCAGCTGCTGGAGCCCTAGATCTCACACTCTTTACACTTCAGTGATGAAGCCTGGGCTGCCCACTTAAAAGACAGCCTTATTCTGTCTTGTCCTCCACATTCAGTAAAAAGTGTGACTGGTGCACTATGGAAATGCACGCTGTTAGTCTGGTCTGCCTGGCTGACCCAGTCAGACAGTATTTTGAAGGTACAATAGCTGGAAACCTGAAGTGCAGAAATAGATGGGAATGCTCTAGTTCTAATTATTTAACAGCTATAGCTTGATCCAAATATGCAATCACAAACTTCAAGTATGAAGATGACAATGGGGGGTGGTGTGTGCACATAAAAATCCATCCCTTACTCAACACAAGCACGGAGGGCAGCCCTGCAGCATCAGACCGGGCGCTGCCCAGAGCCCCACGCAGCTTCCCTGGGGAGCCCAGGGGCCTTGGGCTCGTGTGCCAGCAAACCAACACTGGTGTAGATGCTGCAAGGCCTGAAGAAGCACTTGGCACCTTGCTGCAGGTGCCACATTAATCCTGATAGTGCTTTGAATTTACTGGAACAAGGAAAGTCAATTTAAAGACGGCTTTATAATAGGGCTAAGCTGTATCTCCTTTACCCAGCACTACAAATTTCAGTACCCACATCAACAGCTAGAAGCACTTGTAAGCAAGAGCACACCATCTTTCCCTAATTTCGATAGAACTGTTTTATGGTTACAGTTTTATTGTTATAGCAGCATATAAATTTTCTCCCCCCATCTGCCTTTGATTTGCATTGCTCAGCTGATACACTCAGCCAAGTCCTTGCTTTGCCTCTGAAGCTGTGGGATGGAAAGTACTGTGGGGAGAAGAGAAGGAATTTACTCTTGTCCTGCTCAGCCCAACTGAGCTGACCTGCATGGCACAGACTGTTACATTTTCTGTCACGCCAAGCAGAAACAATGTCATCAACACCAACATCCAAGGAAAGGAGGTGGCTATGATGAGCTGTAATCAAGCCCAGGAGGTGGCACTAGTAACAGAAGATAAGCTTTCAAAGCCTGGCCCAGCTCTATTCTACCCCCAGCTCAGAGATACGCACGTCTGGAGCCTCTTGCAAATGAAGCCTCCTCGACATCAGTTTAAAATCTTACTGTGTATTAGGGTTAACTCAGCAAACACAAAACCTGAAGTCAGGCTCCTGTGGAGCCAAAACAATTTAGTTTCCTTCCTTTGAAGAAAGGCTTGAGCAGTAAAATCAAGATTTAAAAAAATAGCCAAAACTTGCTTATTACAGTCAGAATGAACTTTTCCATGGAAGGCTCCCTTCCTACTGTTCAGCAAGCCACCCAGAGAGAGTCAGATGGATTAAGGGAGTTGGAGTAAAAACCATCAACTTATAGACATGGAAACCCCAAAAGTACCAAAGCACATTAATGGGTCTTGGAAAGTTGCACCATTTTCTTCTCAACCTAGTACCAGAATTCAGGAACCACAGTTGAGAACCTGGCCACCTCCATCCCACACACTCTCAATGCCAGCATTTCTCAGTTCCCAAGGCCACTTCATTTACCAGTAATTACAAATAAAGCTCCACAGAAACACACATTGAAGATTTCAGAATGATCTCACTACTGCAAGAGCTTATCCCATCCAGGCAGAGCCAAAGCTGTGGCTCTGGTACTTGCCAGTGTGAGGCCTTTGAAGGCCCTTCAATAAATATCCTTTCATTCCCCTTAACTCTGTCTAGCCCTTGTTCCAGCTGTTTAAGGCATCAAATACACCACAATTCTGTGGCATGCCATATTTCTCTGCATCAGTGCAGTCTTTCTAAAGATTTACCACAGAAATGTTCACCTTTCATGACTAGAAACAATATTGAAAATAGGAAATATTACTTTAGCTATGAATCCTTGAAACTGAAAGCATCAGACAAGTTTCCAAGACTTAATTAGCTGGCTGGGGAGCAATGCATGCTATGTACCAGAAAATCTGGGAAAAAGGTGACCCACAAAAGCCACCTACTTAGGATATACAGTTTCCAAGCACGTTTCAAAATGCCATCAAACTGTTACATAGAGCATTAACTAGGTGGGTCTTTTCTTCAAGACTAACAAAAGGAAGTTTTAGGGAATGCTTCTAGAACCCCTTCAGCTAGCCCAGACTCCTCACCTACAGTCAGAGGGTCCACTAGCATCATCTGTAAAAAGAGAGTGGAACAGGCTTTCAAAAATGAAAATTACTTTTATTTTCCACTTTGATACCCATAAGACTACAACTGCTCAACAAGGTAAACATAACAGTTATACAAAACATATGTAATTATTTACAGACTTAACTGTACAAAATAATTTAAAGCTTACAAAAGTTTCATGCAACCTCTGCCGACTGACTGACACAGTCTAGGAAATCTCCTTGAAGAAGCATAGAAGATCTTTGAATTTATTTATTTAATGGATCAAAAAAAGGATGCTGCAAGGCTTCATCAAGAGTAATTCTTTTGGCTGGGTCATATTCCAGCATTCTGCGAACAAGGTCAAACAGACTTTGATGATCTGTGTCTTGGCAATGCATGAATTCCTGAAAAAAAAAAAAAAAAAAAAAAAAGCAGGAGATATCTTAGAGAGAGCTTTTAC
Source organism: Anomalospiza imberbis (assembly GCF_031753505.1). NCBI lineage: Eukaryota > Metazoa > Chordata > Aves > Passeriformes > Viduidae > Anomalospiza > Anomalospiza imberbis. Next base: position 11,075,827 of record NC_089695.1, read on the forward strand.
AACTGCAGTCTAGCAGAGCAATAAAAATGCTCTCTCCTACCTTCAGAGGCTTACAGCGTCTCCTGACGTAGCGGCCTGCAGAGCTGTGCTCATCCCAGTCCAACTGGTCATGGTGGAAATAATGTTTTCTGCAGGACAAGGGAAATAACAGTAAGTTGGTGTCAGTGCACACAGCAAGCAGATGCTTTTCCAAGAAGTTTTAAAGCACCATTAAGTGTTCCTGCATGTATCTCTGCACTTGGGAGCTAACATTTCTTTTAGTGTGTATTTATTCACAGAGATCTGCTTCTTTTTTATTATTGCTGCCACAATAATTAGAATACAGTAGCTTTTTTTTTCAGTGGTACTTGAATCTATTGCAATTGCTGCTTTGCAAGCTTTTTCCTGTTTTTCAAAATGCACTATAATCAACTGGACAACTGTAACAAGCAATATACATTGCCCAACCCAGAACTATTTGAATTCTACTCTAACATAAATTACAGAATTCTCTACATGACCTAGGAAGAGGACAGCTTATGTAAGAAAGAAAACAGACCAGCAAATCCCTGGACCTCTAAATTCTGGACATAGAAGGGTCAGGGGAGAACCCTGTGCTGGCTACTTCTCCTTGCCATGGAAGTGAGAAACTCCTGCTGCATGGAGTTATCTTTGAGGAAGAGAGAAAGATCACTGAAGCACATGTCTGAGGGATATGGAGTGGCAGTACAAGAGGATGACAGCTGTATTAGCAAGCAAGGACCCTCTTCTTCCTCACAATAATTATTGTGATGACAACATGTTCTTTATTCTGAGAGTTAAAAGAAAAAATTATGTCTAATACTGTTCCAGTGACCATACCAAACTCAGCTTTAAAGACTTAGAAATATTCATATTTAAGTTACAGTTCAAGAGGCTGACAATTCATACTAAAATCAGCAAAGAGGACTACTGTCAACTACTTAAGGTTGCCTATGAATCTCTGATCTGCAGCAACTCATAGCTTACAATGGCAACTTTGCAATTTCTCTTGTAAGAGAAGATACTAGGCAACTTACCACTTCTACAATGAACATACCTGGATTTCTTGATCATGTGAGTGGGCAGAGGCCCCAGTATTCTTTCCATCATTGCCAGGTGTTCTTTACTATCATGAGTCTGTGTGGAAAAAGTAATGAAAGCACTTAGCACGTTTTCTCCTCTGAGCCACTTAGTAACAACAATCAAACTGCAATCAAGTTTTTGCCAGAGCACTGTCACGACATCTTTAAACTCTGCCACTTTCAATTATTAAAAACAGATTATGCAATGTAGATTATATAACACTTTCCACAGTGAGGATGACCCTTGAACAACAGTTCATAAACCAAGTATTGTATAAGCGTTTACTCTTAATTCCAGCAGTAACATGACAGTCTTCACTCAAAATGCCAGAAAAGATCATCTTAGATATTCTGAAGGAGATATCCAAGATGTAACATTTTCCTGTATGGATGCTGGTTTTCCAGTCTCATCTATATAATCCTTAAAAGCCCATGGGGTTCTGCCTTTTACGTAGTTACATGCATGTAAAAGATTAAAATCAGCAGTCTGTAAGAAACACATTTAAGCTTACATACACACCTGAAACACGGTAAATCCCAGGTAATACTCAATCAGAATACAACCAATACTCCACACATCACACGGCTGAGACCATCCCAATGCTGTAAAATAGGCAAAGTTTGTTTTACTTTTTAGTATAGTTTCAAAATGTGTAACCCACAAAGAACATGCCCATTTCCACACATTTACTGATGCCCAACTTACACCCCATGCCCTCCTCAAACTCTGTTTGTTCCTGGTTTTAGAGTATTTATTTTACTGTTTACTCTCAATAATTTTACCCCCACCACCTGAGAGATGACTGATTACCAGAACCATGAAAAACTACTGCAGTTTATGAAGTAAAGACATCTAAATGAACTTTCAGAAGGTTTAGGAGTCTTTACTGACCTAAAATCACCTCAGGAGCTCTGTAATGTCTTGTAGACACTAATGTGCTATGATGCTCATCATCAAAAGTCGCACTTCCAAAATCAACAACTTTGATGTCCGTGTTTTTTAAAGTGCGTTCATCTCGTTTCTGCAAGAAACCAAAATGCTGTTAATACTTTTAAAAAGCATGCTTAGGCAAAAGGCAGTATCGCATTATCTTCAAAGTACCAGCTAGGATAAAATGTGTAACAAACACTTCCTCCAAATACTTTAATTCCTGTGTAGCTCAATGCTCCAAGAAAGAAGAGCAGGTAACAAAGTGATTTAATCTTAATACCCAGAAGAGCTGAGTAAAGACCATTTGCAGTAACAAAAGCTCTTTTCCTCTTTTGTTAACCTTCAGTTGTTATCTCTTTTTAAGTTTCAATGAAGACAGAAATAGTGCAACTCAAGTTGGGAGAAACAAAGGACAAACTTACCATTTTGGCATTGTACTTCACTATGTAATCAGACTCCACAAACAAGATATTTTCAGGCTTTAAATCTGTGTGAGTTAGTTTGTTATGGTGTAGAACTACAAGGAAAAAGAGAAAAGTATTCCATAATTTACACATTAAATTCCTAAAGGAGAAACCAAAACACACTCATATATTTGAAAGTAGTATTGAAATTTACTTACAGTTTATAGACTGGCAAATTTGATAGGCCATGTTTCTAATGTCATTAATATGAAATGGCAGAAAGCTGTTTTCCTTAATGAAGTCATAAGTACTGAGCCCCAGTAGCTCAAAAACAATACAGACGTGGCCATGGTGATCAAACCACTCCAGCATCTGGACACAGCGGCTGAAAAGAGAAAATAAAAAAAAGAAAACAAATGAAAATCTATTGAATAAATCACGTTCCTCAAATCCTTGGTATGCTGACCACTCAATTTCATACTTACAAATTGCTGCTTGGATCCATGTTGTTCAAGTGTTCCAACACCTGTATTTCTGAACGGGCTGCCTCCCGGTATCGACCAACATTTTTCACTATTTTAACTGCTACATGCATTCCTCTCCTAGAAAAGAAAGTAAAGCACAGCAAACGGAATCAATTATTGTTAAATACCCACAACCCCAAAGCAGCTTGATTTTAATAAAAGAAACACAGGAAGATTAAAGGTCATGGAGCATTATGGAGTTGGATTAGGGGAATTTGATTTAAGCATGCTGCACTCAACCAGAACAGTTTTTATATAAAAAAGTAATCCTGATCTTTCCTTTCTCAAATACTTATAGTATATGATTTATTAATTACTTCAGTGTTATTATCTCATCTGAAATTGAATAAATATTGGGACTGTGCCAGCAGAATGATTAAAAAAATTAACCAAGTTCTCATTTGAACAAAAATACTACAAAAATTTGATAGGTTTTTTCTCTGCAACTTGCACAACTTGTACTGGCTCTTTTCCAGTGCTTATGGAATCAGGGGAATTGAGTAATTTCTGAAGTTTGGATTATGAGCAGGTTATACCAGTGAAAACCGCGCTGCACTGAATGCCTGCGTGCATTCAGACTGTAAGGCTGTTAACGTAAATGGAACACAGACACAGCTCCTTCTGTCCCATTTGCTCTTAAGACAATTTTTGTCTCTGTAGAGCTCTTTCAATTCTAACAACTTCAGAACACTCTCTGCCCTCACAACATGACCTCAAACTCCACAACAGACTTCACTTATGAAATGACAGAACGAACAAACCAAAGGCAGAGCAAAAAGTACTAAATCCATGTCATAGAATTGCTGATATAAAACATACAGTTAAAATAGTCTGAGTTCTAACAACTGTTAGAATAATACAGAATTAATGGAAATACAGTTTCTTCTTCACCAGACATGCCACCCACATGGAAGCAATAATTCCATTTAAAAAGTACTGGATACTAGGTTACTGTTGATTCAAAAAAACCTTTAAAGAATAATTTTATTATGAAAACCAAGGATAGCAATTTACAGCTCAACCAATTCCAAGCAACTGCTTCCAATTTCCAGAAACTGCTTCCACTAAGAACCAAAACTACTTTCTCAGTATACTGTACCACCTTTAAAAGTCTCCCAAACTAGTTCTGCACCCTGCAGTTGCTCTCAGTTACAGCAGCAGTACTTAATAGAAACAGAAGAATGAAACAAAACAGAGTTCTCAATCATTAAAAAGGGCATTTGGGCTGCAACTTTCTCTTAAAATATCCTCGAGCTTTAATTTCTGATCCAAGTATCTTTTATCACGAGATCCACTGATATAGATAACCCAACACTTACATATCGTGATCTATGCACTCCACTACTTTTCCAAAAGCTCCTTCTCCTAAAGTCGCAACAATTTCATCTAAAAAGAACAAAGATAAGTTAGAATTATACAACTACTTAAAGGAGAATGAACATATTAATGTAGATTTTAAAATGTGCCATTACAAAAGCATAATTACTTTAAATTTCAGCATCAGAATGCATTATTTTATTGGACAGGAGTCATGAAAACAGTTAGCCAAAAAACTATCTCTTGTTCTAATCTCAAGTTCATTTACTAATTGGAACTTTTTGAACACAGTATTTAAATTCTACAGAAAAGAAGATATGCAAAAAAACAAAAAAGCACAAAAAAAAACAGAACAAAAAGAGCAATGAGATTTCTTTAGCCCCCCTCCTCTGACATACTATTCTAAACAGATTTTTTTCTGAAAAGTTTTTTTAAAAGTGTTGAAAAATGTTCTATACATCTTGCTCTTAGAACGTCTCCACTTTCACAGATCAGGTGACCCTCCTCATCATCCTCTACACTCCTGGATCTTTTCCTTCGGTGACTCTTCTGGAAACGGCACCAAGATCGTCCAGCCAATCAATATATCAGAGTGAATTCAGGGCAGAATACGCAATTCATTCAGCGGGGAGATATTCAGGCATTCAGTTACACACCAGGCCACGAACAGTTGGCAGGAGCAATTTCAAATTCAGTCCCCAGAAATTCACAGGGCACAGTTTATGTTACAGAAGAAAAACATGGCAAGGAACAGATTTTCAGATAAATACTTAAAGTGATACAAGCAACAGAAAAAAAAACAACACAATTTTGTCTCTCAAACAGTGGCTTAATTGAAGACAGATTAAGACTGCAACACTGCTATTTCTAATTATTTGCTAGCAAATAGCAAAAACCAGTATTTATGTACATACCTAAGCTCTCAGTCAGGTGAAATGTTTCTATTCTTAAAACATCCACTCATATAAACAATTTTATTTCCCCATGTTTAGAGAGGGGAGGAAAAATTACTCTGAAGTCCTTAATTTGCATTATATGGTCTAATACACCTTGCTGTTCTACTGCAGAAAAGGGTATAAAGCACCTGGAACTGTAGATGCATCAGAGGGCATCATAACAATCATGAGAAATTCAGAGAGCACACCTTCAAAGAAGGCAAGCAGCAAACTTATCCCCTCTCATAAGATATTAGGTGCCATTAGCTGGGCACAGGGCTTATCAAAGCTTTCTGCAACTAGGTGTAAAACTGTTCACATCCCTTTACCAGACATGCACATTCATACTTTCAATTCATGTTAAAAAGGCATGTCATCTCAATTACTATTAGCAATAGGGTGGACAGCATCTCACAATCTACCTGAAAAAACAGAGTTCACTATGCTGCAAAGCTAAGTGACAACTGCACTTCAAAAGAGGACAGCTGTCTGTCTTCAATTTCAAGATAACATTTTTCAGCTCAATCCCAGTGATTTGGACTACCAACCACCTACATTCCCAGTGTACAACTAGCACTGATGATCCCACCCCCCACCCAGCAATGATCCAAGAATCTCAACTAACAACATATTCACATGCTCCACAAACAGACTCAAATAAATACAAATCCTTTTTTAATTATGTATTTCTTAAAGTACCGTGGATCAGGAATTGCAGCTCTAGCACTCATTTAAGAAGTCTATTACCACTAATTCATTAATAATAAAGTTAAAAATTACTCATACCGAATGCGATTGGTGACTGGAGCAATGATGTCTCTTATGCTTCCTTTTATGACTACTTTTCCTGCTCCGACCAGAGGATTTGCTATAGTGATGATGGTGACTCTTTTCATAGTCTCTGTGATAATGCCTGTGGTCATACACTTCACAGAAGTCATTTCTGTATTCCTCAACATATCTCCGGTCATGATGGTCTCTTTCATTTATGGCTCTATCGTCCAAATAATGACTGAAAATATATTTTAAGTGAATGTTCTCCACTTCAAAAACTTGAGGTTCCAACAAGATAAGTGACCTGAGCTGAGTTACACAGTATCTGTCTTTACAGCACAAATGTTTTTTAATTGACTCCCTCCCCAAAAATAGTGGAGCTTTTGATGTTACTTTATTAGGAATTTAACAACATTGTCAGTCTCAAATACACGGCAGCCATCTACATGAACAATGTATGATCTGACCACAGTTTGCATAGTAAGGAACTCAGACTTAAAAAGGAGAAACACTTTCTAAAATATACTGAGCAAATTCATTACAAGCTTAATTCACATGACAAACCATCTACAATACAGAGATCATCCCTTCTATGCTTTCAAAGCTCCAGGTGTTAAATAAAACCTAGAGACTGAGAGAAGTAGCATCGTTCTAAGTGCTCTGCAACCAGCATTAAAACCTCAGAGTATCTGGAACAAGGATCATTTGCACAGAAAACAGACCATTAAGAAAGCTGCTGAGGCACAGAGTTCCCTGACTGATGTACGCCTACTCCTTCCAGCATTTTAATAAGCATGGGTATGAGCTTTTGAAAGAATTCCATTGGATCTTTTCAAGGGAAAAAAAAAAAAAAAAAAACAAGACAAAACAGAAAAATACATCTTTCCAGTGAAAGCAGTGTGGGAGAAAACACAAATCACTTCCAAATTAGTAAGAAAAATTCATACTTACCACTGTATTATTAAACAAACCTTCTCCTCCTTTTGTTCACATTAAATTAAAAGGCATCCTTTTCACTTGAAATTTAATATTGATTGTATGCAATACCAATATTTAACTGACACAAACTAGTAACATTTACTTGCTTTTATTCAACAATTTCTATTTAATGGTTCAGGTGCTGTGTTAACAACTATCTATCAGGCTTGTCTTAAGTGAGCCAAACCATACGGAACTGACAACTCTGGGCACTCAAAAACTCCTACCCTGAAAACACATTTACTTTAAACATGGTAAGAAACATTTGCACTACTCAGTTCAGAGTCTTATACCTTTCTGAAATGCGACTGGGTTTATAGTGCTTGCTCTCTTGGCCACTGCTGTGGGACCTCTTTCTGCGCTTGCGGCTGCTACTGTGCTTCCTCTGATCCCAGCTCCTCCTGTCATCCCAATCAGGACAATGAGATTGCTTTGAATGCCTCATCTCCCACTGGAAAACACAGTAATAATAATAACAAATTAAAAAATCAACAAACACACATGTAGGTGCAAGTCAACAATGGTAGTTTGATCAAGTATGACAGAACTGAAGAGACCCATTTTTCCTCAGTTCCCTCCCCCCATTATTTCGGTTTGGCGAGCAGACACAGCTCCCTCATCCCAACACCAGTGCTGTTATGAAACACAAATCAAGATTAAATAGGCCAACTCATCTTCATTTAATAGCTTCAAACATGTCATTAAAGACTGTTTTAAATAAACTCTCAAGTGACTAAGCACAATAGTATCCTTAAAGAGCCTCCTATTGGAAGAACCTTCCTCTCCAAGCATCCTCTAACAAGAAAACCTGGATTTATGTCTTCCTACTGTATTTAAAAGTTACTACATGAAAATCAAGAATGCACAATCAGTCTAAAAACTTCTCTCACTAAACTATTTACAGAACACCAGGAAACAGTCACTTTTAGCAACAACCACTGTGAACTCTGATGGATTAACACAACTTTGGAGAGCCTGGAGCCAAGTCCCAACTTTTGCACCTATTAGCATGCAGGACTGTGGGTGTTCTACAGTTCAGTTGATTCGACAAAGACAAAACCCACCAGCTTCTCTTGCTGGATGTTAGGTGCAGGAATTCTTTGTTCAAACAGGTACATGCACAACTGTAAAAAGAAAAAAAAAAAAGGGCAAAGTAAAACACAGCAGTAGAATTAAAGAATGCAACAAAACCAACTGTTATTTGTTTACTTATCTGCAGCAGGAGGTTTTTGAAAATAAGCATAATCTTCTATATCTATTCCGGTATATTCCAAAGAATGAATTTATACAAGGTAATAAAAAGTTTCTGCAGTAAGCAGTGACAGTGAGAACAGTAGTTTAAAGACAATGACAGCAAAAGACTAGAAAAATCATGACTGTAAATCATGTGTAAATTGTGCAAATCCGTGTAAATTTACAGAGAACAATGCCTCTATACAAAGAGAAGGCATTAAGTTGGAAACCCCTAGAACATGCAAATGGCAGGCCTATTCTGAAAAAAAAGGGTTTTTTGATACTTTCAGAAGATCCGTGAGAGGCTGGTAATTAAAAAAAAAAGGACAGACATTTGCAACAATGTTTTTAAAATCAAAAATATATTTACAAACTGCAAAATAAGTGCCTTGTACAAATTTTGGGTGAGGCATGATTCACAAAAATCTCACTCGTGAGATTCTAATAAAAACCAAAAATACTAGCGTAGCAAACGACAAACAAAACCACCTGAAAAATTAAAACCAATTTGGTGTTTCATTCACGTGCTTTAATTTCCTCTCTTCTTACACATCTCCAAAGCCGTTTTCCTCTATTTTCCCCTTACATAACTCAGGTTCTGAAGCACACTCGAGTTTTGGTTACTCTTGAGGTGCTGAGCTCCACATACACTGGAACTGGAAATTCTACTTATGCTTGCTTGGGATTTTTTTTCCTTTCCCTACTTGGCAGAAAGCTCCGTAATGAACAACTAGCTAAATAAAATCACCATTAAACGGTCCTGAAGAGCAGGGCTTGGGGGCAAGAAGGATGGATATTTGACAAAGAAAACAGGAGAAAATGCTTTGTTGAAGATTAACTGCTGCTTAAGTACAATCAAATGCACATAGCATTAGTGAAATTAAGATAAAAATTACAAATTCTGTCCCTAAAGGAGCCAAGTAAATTTAAATGAGGAGAAAATGTCCAGAATCGGTCTGAGTCCATATTACGCTAGAAGCTACCTTAAATTTTTTTAACTACGGTGCTCTATCTGATTTTATGCGCCGAAAAACTTCACTTATGTAATACTGACAGCTGCCACGAACATATGCATTCCTGTAGCATGTGGAACTAATCCATATCACAGGCAGTTTTCACTCCCACATTTTGCCATAAGGTTCCTCAGGCAGGAGCCATTCCCCCCTTGAACAGACCCATACACATAAGGGCCACGAAAGCCGCGCCGTAAGCTGCCTACACAGCAATTTCTAAATGCCTCTCCTCAAAATCTTGGCAGGCGGAGGAGGTCAAAGGCTTATTCCTTTGGGATGGCCAAAGTCCGACACCACAGATCGTGGAGGGGACACCCGCCACCCCAAGCCAGGGGCACCGAGCCCGTTTCCAAGCCACGTTCCCCCGGGAGGCCTCTGGGGCCGGCGGGGGAGGAAGGGCCGGTCCCCGCGGCCACCTGGGCGGGCGCCAGGCTCGGCCAGGCCGGGTGAGCCCAGCTCCGCCCGCCCCAGCCCTCCGCACCTCCGCAGAGACCCCGACAGAGCTCCTGTACCGAGAATCCTCCTCCCTCCCCCCTCAACACCTCCTGAAGCAGCGCCTGATGCGCCCCGCGCCGCGGAGACAACACAACCAGCTCTCCCACCCCACCCCCCACCCCTCCTCCCCTCCGTTTCCCCGCTGCTTCGTCTCCCCTGGAAACGGAAAGGAGAGAGAAAAAAAGCAAAGGTGAAAGGAGAATGAGGAAGGGCCGCCCCCACCACTTACAAGTGGAATAGAAAGGAGCGAGCTCCGTGTCCGCCCTGCGCGCACAGACAAAATGGCGGCTGAGAGCGCAGAGAAGCTGCTTCCTCCTTCTCCCTCGTTCTCGCGGCGTCTGTGCGCTGTGACGTCAGACGCACAGCGTAGACGCCGGCAGGGCGGGAGCCCCCAGGAGAGGCCCCGCCCCTGGGGCGGTGTCGCCGCCATGGCGGCCGCTGTGAGGGGAGCGGTGTTCGTGCTGTCCTGTGCCACCCCACCCCACCGCACATCACATCACATGCGGGGCATCCACTTTACCCAAATATTCACGGCTTTGTCAGCCAGCTTCATGGAGGAGTTCAAGCATGGAGGGCGAGCTCAGAGGCAGCCCCAGATCTGCGGGCCTGCTCTCCTCTGTTGCCTCATCAAACGCGTGTAGTAGTGCAGAAATCACCAATTAGTCCCAACCCCCAATTAATCCCTTCTAATGAACTCGCCCAACGCAGCATCTAAGCGGTTTGGTGATTCCACAGTTAGGCCTGGCTTGAGGCTCGCAGTTCCTGTGCAAAAACGGTAAAAACCCAATAAAATATTTTATCTGCTGGAGCCTGCAGCTCGGAGGTTCTCCACGCGCAGTTGCAGGCATTGCTGGGCAGCTCCTGCCCCCCGGAGCGCGTGTGGGACGGCGGAGCTCCGGCCCGGCCCGGCCCGGCCCGGCCCGGCTCACTGCGGGGCTGGTGCTGGGCTGCGCCGGGGAAACCGGATCGCCACCTCCTCCGGACACAGCTTAATGAGCACAGAGAGATTGTTACCGAGTAAAGAAAAGCAAGCCTCAAAACAGGGAAAAGCTGAACGGAAACGCAAGCTTCAGATTTAGTTTTATCTGGGGAAAATCACAGTCTCTGAAGGTTAATGGGTAAATTGAAAAATTCCCGAACTTAGTGACTCTTTCCCAGAATATTTTCAGTAAGTGCTGCCTCTAATGCAGCAAGGTTTTGCAGCTGAAGCAAAATCCATAATAGGTAAGGTATAACATACTTATAATTTAATGAGTGCTGCTGTGTTTTTAATGTCAATCCCCAATAACATTAGTAAATTCTTCTAAATATACCTTTGCATTTGTGGTTTTGAATTTTTCCATTAAAATTCATTTGCCAACTAGAGTAAGATAACCATTTAAACCTGGTTTGCACTAGAGTGGCAATCCTGTTCCTCTTCTTGGGTCTTTTTCTTGTGTTTTTTTGGTTGTTGTTGTTTGTTTGTGGGGGTGGGGTTTTTTTTCTTCTTTTTTTTCTTTTTTTAAGAAGAGAAGCTAACATTGACACCTGTTTGTTGCCCCTTGTAATTTTGAAAATTTTTTAACCTCATAATCCATGTTGCATACCAGATCTATTAATGCCAAATATGGCTTTGGTCCCATTGCTTCCTTGTTTCGCATTTAGCACCTAAATTATTAGCTATTATTTATAAAAAAACAGTAATATCTGCCAAGCATTAAGAGTTTTCCCAACATCCACTGATGCTGTCTGAGGAATTCTCTCAGACTGCAAGAAGCAGAAAAAAGAAGCATAAAATTAAATTTACAGAGAGTGAACATGCACCTGTGAAGAGGCAGAAAATATCCATGTACCTGATATTAGCCAACTGTACCACATAATTACAAATTTTCTCTAATTTCTTAGTCCAAGAGGTGTGTCTAGGAAGACCATGTGTATTTTATGGAAAGTTTCTTGCTGGAAGGCTGATGACAAACCAGTGGCTGGTATTCCTGGCAGGGCGTGTGACAGGATCACGCTGTCTGCCTCACTTGCCTTGCTGCCTCTTCTAAGTTGTTACTGGGTTGTACCTTTGCTAATTTCCTCTCCCCTTATAAGTGGATGACAGGGCCTCTCACAGGTTCAGGGACAATTCTGGGAAATCACATTTAATGGGAAAAAAGGAAATGAATGCAGAAGAGACCCTCAGAACTGACTACCTTTGGAAGAAGGAAAATTTTGGTTCTAGGATATTTTGGTTCTCTCCTGTTAGGAATAAGGATCTTCAGCCTGGAATAGAAAAGGTAGAAATAACTATTGTGCATTGTGAAAACAGAATGAATGGGAGCTGTAAAAATTTACTGGTTTCAGTCAGAGGCTTTCAGCTGACAGTTGAAAGAGGAATAAACCTATCAGAAGTTAATAATTGGACCTTTTTGAAGAAGAAAAGCAGTGTATAAACGCTGAACCACCTTCATATCAAACACACATAATTTCCCTCCGAAGTAAAAGCCCTACAATGGATTTTACAGAACGTAGCCTCTCTAGACAGATTGCAAAGCAGTGTCACCTCCTGCTCTGTGTGCTGAACAAAGCGCTTTCAAAACCATCTCTGCAGACATTCAAAAGAAAGCAGAATTGGAAGTTAATTTTCCTTCCTGTTCAGGAGGTGGCAGTGGAGACACAGCAGTGGAGGAATGTCAGCTGGAATTTAGGTGGTGTCTCACAGAAGGGTAAAGTCAGCAGCAATTTGCTGCCCCTGACCAGGCTGTGTAGCACAAAGTGACAGCCCCTCTAGAAATGGCCATTTTAAAGTCAGGAATGAGGCAAAGAACAGTGAAGAATCAAACTAGAGAAATCCAGTCTTTACAAAACTCAGGAAATTCATTTGAGTGCAGTTACAGCCACTTCTGCTGTCAGCCCTTATGGTATTTACTTTTGTTTATGTGAGAGATATCCTTCTTTAATTAGACTTGCAATGCCAAATGTATGCACAGCTTGTGGAGTGAGCAACACACAATGCAACTATGTTTTAGATTGCTCTGTACAGCAGAGTGCATTACAATTCAGTGTTACTGTGCTGCTGGGACACATTTATGAGTGTATGAAAAGATATATTAAAACCATTTGCTTCAAAATGCAATTTTGTAAGGTCCCTCTTTCAAATGTCTTTCCACAGGAGGTGATCCATCCTCACAGCAGCTCTTCAGGAGATACAGATCTTACCGAGTTTTCTCACTGTTTGGATACAAAATTTAAAGCAAGGGTTGTCTGCCTTGCCCAAAACCTTAGAAAAACTCAGAGGCAGAGCCAAAAATTCCTGACTTTCAATACTTCCAGTGCTGTGCTTGCTTTCTTTTAATTACAGATGTATTGGTTTTGTTTTTCCTCCCTCTGGTGTCAGAGGGTGGCTGATTAGCACTTGTGCTTTACCTTTAGTTGTTTATGGATTTCTACAGTTCCATGGTTTGATTTTTATACTGACAGAGAGATTTTCTCAGGTTCCCCCGACTGTGTGAGAGCAGCTGTATGTTTGCTTGGGAGGTCAGGGACAGAGTAATGACAATACTGTCTCTTTATAAGAGAATGAACTGAATGGGGATGGAAAAACCACCACGAGAATTTCTAAGATATATCAGGCAAAATATATTATTCATTTCACAAATCACTGTAACTACTGATCAAGGGAGCCAGTGTTCCAGATCGTTGTGGCGTATGTAAATTCAAAGAGATAATAGGAGCTTGGATGTGTGGATCAGCAGAAAGGCAAAGTGAGAACCTACTGACAGTTGCATTTCCATTCCACGAGAGTTTATTTTTATAAAGGAGAATTTTAAAATAGATTTTTTTTTTTAGATTATGCAGTAGAATAGAAAAAATGCAAATATACTCAGCCAGGTGAAAAAGAACAAGGTATGGTTATGGCTTAGGGACACATTTTTTTTAAGAGTTATTAGAATTTTTCTTAGAAAAGCAGTGACCCAGAAACTTTGTGTGAGTGTGGGCACTTGTGCTCATTCCCATGTGCACTGGGGAGGAGTTGTGGCCAGGTGATAGCTGAGCTGCGGCCAGTGGCAGACTGGAAGAGCCTGCACTGCCCTCAGCACATCCCACTGTGCTGAGGGTGATGGGGACACCGTGCCCTGGCAGCTCACCCGGAGCAGGGAGCGTTCCCTCCAGTGGGCAGGCTGGGTCTCACTTTGGTGATCCACGGGCCAGCTGGGGTCACCTTGGGCTGATCCACCCCCTTGAACTGAAAAGCTCACAGCGATGGTTGAAACTGGGACTTCTCTCACTCTCTGTGGCACAGCTGGGCCTCCTGAGGATTGAAATATTTTAGCCTAATAGAGAACTGGGGGCTTCACATGGGGAAGCCTGGATAAGCCACAGTTTACAGGAAATTCAGATGATTCAACAGTTCCTTTTGGCAAGAGGAGCTCTGGCACTGTAAGAACACTGCTGAGAAAGGAGGCTGCACATCCACTTCTGCAGGCTTTGGAGACAGTGACGCCACTCACATCGAGCTGTTCTCCCTTGGTGACAACAGGCAGGACCAGCTGTGCTGAACAGCAGTTACACACTCACATCATGGGTGCAGGTGCCAAATGTTACATCAAGGGAACTCCACCACTTCCGTCTACACAAGTTTCCTCTCTGAGCCTCTCTCTTCTTTATTTAAAAGAATTTAAAGCTGCTTGAACCAACGATGTCTCTTGCTGTACTTTGTTACTGAAATGGGGCCCTCATCTCAGTAGCATCTCTCAGTTTATTATTTGTATTGCTGTCAGCAACACAAATATCAAAAGAACACATTTAAACATCAGTTGTACCACAGTTTTATAGAAACAAACTAAAAATACTCAGACCCAGTCTCAGCTTTTTCCTCCTATTATGAAGTTTCCATTCTACAACTCATATTTGGGGAAATACGTTATTATGGGAACTGTGAATCTGTCTCCTTTCCTTGCAGTGCACATGCTTGAACTGCCTGTGTGAGGATGAAGAGAGAAGCAGTAAAATGGAAATGAGAAAGAGCAGAAACCACAGGTTTCTTCCTACACACATATTCATTAATTGTTGTGCAGAGTCAGGGACATCTCTTTATATTTTTGGTGTTTCAAAGCAATGTGAGTTTCTTCACAGCCTATCCTGTAGAAATCTTTACTATACATAAAACCAAAGGAAAAAAAAATCCATACAGACAAGCCTTTTTTTTTTTAATTATTATTCTTATTTGACACTCACATTACAAAATTTAGAAACCATAGACAGTTCAGGCAAACTGTTAAAACACAGTATAAATTAGGGGGGTTTAATATATAAATTCTATACATAGGTAAGTTAGCTGGAACATGACTGACAAAAGGATTTCATAACAATCTTACCACAACTGTATAAAAAGGCATGGGAGTAGGATGGGCACTATCATCATGAATGCAGGTTAAGACATTTTCCACAACAGCTATAAAGCGTAACAATGACCATGCTATTCTCGCAGTGTTTATGTGGGCTACAGGATGCATATTACCAATAACATTTTGCAAGATCTATGTACAGTCACAAAATCAGAACAGCCACTTTCAAGTAACTTTACTGTTTCCTGCCTGTGCAATTAATAAAGTGTTGGTATTTGTTCTGGGAATTTCTAACAAAGCTACATGGTTTGAGTTTTATGGATGGGTTAAAAGTTGGACTCGATGATCTTGAAGGTCCTTTCAACCTAAATGATTCTACAATTTTGTGATTCTATGGTAGAGAGATTTCAATTTGACCTGAAAATGCTAATCACAACATGAATTTTTAATTTAATGAAAAAGATACAGGAAAAGCTCATTTCCTCATTCCTATCACTCACATGATTAATACATACCACTCTTTTAAGCCATATTTATTTTTTAGCTTGATTATTTTTAAAACCTAACGTGATAATTTAGTTCCCATTTATCTAAGCACAGCTGTAAAAAGGACTAACACCAGAAGAAATGTAAAACTAAAATTTGGATATCTTTTTGGGTAATTTTTTGAAAGGACATTCTTCCCAGGTAGCCCTGGGCCTGTCTCGCAACCTTTGAATTTCTCAGTCTGAAATTAAAGATAGTTCTGCTTACCCATTTTTACTCTGTGGTTTTAGGTCTGTGACTAAATAGTATCATTCTAATAGTTTTAGAATACTATGTTCTTGGACTTTAGTTAAGATAGTCACTGTTGCTAAAAGTGAAAAAAACTCTTAAAATCCGATTTTCACCTTTATAAGCTGATGAAGGCTCGCTAAGAGTTCTAGAACCCAGAGGATAATTTGTTTTCCATCTGTGTTGTGTACTAGTAATGGTGTTTTTACAGACAGACCCCTAAGGGAAGTACTTGTACATTTGTAAGAATCAGACTTTGAAATGCTTGAATTTAATAGCTCTGCATGTGCATCTTTCAGTAAGTTTTAATAATTTGGACAATTCTATTGGAACAATTCCTTCTGGTTCAAGGCAAGGACAGACAGTAAGTGATAACCCAGCTTGGGCTGCTAAAGAAACAGAGATGATGTCAACAGCCTAAACTACAGCCCCTATTTTCTCTATTCTGTTTGCCCACAGACCAATCATCAAAAAACCATCACATATTCATTTCAAAAAGACTGGAATTTTGAAGCATAATTCAATAATGAAAGCAGTGATATAGTACTGACCAGTAATAGTTCACTGAGGAAGTTATGTTGCTCTGAAAGGTAGCTGGAATATGTAATTTTCTGTTCAAAATTCCATCAGATAGGGCTTTGCACCTTTTAGAAAGAAGATTTTACAAACATTTAACTTGTAGGACTCCTGAGCTCTGAACTACTAAGTCTTCTGCATTCTAGGAGGCCTGGAAACATTGCTACACTGTAATATTAATCTGGGTTGGCAGTTTTAAGGCCATGGGGATGAAAAGAGAGAAGGACTCCTATTCTGTTATGACAGATCTGGAGTATGAATACGGAGCCTTTGTATGGCAGAGAGCTAGAAAAACGTTCCTTTGGCATATTGCAAGAGCTGTTTATGGAGCAGAATACCACTTCTGTGGAGGGAAAGGCATCCAGGGAGGAGCGAGCAGTCCAAGCCACTGTGAATTTACAGCACTCCAGTCTGTGCTGGCCACGGAGCAGGCAAGGGAGCTCAGCAGGAGTGACTCATACTTAGCTTCTTTCTGAGCTGAGGCTGCAGCCTGAGTTTCAGTGTCTTGCACCCGTGCAAAGTGTGTGAAATACCAGCCATACAAGCTGTCTGCTCGCTAGCTACACTTGCATAATGTAACAGTGCAGGATGTGATGCCTTGGATGAGCATTAGCTTTAGTGTCTTTAGTATTTTTGCCTATCTGAAAATACGCAGAAAGAATTGTAAAAGTAATTAATATAAACCAGATTAAACTTCAGACAGGTTCCATCTAAAAAGGTAACTGGTTCAGCTGTTCCACAGAGCAGGGAGCAGTGGTTTCAGGGGACAGGAAACACTCTAGCCAATATTAAAATAAAATTATTGGTAACATTTTCTGCACCAGTATTTCACTGTATTCTCTCCTTCCTTCACCTGCCCAGCTGCCATTAGTATTAATAGAAGATATTTTGTTCCACTCTGCCACCATGCAGTGAAATATGAAAGATAACAACCATCAACGTATTTCTAATAATTTTTAAAATACTTATTTTTCTTAGATCTTAAAATCACTGTCAACTAAGTAACAAATTCTTGACTGTTTTAAGTCCACTAGAGAAAACTTCTTTTAGTTCAAAGAATCTTCTTGCAATCAGTCTGTTGGGTGGGTAAGGAAGTATAGTAGGCTTTGCCTCAGGTGAACTTCCAAGAACTTTCTCTCCTTCAAAAGGGATGTGTCCCAGCATCAGAAAGCAGAGTGCAGGCTCAGATGTGAATGTGCACTGAGCTTTGAGATCATCCCCTGGTGGTGCCTGTGTTGTCATCCCACAGTTCAGGAATGCCCCGCACCACCTACAGAGGGAATTCCACTCGAAAGGTGATGTTAGAAAGGACAAAAGAAAAGACAGCTTTGGCCCACAGTTGAGTCTCTGAGCAGTAACAAGGGGGCTTTTCCATGTTTCTTTGTCACTCCCTAACCCCATTCTGCAACTACAACAATGGAAATAATCAGTTCACAATCAAAGGGGTTTAATTTCCAATGAGAGAGTACTTTGAGACAGTATGGCTAATTTCTACCAGTATAAAAAGAGAAAAAGGTTCTTAAAGCCAGAAAGTCAAATTTTGCTCTCAGACACGAATTAATTCGTTGGATCAGTTTTAGTCCTTGAATTTGCTGCTGAAACTTCAACAATGTCAAAGAAAACTTTTGCTAAGGCTGGACTTTCACCCTATTAAGTGCATCTCCCATCTGAGAGTTGCACCTGGCACAAAGACTACACTACATTGCAAAGAGAGTTGCATCTGGCAATACAGATTAATACCTATGAATAACTAAAAGCTGTACTACAGTTAATAATTGCAAGACTGCTCCAAAGCCCATCAAAATTAACTGGAGTTTTTCCTCTGGCACATTGCTGTGCTTGGAATCAATCTCATTCCATGGAACACAGTCATTGCTAGGCCAGAGACTGTTAACTGTGTAACATTTTTACATTGATATGCATATCTATTTTTTCTACTAACATGTCTTTTTAGTTGATAATTCCAATTACATATTCAGTGATCTGAGCTCTTTCTAAACTGGATTTACAGTCATGTGCAAACCAGTGCTCATGTGCTTTAAAAACAAGGTGCATTATACTATTGCAATAAAACGTGATGAAATAACCAAGATATCAGGAAGGGACAGGCTTAATTTTGATTGAGTGATTATCTTATCACCACTGACCACATCATAAAATATTCTTGAGCTCAGAAAAATATCTCTACATTTAAATTGTTTCTTATTTGAAGTGCTTTAGCAGCTGTCCACACTTTTTTCAAGTGACACCTCAGCAGAAGCTGAGATCGCAGTTTGCTCTATCCACATGGGGAGCTTCCAGAGATGTGCAACAGGATTGTGTTCATTGCCTAAGAGGGGGAATAACGACAGTCTGATCAGGGTACTCTGGTGCACAGGATGCTTGAGTGCTTGACTCATTTCAAGTTTCTGCCCTGAAAATTTAGTTGTGCCCAGCTGTCCTATATCCATGCACCTGTAATTCGGTAACGTGATCAGTGCGGATGTGAAATTGAGAGCAACATTGTACTATTACTTGTCTTCTGAAAGGCATTGAACAAATTCATCTACTGACTTCACACAAGCTGAAGGCACACAATTCCCTCCTTGCTTTCCACTGACCTTTATACCTATCCCCACACTGCAGGACAGCACACTCAAGAAATGGAAAAATGGGACTTTTGCTACCATTCTGAATACACTGGAGGAGGTGCAGAAGTGATTTCATGTATTTGGGTCTTTTAAAATACTGCTGTATACCAGAAACTAAGTTAATGCTTCTGCAAGGCTGTGTCATATTCACATCTTACCAGCTTAGGGGTTTGATACCAACACTGCAGACCTACAGGTCTAGCTTTGCTCTGTTCTCTGTGCAGCATTAGTTCAAGGAGCCGCCAGGGAGTGAATCCACTCAAAGACGCAGAATTAGAAATCCACAACATTACTACAAGTAACTTGTCTAGATGTTGGTCTAATGACTGCACAGTTTACAGTGGTCTAGTGCTTGGTGGGAAGCGATCCTTTCTTTTCATCATGGCAGGAGTTCTTTATGCCTTTATAGCAAGAAAAATAGATCACTGGACATGTATATATTCTACTTTTCATGTAATATAAATACATTTTTAGAAGAAATTTATTGCCCAAGTTGTCATTCTTTGTTTTCAGTTGTCATTCTTTGTTTTCAGGTGCTTGTTGGTGAAGCAAGGCTCCAACCCTGCTCCTGCCAGGAGCTGTTCACACTGGTTAGACCACAGATCGATTAGAAACTCAACTGACAGATGCAACTTAAGGCTTACTTTGTTTCTCTTTAAATAGGATTTAGCTACAAAATTCTGTGAAGACAAGCTACGTCTCCTGAAGTCTGTTTTTTAAAAGCACTCTCTTCTCATTTTAAGTTGTTTTGCACTCTCATCTCCAAGTCATTTTGCAAAGAGCAGTGAATGTCTCTGGAGATCAGACACTACAGATTAATGTGCCATGCACCTCTATAAAGCAATAATTGCTTCACTGCTCCCCAAGAGATGAGGATGTTTAGCACCTCTGAAAAAAGACCTTTTAAATGTGTGACTACATAAAGGCTTAAGAATAATTTAGTGCTTCTGACAGTCCCACTAAGCCCTTAATACCCACCTAAATCTGACCTTTATGCTTCCATTTTAAGCACTGAGGTCCGAAAGTTTTGGACTACGAAAGTGGTTTCGTTTGCAACAGTGATAAACTTTAGATCTAATTTAACTTGTACTTACAAAATTGCCCAAATTCATGGAAAGTGCCCCAAAATATAAGGAGTTATAATGAGAAACCATATTTTAATTAATTGTCACAGTTTTATAATCTCATCTGTACCAACCTCTACTAGCTCATTAGAAAAAGAGTGAGGATTTCAATTTTAAAAAGCAAGTTTTAAGAAAGGGCCCATCCACCTGCACTGGGTTTCAGGTTAGCAAAACCCCCATATTTCCACTGTGAAGTCACACTGTGCCTGTTAAAAATATACAGATAGCAATAAAAAATTACCATTTAGGAAACACATTTAAACATTAGTATTGTTGTAGATACGTTTATGGTTATTGCTCTGGATGCATCTGAAATTTAACAGGCTTTTAATGGCTTCATTTTGGAAATGGTTCTGCCTGAAGGAACAGCTATCTGTGCAGTTTCTCTGTGCAACTCTCAGCTCATGTACAAAAATTAACAAAGAGCAGATTCACGGTATCAGCAGAACAGTCATCATTCCATGACTGCAATGATGCTGTACCATCCTTACACTTAGTTCTTCCATACAAAGCTTGAATAAACACATTTGAGTTTTATGTCCCCCCTGTCTGAATTCACGTGCTGATAGATCTACAGGGAAAGGAGACCTGAAGTTCTGCCTCAAGCCCTGTTTGCAAATCCAGAAGAATCCATCCTGCTCAGTTCACAAGTGGATTCAGTGAGTCAGACTGGGCTCCCACAGGCCATAACCCAACACAGAACTGCTCTGCAGACACATCAAAGCTGGAGAGCACTACACAGGGCATTCCCAGGTTGCTGCCCTCAAACACCAGCCTGCCCATGCCTCCAGATCAACAGCTCACTCAGGCACGGACAACTTTGAGGCCTGGCAGAGGGCAGGAACAGTTCCAGTTTTCTGGCTGAATAGGCAGACACAGCCAGGTTTTGTGATTATCCTAATTTTTCAAAACACCACAGCCACTTGGAATCACTCTGTGCTGAAATAAAATTATTAGTGATTTCAAAGAAAGGGTTGCATCCTTCTGTTGTAGGGAGAGAAGGACTGGAACATCTGAAAAGGTAGCACCAAGTCAGTAATAAAAATGCAAAGTTCAGTATGATGTGACGTTTAGGTTTCATTTAAGCTTTTTGAGATATTTTCTGGGGCAGTTAGGAACATTCCTTCCACACACAAACAATAAGTCTACTGTTAGGGCTTAGTTTTGAATCTAATATAGTTCTTTATCATTTAATGTATCTAGCACCTTGATTATTGTACAACTTTAAACACAAGACATAGTCCCTATTTCATGTTATCTGTAAGGAAACTGTGAACTTTACAGCCTAAAAGTAAAAAAGACAAAAATGGTTATCTGTTCATGAATGACAAATTCTTTAGTGCATTCATTCCAGTCTGAAACCCTTTGTCTTCTTAAAGCATACCATGTAGTTCCCAAGTTCAGAGCAATTACCCACCATCCTCCTAAGTATCATGTTACAAAATAAGCAGTACTGTGTTAATTGGAACCTGATAGAAATGGTAATGCAGTACTTTTTTTCTTTGAGTGTGATAAAACCCCTTAAAAGATGCAACTCAGCATCAATAAATTTAGGGAATACACTACATACATTAAATAGAGGTAAGTTGAGTCCAGAGTCATTTGCTTCTTCATTCAACCTCAGAAGTGGTGGGGGTGTCTTTAAGCAGCACCATCAGCCCTCTGTGCCCTCCTCAGACTGGCCCAGATTCACAGTAAGGAAAGCAACAACAGCGGTGGGAAGATTAACTAAGCAAGAGTCACACTCCAGAATGTTCTCAGTAAAGATCTGTGGGGTCAGGACAATGTTCCCATGCTGACATGGCCTATATGTGACAGACGTGTTTGTGAGCGGTGTCAGTCCTCATCCCTGCAAGCTCCAACCTGCAGCAGTCAGTGCTTTGTTCAACAAGGCTGGGGGACTGCTAATGCAAGGTTAAGTTCTTTTTTCTTCATTCAGCAATGAACCAGATTGCTGTTGTCTGTCTTTGATTTGATTTTACAATCCTCAAAGGTTTAAAGAACTGCTGTCTGAAGCACCTGCTTCTGAAATACTCTTGTGTATTTTTGCTTTCTTTTTTTATACTTTTCCATTCTCTGTTGCAGTTCCATGATTCTCCCTGCTCCTGGTTTTCTTGCATTTTCCTTCAGAGGCGAAATTATAGCGATCCTGACGCAGTTTGGGCACAGCCACAAATAGTCTGTTTGTCCTTCCTCTCTCTGTCTCATAGTTAGAAAAGCATCATTGTGCACACAGTTCTGTTGATTTCAGTGGATGAATCCAGTTCATCCATCATGTTAGGCAGTCAAAAAAACCCAACAAAAAAATTCAAACAAAAGAAATTGTCTAAATCCCAAACAGGCATCTTTGGAATCAGTAGTGCAAAATGTTTGCGGATTTCTTTTCCTTGACCTACTGCAATAATCTCTCAATCTTCAAGTCTTCCCTAAAATAGTGGATCTGTAAATGTAAAACATAAGGACAGTTTTTTAAAAAAAGCAAGTTTAAAGGTCTGAGATGTTTTAATCACTCTCCTCATATTCTCACTTATACCAAACCATTTCACATCTCTTAGAAGAGCTGTAAACCATTGGAAGATCCAATTGACCTGGGGCATTCTTCATCTGCATTGGGCTTATGCATGGGTACAGCAAGCTGAGGGTATTCTTTACAGGGAGGATAATTTGAGATTAAAATGAGCTTTTATCAGTGCAGCCTTAGCTCTGCACATTAGTTTTAAATGGAAGAGACCCCTCTCAGGGGTCACAGCTTAAATACCTGCACTTCACAAGCTTTGGTATCAGAGCAGCTGTTTGGAGGTACTTTAGAAATGAGCTGATAAAATGAGAGGTTACCTTAAGGATTTCCACCTGTCTTTTTCTGTCTGGTTTTCTGGACTTTCACTTTCATAGGAAGCCAGATACAAACCTGGAAACAGTAAATATGTGTTATTACCAACAGCATTGGTAACCCCCATCCCTCTGCATTCTTGTATGTCCTTTTGTACCACACAGAAAGAGAAATTGTAAAATTTCATGGTCCCTCAAGCAGCTGGTAATCAGTGGGACGCTGATATTTAGCTCACATGTCTACCTTGGAAAGCTGTTACGTTAATTTTGATGGAACAGTAGAGGAGCCCAGAGTTAAAATATGTTAGCATGACCTCCTCATTACAATATTAAGCAGCTGAATGGTCTCTGGTTTTGCATAGAGATCTGGGCCCATTTCCTCCATCACAGCACTGCTACTCAGGAGTTATATGAACTTTTAAAAAGAGACAGTGAGAGCTGACACCTAAACACATAAGCTTTTAAAAACTAAGGATATTCTCATCACATAACACAACTTTATGTTCTTCAAGCTTCTTAAAGCTTATGGGAACATGGTATCTTAAATGGATACAAAATACCATTAAGGTAAGAGTGAGTTACAGAAACCAGAGAAGGAATGCAGTGGAAGAAAATTAATCTGTCCTTTTTTCCCCCTGCAAATCTTTACACTGTAGGATGCATTTTATTACACCAAAATGAATCTAGATTGCAGAGTCTCCTCTTCAAAAGCTGGCAGTGCATTAATATCTCACTGTCTTCACGGAATCACAGGCTGTAATTTGTGTTCACACACATTTCCTCATTTGACTGTTTCATGATGCTTTTATTCTTTAATACTGGAACCATCTCACCATTCAAGTCTGTGCTACAAAAGCATTGTCTTTTAATATTCAAGTGTTGGCCACCATTCCTCCACATTGTGACAAGCACAGTACAGCTGCATTGCACATGCCACTGCTGAATTTCTTTCAGATATCCTCCCACCTTTCATTCAGGGCAGTTCTTTCTACTCTGCACTACCCCTGGCTAATGGGGGAGGTTTCCTAGGACTTCTGCAAAGGGCATTTCACAAAAGCAGCATGAATACTGGGGAGGACACGAGGGAGAAAATCTGCATACAATTAATGGGTTGAGGTCACTCTTTTTTAGTCCAGTAGCCTGAAAACTGTATTCTTACCCTGATTTTCATTTTCTGTCCCTTTAGAGCCTAAAACAAGAAGAAATCCCTTCATCTTATCTCCTTTTGATACATATTACTTTAATCATATTAATTATTCTATTTTGGCAGTCATTCTTAAAATTTGGGAAGGATTTTAGAAGCAGCACTTTGCTTTCTGAAGTAGTCTGTGAATTAAAAACTGTCTGGTCTGATTACCTTGGATTAGTACAGAAAACTGCCTATGGAATGAAGAAAAAATAAACCCACCAGCAGAACAGCTTACGGGAAGGCTGCTATAGACAATTCTGTGCATGACAATGTATGGAGAGGCAGCTGACACAAACCAGCATGAAGTGACACAAACTGACATGCTGGATACCAAACTGACGAGGACAGAAAAGTATAAAAAGACAATCAGAGAAATAATTTCAGAGCAGGGCTTTAATAGCTACAGTTGAAATGAATAGAAAAGGTTTCCTTAAAAATTATTTTCTTTACATAACATGTCATTGCTGTAGAGGAGGAGGTCAGCTGGACTCCATCACCCTGAGCTGTGTTTACTGAAGAGATGACAGCACTCGTTTGTGAGAGAGATTGGCTCTGGCTCCATCAATCACAGAATGAGTGGCTAAGGGACAGCTGACATTCACAGGAGCCTGTGACATGCTTGTGTGGCCTCAAATCTTGATTAAAACAATAGGGCCACAATGGCAGCTTCCTAGACAGTGCCTTATAGAGAAGCTTCAGACAAGAGAAAAGCCATCAGGCAGCAGCTTCATGTGCTAGAAGGCTGTATTTGCAAAAACACATTGATAGACTGGGCATAAACAAGCTGTTTGGCAGGAAAGGCAGGAAACAGCTGGGACTGGTCAGTGAGAGAGATCACCAAAGCATGGATCAGGGTGTTAATTAGTAGTGATGAAGAGAGACCTTTTCAGTGATGAGTGATTGTACAGTCTTACCATCTTCAGTAAAAATGGGAGCAGTGTGCAAGTAGTGGATGATGTTAGGGTCTTGCTCAAATGGACACTCCACTTGTTTCCATGTTATAAACTCTCCTACTTGCTTAGCCAGTTCCAGGAATTTCTGTAAACATAAAATCATTCCACTCAGATATAATAATATTACCTCATATTCAGTGTTTGATGGTCTGCACTGAAAATAGTCTCAGGGTAATAGTCTCAGATAATCCCTTGGCTATCAGAATGGGATAGGTAAAAACATTTTTCAGATCTTACTTCAAAGTTGACGTGTCCATTTGGAAGGCGATTAGCACATCCCTCATTCAAAAAATAAATGTCTTTGATCAATAGGCTGAAGAAGGGGATCACAATCTGTGGAGAGAAATGACACAACCATTATCTTTTCAGTTCAGTATTTTCTCTGCATGAAAGAACAACTCAGTTGGGAGAGATGAGAATAAAGAAGTATTAACTTTTCAATGTGCTGTGCACTTGAAAAGCAGTACAGCTACAGGCCAGAAAAAGGGCAGTAGTGTCTAGAGAGATCTTCAGCTGCCAGAAGAATGTATGCTGAGATGAAAGTGAACTGTACACAATGTTCACTGAGCACAATAACATGACTAAGAAAGTGCTAAAAGCCCAGTTTATTATCAACAACATCACTGTCTGATGACAACATCAGACAGCGAAGAGCAAAATAACATTGCAGAACTCTTCCCTTTCCTGTTGTGTCCTTATAAACAGAGATGCTGAACACACAAATTGAGCAATTTAAACACAGGGGGGAACCAAAGAACCAATACTGTCCCTGGACAAGGAAAGACAGCATAAAATTTGATGACCAAGGACTTGTCTACAAAGAGTTAATCAGGAGCTGTTTCATTTTCAACAGCTCCATGCACAGCTACCTCTTGAGGCATCTAATTTCCTTCCTAGTGCCTGATTAGTACAACCTGCTTATCCAAATTAACCTGTAGACAACAAGATTGAAAATATTAAGCTGGTTGACAGGAAACTGCTAACAGTAGCCAGAGAGACCACTGTAGTTCTCAAAACTAGCCCTGGCCATCATCCAGGGCAGAGTGGCCTATAGCAGCAATCCAAGCCTTCCTTCTAACTCATCAGAGTTGGGTCATAATTTGCTATAAAAGAAGTCTGGATAGGACTCTTGAAATGGATGGAATTACAAGCAGGAATAAATAAATTTTATGCCAGATGTTCTACAGCAGAAAGCAGTAGAACAGCAGTAGGATGCACTTCAGCACTCCTGAAGTGCATCCTCAACCTCAGCAGAGATCCAGAGTGAAGCAGATTCTCTCAGGGTCCTTTGTCTCACAGCTCAAATGGAAAAGAAACATAACACAAAGGACCAGTCTGTGAAAGCTGACAGTCAAACCTCAGTCTGCCCACCTCTCCAGCAGTGACACTGTGACAGCAAAAGGCTGCTTGGGGGGTTTGAGCTGAAGGTCAGCAGCTGCCCCTGTGTGCCCCTGTGAGAATTTTCCTGTGGCAGCAATGTCTGTCTTTTAAACCACCAAGTACAAATTTAACCACCATGAACATAAAAGAAAACACACTGCATGGCAGTGGCCAAATGTTTCCACTGGTCTGATTGTATATTAACTGAACTGGAGCTTATTAAGCAGCACCAAAGCTAAAGAGCCCTCATTGGCAAGCAAGAAAAGCCAAGAGAGCAATCCTTTAGTTAAGTATTTAATGTTATTCCATCTCATGCTGTACATCAGCTGTAACAGGATATGAAATGGACCCAGAACAGGATTGGCAGCTGTTACTTTCCAGTCTACGTGGATGCTACAATGCTGTGATGCTCCAATGAGGGTGAACAAGCCATAGAGGTGAAAACACTGAGGCAAGGAGTCCACAAGCTACTGCCAGTGTGTGTTGTGAAAATGGAAGCCAATTTCTGTTCCAGCTAAATTACCACACCCGGTAAACTTTTACAGATCT
The DNA here is from genome assembly GCF_031753505.1 of Anomalospiza imberbis. Taxonomy (NCBI): domain Eukaryota; kingdom Metazoa; phylum Chordata; class Aves; order Passeriformes; family Viduidae; genus Anomalospiza; species Anomalospiza imberbis. The sequence goes on from NC_089695.1 coordinate 11,102,829, forward strand.
GCATGTCTGCTGCCTTTCTTATGGGACAGCCACAGATAAACTCTGTAATGTCACTGCAAACAGCCATAAAAAAGCCTGGACTGATGCCCCAAGAGCCACTGGATACTTATCCTGATACATTTCACTGATAAAACTCAGGAATGAAAACAAAGCAGAGCTTTATCCTCCCAAAATGCTGAGCCCTCCTATTAGGATCAGGTGGAACAATTTCTAGTCAAACTGAGCTAAGTGTGTTTTAGGATTTATTTTCATATTACCCAAACTAGATCAGTCAACCTGTAGTAAAGAATACAACTCACTCTATGTGGTTTGTTTTCTACCAAAAATGATGATGACTCTGTAACCAGTGTGAACTCAAAAGGTGGGAAGGTACAGGGAGCTGGAGCCAGACACTGATCCCCAGCTAGAAATCACTGCCAGGTTCTGTCTTCTTTTTTTTTTTTTTTTGCAGACAGATGTGAGATTGTTCTGTCCTGCTCCACTGCCTAGGAGAAAGGTCAGCACCATTAGTGGTGCTAAACATGAAGGAAAAGCCTTGCTGAGAGGAAAGCTACACAAATGTGGGCTGGATGCCAGGGTAATACAGCTACAGAGCCCCCAGTAAGCTCTGAACATGGCAGAGCTCATTCTCATCTCATCCAAAAGGTGCTGAAAAGACATATCCAAGGACACTGATTCTCTACATATTTCCATGCAATTGCTGTATTCTGCTCACCATTTATTTTCCCAATAAAAATATATTACCCTGTATGTTTTGCTTTCCAAATTTCTGTAGGAAAACCAACAAAAGTGGTTACGATTATACTCTAATAATGGCTTCATTCCAGGCACTTTGGTAGCATAAAACCTGGGTTAGTGCCAGAAACTCATATTTCTCTCCATTTTTATCCCCCTCCCATGCCATCCAACCCATCTACATGCCGAAGGACAATTGCCTCCTGCAGAAAGAAGAAAGTTAATGAGATCTGACTTGTTCTTGCTCCACAGTATCAGACAGCAACAACACACGGCACTGTACACACTCCCAACATTTCAAAGCCAGAGCTATGCCATGAGTACAATGCAGAGTTTCCCAGTGGAATGACTTCATTTTGGAGCTGTCACAGGTCATTTGACTGCACAGACAAAACCAGACTTGCTTACTGACCAGTACACCCCTCTGCAAGCATAATTCAGTTTGAAGATAAAAATTTTCTTCAGAGCAAGCTTTGCTATGAGTTTGCCAAGAAATAATGTAACATCTTATGTCCAAAAGAAGTGATCATGTTCTTTTGGATGTGTTCAAAGTTCATTAAAACAAATAAATTATAATCTTGCCTATAAAAAGAAACAAAATTCCTTAATCCTACAGAAAGCATTACATGATCTGCTGTATCTGACACTGTAAAATACCCAGTATGAGTAGCTACCAAATCATATCCTGGAGCATTTTCCTGAACTAATGTTCTCTACACAAGGAAAACAGAATGTGGGCTTTTTCTGATGTAAAATAGATTCCTTTCAGTCTAATAACCTCTCTGCCATCAGTATTAACCAGCTGGGGGTAGAGATATGACAGAGATTGCTAACTTCACAGGAAATTAAGCCAAACAATAAAGCAACTGGTTTGAATATCTGTGATGGTTGCAGAAGAGCTAAACTGCAAAAGCATCTCAGACTGACAGGTCCTCACTGCAGTGTGTGAGAGTTGAAAGAATTGCTTTTCCAGTCACACACATCCAAATGATCTCTCCTTTGCATAGAGAATTGCTTTTCAGAACAACTCAGTGTACTCCCATTGCAGCTGAGTCAGCCTGCCACCAGATGCTGATCTCATTTCACTGTAAATGCTTTGAGATTCCATTAGCTTCAGCAGATTTACATCAAATTTACAGGGGTGTGAGATTAGCATCTGGCCTGGCTCCTCTAGTGAATGAATACTAAATTCCATATTGTGCTTGTTCATGCAGCATCTACTTTAGCTCTGCCATGCTTAGAGCAGAGATTACCCATTTATGACTATGGGCAATTGCAGTGTAAAACACAAACCTTTTTTCACAAACCAAAAAATAAAGAATTGAATGGAGGAATAAGAAAATTAACAAGAAACACATTGGGGCACAAACCAGGAGGATCCTACACTCTAACATCTTGTCAATCTGATTTTTGCAGCATCAGTGACATGTCAGAAAGCTCCACATCTGCCATGAACACTGATAAAACACTTCAGTTCTTGCTCACTGAGATGGCAGCAACAACCAAATGAAACGAAAATTCACAAGGAGAGAATATCACCCCAAATTTGCTGCAATGGATTTAGACTAGACTCCCTTGCAGGACTTGTGGTAAATCATCTTTCCTTAATGTAACTGGAGATCCACCTTGCCTCCATTGCTGTGCCCTTTGCTCTCCATCTCACCTCACACATCACACAATAGGGGCTTCTGTGCCAGAGCCTGGGGCACAGCTGTAACAAAGCACAGCTCCACCTTCGTCTGCCAGGATCATGCTCCATCACCAAAATAAAAGTCTTTTCAGTCTGGAATACCTGTTCCATCAGGTTTATCAGTCTCAACAATGTGAATTTCCCAAGGATGTAGAGACACTTGCACCAAAGCTCTCCATGCTGTGTGTCCTGCCCTCTCTAAACCTCCCAATGTCTGACAGCAAGTCCACAAAGATTTGCTTTGATCCTATCCAGACTCTTTCAATCACTTTTTTTTCTTTTTTCACATTTTACATTTCCAGTTCCATCTTGAAGCACACAGGCCTTGCACTGGTGACCCATGGAAGGGAGGAGAGCATCTGCATCAAGTGCTGGAGCCACTGACTCCCAGCAGAAATGCACCTGCCCATGTGGAGGTGGATGGGCTGTGCTCACACCCACCTTCTCCCTGTTGCTGTGCGCGGTGAGGGACCTGTGGGCAGCCCCCCGCAGCGCTGTCCGGTAGTTGTAGAAGTTGCCAGTAGGGTCCATCTGGTGCTACATGCACAAAACAACACACATTGGTTAGAAAGTAGCTTGGGCCCATGAACAGAGCAGAGCCTCCATCTTCAAAATCCGATGCCTGCAGAACCCCATGCACCAAGGATGCAATGAGAGGTCTACAGCCCATGGCTGTTTATAACTTTGATATTTCTACTGACAGCTTACTGAGCTTTTATGTGAACAATAAGCACTGCACATTCTATGTGCGCCAAATCCTGGAATTCTCAATACAAAATACAGCCTTGGGTCTTCACTCAACCTCCCAGGTACAGACTGGGAGCTTTACATTCAGCATTGCGCCCATGGCCAAACAAAACATGCATCAGTAGAAGCACTGTGGTGTGCATATAGGTTCATACTTTGGGGTTTTTTAAATTCCTCTTATTTATTTGAGTACTCTGAATTCCCTCTGCATATCATCAGCTTTACAACTTCCTCACTACACCTGGCATATTTCAGCTTAAAATCAGGCTCTCTGCCTGTGAAATGTGTCTCCAGACATCTCACACCTGAATAATAATGTAAATTCCCAAACAAAAATATCCTGAATATAATTCAAGCAGTGCATCAGGATTTATTTATTTTTTTTTTACCTCCAGAATGAAAAATTTGGCTGTTTTCACTTTAGACCAAGTCTTCTTTAGCCTGGAAACTGGACTCATATTCATTCCAGCTATAAGTGAGAGAGAAAAAAACAGAGCCATTGATAAGAACTGGGTTTCCTTTTTCATCAGTGGCAGCTGATGGAAGACCCGGTTAGAAGCTGTACTTACAAATGATTGCCATCAGTGAATTAAAATTCCCTATGTTAAAGCACTCTCGGGCAACGTCAATGAAGAATTCGATGACTTGTGCTCGCTGTTTCTTTTTTGCAGGCTGTAAATTAAAATAAATGAGGATCTGTAATGAGCATATGCAGAACTGGAGGTCATCCTAAGCATTTGTTCCATGCATAGTGTGGCTTCATGCACAGCTTGGGCCATCTGCTTTCAGTCACTGGCCCTAATTCTGTTCCAGCAATCCAGCGGATGCTGGTGACTGGCAGCCTCTGAAATCAAAGCTTTCACTGCAGTGACACCGGAGAAATCCATGGCAATTCCCAGCCCCAGTGACTGTCTCAGTGCTGGAACAGGCAGCCCAAGCAGCCCTGAAGCAGAGCCTCAGCTCCCTGCTGGCCTCCCTCGAGTCAGTGGGCTCATCAGCACAGACTTCCCTAAGGGCAGGATTCCACACCCCTGTAACAGCAGCACCTTTGTCTCAGAAAGAGCTTGTGTCATTGCATTAATCCCTTTCCCCTCTTCTATCCCTTTAGCAACACAGCCAGACCAAATGACAGCATTTTAAAAACTCATTTTAATTGGACTGGAATCACCCTATCTTTTACAAAGATGATCTTCAAATGGCAATCCTTACGTGTCACGGGCTATACTGGCTCTTAAAACTATTAGTATTCCTCCCTTCCATACCTTTTCCAAAGAGGAAAACATTAATTTCATTTTGATGGGAACAAGTTAAACAAACTAAAACCACAAGTTAAGGAACAACAGCCACAACTACACTAATGGGCAGCAGGACAGAGAGCCATGCAATGGGAATTCACACACAAAGCAAATCTTTAGGATGACAGATAGCAAATACAGCTTTGCTGGCAGAAATCTCACAGGATAACTCAAGGCATTTTTTCCTCTCTTTTTCCCTGCAGGGTTCATTATTCCACACTGTGCTTCTACTACATCAAGAGAACAGTGCATTCCCCTGTGTGCCACCACCTCTGTTTTGCAATATGTTTGTCATTTATCAGGTCTCTTCTGCAAGAGCAACACTACTAAAACTTACCATCAGATGCTTATCTGGGTCATAAGAAATAAATCCCCAGGATTGCTTATTAATATAAAATCTCAGAGTGGTACTTCAGGTATGTGGTAAAACGTGGCACATACTTGTAACTTACCATGCAAATTTCTGTTGCTACGAGATAGCAGAGTCTATTGAACCATTTCACATAGGCCTCAAGGTTACTTGTCTTCTTCTGTTCACTGAAACAAGTCTGGGGGAAAAAAAGCACAGAAAAATATAACTGTGTTCAGTCAGTGACCTGATCAGTAAGATAAATACTGCACAAAGGTAATTACTGGCCACATCTCTCTCTTGCTCATGGAAGACTGTGCGTTTAAGGGCCCCTTCTAAAAATCCTGTGAATACCTGGGTGTGTCACACTGCACAATTCACACTGGTGTCCAGAAAACAGCCCCATTTTGCCTGCAGCAAGTGTTCCCTGAGAGTCTGCTCTGACCCTTGTTCACTGGGATATGAACAGCTGAGGCATTGCAGGATTCTGACATCAGCAAAGACATGCAGACAAAATAAGACAGGCACAGTCTTCCACAGCAGGCTCAGTTTGTGACTTTGATTTCAGGATTTCCTCCACCTCAGCAAATAAAATCACCCACAGCCCTTTTCTGGAGGGGAGGGACCAGAATTTAGTGAAGTGTACAAGAGATAAACAAGGGAAAACACAGTTCTGGATGATTTTTTGTGGAAAAAAACCCCACTATTTTCCTTAGTGAGTTTTCAGAAAAACAGGTTCTTAGCAACCAGCTCTGCCTGGATGGCTGTGCTTGAACAGGTCACTTACATGCCAGAGGCACTTCACTGATAAGAGTCGTTGCAAGAAGCATATTTTTCACTTATTTATATAAAACTTAACATAAATTCCCATAGCTGATACAGGCTTATGTGAGCAGACACTTGGCTGAATTCTTCCAGTTCCTTTGTCATCAGCAGAAAATTTGACTTCAGAGGAGTGAGTGATAGGGCAGTTCACACAGCCTGAATATGTTGCTTGGGATTGTAAGAATTCAAGTGCTTTGCCCAGCTTTAAACTCTTAGACAATCCATCTAGGATACTCAGCTCTCTGAAGTTCCAGAGATTTGTCTGAACATTCAGTATCATCCACTAGAGGGTACCAGAGAACACTGATTTTTGTTCTATTAGGACGATCATTTCCCAGAGGTACCATAAACACACGCCACTAAGAGGAAAATCATAATGCATAATCCATTAATGGGATCACCCATATTATGTAAGGTAAACCAGTGACTAAGAACCCCTTTGGAAATGTGGCTTAATATGATTCCCAAGGTAACTCAAAGTAAGAAAATATTCATCTGTGATTCTGTATACAGACGTGTTTAGGAACAGAAATCACAGTACCATGTTATGGAGGAGCAAAGCCTAACAGGACTGAAATTCTGAGCCGCTTTATGAATAGACTAAAAACACGATAAGAGTGTATTTTTAAAGCATCTGAAAAGTAAATGTTAGCAAGAAGCATGTAAATATCAAAAACCCAAAGGGAACCCAAATCAGCCCCAGTCTAACCATAGCAGCTGCTTTTCATGTGCTCCATTGCAACAAAAAGTACACAAAACCCAGGTTTTGGTCTGAAAATAGTATTTCCATCTCAGAACTGTTGTCCTGTGCCAGGGCATAAGAGCCACAGCTAATAACGCAAAACTTGTGAAAAATGTGCAACAGTAAAGTGGAGACAGACTGCTTTTTAAAGGTTAAGCTTTATAAATGGCAGCAATATTTAGCACCTCCCAAGCATCTTCCATCTGCAGCTCAGAATGCTTGATAAACATTCATAAGTGAAGCCTTTTGAAGCCCTCACGCAAGAAAGATGTTTAATATGATCTCCAGCTGGAGGGAATTCAGACCTGAGCCAACTCCCTGTGTTTGACAGGGATATTCTTCATGGGTCAGGGAATATGACTCCACATAAGGTTTGTGCTACTTTGTCCAAAGACGTGTCCAGAGAAGGGCAAAGGAACTGGGGAAGGATATGGGGCACAGATCTGAGGAGCAGCAGCTGAGGTAGCTCAGCTTGGAGACAAAGAGGGGGAACCTTCTTGCTCTCCACAGCTCCATGGAAGGAGATTGTAGGGCAGGGGGGAGTTGGCCTCTTCTCCCAAGTAACAAGCAGCAAGACAAAAGGAAATGCCCTCAAGTTGTGCCAGAAGAGGTTTAGAAAAATTTATTCACTGAAAGGGTAGTTGGGCATTGGAACAGGCTGTCCAGGAAAGAGGTGGAATCACCATCCCTGGAAGTGTTCAAAAAATGTATGGATGTGGCACCTGGGGACATAGTTTAGTAGTGGCCTTGGCAGTGCTGGGTTAAGGGTTGGAGTCAATGATCTTGGAGGTCTTTTCCAACCTAAACTATTCTGTGACTCTGTGTGCAATGCTCTCCCCCTGGGCTATATCTTGGCACAGAAGCTTTTCTAAATGTACCACATAAAGCATGAAGAAAAGCTCCAGACTATCCCCACTGTGATCAGCCTTGCTGACTTGAAGGCCAGGTGGCTGAAATCTCACTGTGGCTGGTTTGGTATCTTGTGTTTCTGACACATTTTCTGCCTTTGAGTTCCTTTCTAAGGAATGTGATCAGTGCCCAGAACACCTGGAACTCCATCTCTGCCAATTTCCCTCATGCTGAAACAAACTGCAGAATCTCCACAAGTCCAAGGAGAGGAAAGGGCCCAATGTTGCATGTTCGTTCCATCCATCCATCCATCCATCCATCCATCCATCCATCCATCCATCCACCTTTTCACCATTACAAGCTATTTTGTGCTCTTTGTGCAGCACTACAAACACAGGTCTTCCTGGTACCTTTGGCATCCAGTGAGGAAATTCAGCCATTGATGTGTGATCTCAGTGGGAATGTATACGCAGTTCAGGGCAAGAATTTTCCACCCTTTCTTTTCAGACAGCATGTGAAATCTCTGACTCTCCCTCTCCAGCTAGGAAGCATCTTTCCTTTTTGAGGCACTCACTGAAATGTTACTTCAAACCTCAGGGGAATCAGTGGAAAGACTCCAAGTGGCTTTCACAGCCTTTGGATGAAGCCCTGATCAGGCACTCTGTTCCCTGTGGCGCTTTGGGTTATTGTGTAGAGAGAGAAGAGTTGATTCATGACGCACTGACTCATTGCTGTGGTGTCTGGGCACACACTGAGGCCATTACATCACATCCCGAGCCTTTAGTCCTTCACCAGAGCAGCAGACATTCCCTGGCTGTGTACAGCCACAACCATCCTTCCCAGTCAAAGCAGCCTGGGAGGAACAAGCCCAAAAGCACACCAGGGTGGTGGCCAGTTTGTCACCAGGGAGGAATGGCAGTGACCTGCCAGTGTGAGCTCTGCCAACAGGTTCCCATCCTTGCCATGACAACACAGGTCACCAGTTGGCGTGGCCCATGTCAGCTTGTGACTCAGGCCCTGTCCTGGGGACCTCGTCACAACTGGACAAACTGTGGTCACAGGAGACACTTTGTATGTGGAGAAACCATACCTTGGTGCTGTCCAGAGGGTCCTTATGTACAAATGCCTGCACAAACTCCTCAGGTCCAATGTGACTTAGTCTTTCCTGTTGAGGGTAGGGGAGTGGGAAGAGAGAAGGAAAAATAAGAAAGCACTCCAGAATATCTTCTGTTTCTCTTGATAAAACAGCATCATTTTCTGTCAGCTCTGAGTGGTGTCACTAAACTGGTAGACAGCCAACTAACTGAACATTAAAATTCATAACAACAATTAGAACTATGTCAGCAGAAAGATGAAAATTAGAATAAATACGTCTCATTACTGACAAGCTGCAGGAAGAGTCCCCTCCACTGCACTGGATGCACAGGGCTTCATCTGGGAGCCAGCAGACATCAGTTGTATTTGGTGCTCCCTCAGACCTGCTGTGGTCCAGCATCACTCAAAAGCGAAATTGTTTCCCAGGTGCTACAATGGCAGTAATGCTGTCATCTGGAGTTCACAGCATCCCTCTGCTCAGCTGCCAACACAGGGCTCTGCCCTGGCTCCCTGCTCACTGACCCCCAGGTGCTGCCCCGGGGTGATGGCTCTGGGTCACTGGCTAAGGAAGGCACTGAGGATGCACGTGACACATTAAAGGCTTTGCTTACACTGGAGAGTATCCCAGGCACTAAGCAAAACAAGAATAAAGTATCCAAATCTCTCTAAGTAAAAGAGAGGCCACCTCCAGCAGCTCCTGAAAAAACGTGGCAGCTCCAACAACACACTGACTTTCCTGCTAGGCTTTTCACTCTCCTTAAACATGTTTATTAGAAAAATAAATATTGTCAGTAGGTTGTAGGCCACAAAGGTATTTCAGAGGAGGTATTTTGGAATTCCTACAGTCCAAACTTAGAATACTCAAACAACAATAAAATGAATAGTCATTCTGGTCAAGGCAAAATTTTATGTCTAGTCCAATGCTTTTTTCTCTGGGCCTCTCACCTTAACACTGATAACTGTATAGGGCTCTTACTAATCAATAACTGTTTTAAATAAGTATCAAATAATTCTTACTAACAAATAAGCATCAGACAGTTTCAGTGCAGAGAATTTGATGTATCAGACATGGCAATGAAAGAGAAGGTAAAGAGAATTGATTACAGTACAGTGGAATTTAAATCTCTAGCTGCTTCTGTTTTAAAAAGGCAGTGATGCCTCAGTTACAGGGAATTTCCCCTTGGAAGACAGCTGTGCTGTGGAAAAGGAAAAAAACAAAAGCAAGAAAAATCTCCACGCAAAAGGTTTTCTACTCTCTGGCTTAAGTTATATAAAGCAAAGAGAGCCAAAGCAGCATGTTCTGAAAACTATCCATTCCACTTCTGACAAATGGAATATGAACTATCTTCACAAATCCAAAGGCTGATTTCCTAATGCTCACTCCAATCCACAGTGCTTTTCATGTCTTGTTTTTCCATCCTTCCCCTGGAGGATGAGCAGAGTCCACAGGAGGACAGGCAGCAGGGCACCAGAGCAACAAGAGGTCTGCAGATGGCAGCAATGTTTTCTGTTCTCTGTGCACACCCAGGAGGTCCGTGGGGAGGACCTGACCCTGGGAGAAGGGTGTGCAGCACAACAGCACATCCAAGGCTTCAGCACTGCAATTTTTCACACAAGAGCCTGTTTGGGAGCAGACTGCAGTCCAGCACAGGGGGAACAGCAGGAATTTGTGGGGGTGGTATCTGCACACCCTTATATGTCCATGCACAAAGTCTCAAAGGGAAGAATGAAAGGCACATCAGACAACCCACTGCTTTGTGTGCTGCAGAAATGGATTTGAACTGCTAAAATTTCTTTCAAATTTATAAAAGGGTTAATGACCAGCCATTTCAATAGCACCTGCAGAGCTTGTGGGGCTCTGAGCACCTTATAGAAGTGACATTCCCAGGACTTGACTTTGCTGGGATAGGATTCTCATTTCACAAATAAGCAAGCTGAAGTACAGTGACCTGCTCCAAGCTGCACAGGGACACTCTGATATATAGTTTGCTTCCCAAACATCTCTTAACCTGTCAAACCCTGCCTCCTGCTGCAGTGCTGATACAGCATGGGATATGCTGCAGCAGTGCAGACATTTTTTGGTTATGTCTGGAATACTTAGCAGCTGATGGCTTAAAATAACATCTCTGGCTGCAGAAGTTGGGAACCATTCCCACTTACCAGCTCCACATGTGTCAGCTGCTGAGCCAGGGTGTAAGGGTCACTGCAGACGCTCAGGATTTCTCTCTGAATTGATGGAGGTTTCGTTTTAAAGGCAACCAGCTTATCAGAGACAGCAGTACTGATCTTGACAATCCCTTCTTGCCCATGGCTGAGGGTTGCAAGCTTCTGATTCAGGGCTTGCAAAAGCTGATTCATCTTTTTCCAGTAAGCCTGGAGAGGTAGGGAGAGAAACATAAGCCACCCAGAAAAGTTGACACAGGATTGGCTTTTTTGTGCTGAATTTTGCTTTCTGCAAAATACTCCTAAGCCAGAAACAGGTTATTTTATCTCCAACAAGCCTATTTCAGAATAACCAGTTGGCTTAATTACAATTCTGTGCTCTGGACACAGAGACTGCAGTAAAGAGAAGAGGCAGGCAGGACTGGTGGGTTGGGCTGGCACTGATACTCCACATTCCTGCCAACATCAGGTTCAAAGGAGAGGCAATGCTACCACATGAGTTACTGCAGCTTTCTGGAGCACAGCAGCTTTTGGTACCTATCTTTTATGTCAGCTACATTTTGGCTGAGAACTCTACCTGTCAACGCTGCTTTGTCAACTCTTATTTATTAGGAGTAAGAAATGTTTCTGATGTTATTTCTCCATCCTTTTGACCTGAATGCAGAAGAAGCTTGCAGCTGCTTGCTACCCAGCTGGAGTGGCTGGAGCTTTGAGTATTTAATATCCAAATGTTAATTGCTGCTGATGGAAGCTCATATTGTATTCCAAGCACAGCCATGTGCTCAGCAGGATCATCATTACCAGCTTGCCCAGGTTGTTCTCAGAGCTGGAGCAACTCTTTACAGACAATGAGTGGATTCTCTGACCATGGAGGATGGGCAGAAAGAAATTACTTCAACTGTTCATGACTGACAGATGCAGACATCACAAAACTGAGATAATAGAACTGGTGGATGGGTTCTAAGGATAAGATTAATTGGAAATGTCCTTGGCTAGACTGTGGCTCACTACAAAGAACAGCACACCTGTGTCATGTCCCAAGCTAGATGCAGCTCAAGTGAGCCTCTGGGGAGTAATCCCATAGTTTAGATCCAGCCTTGTCTTCAGAGTTTTGTAGGCTATGGATAGTGTTCAGTGCTAGGCATTGACAGCATTCATGCTTTAAGTGTTTAAGGAACCAGAAACCAGAGTCAGTGCTCTTCTCAGCTGCACAGAATCCAATCTGCACAGTGGAGATAGCACCTGCTCCTACTTCACAGTGAAGAATAACTTCTCACATCTAGTCTGTCTTCATTACAGGGTACAAAAGGCTGGAGACCTTTAGAACATCCCAAGTGCTTCAACTTTTGCCACAACACTTTATAACTTTGATGCAGCTTTTCTAATAAAAGATTTCACATTGCTCTCTTGGACTCACATTGCTCTCCTTTCACTTAAGGAAGATGCTCTCTTGAGCTGGGCTAGAACATGTACCAGATAAGCAGGATAAGTCAGGCTCTTTTTTGTAAAACAGAGCTGTTAAGTCTGAAATGAAGCAAGTACCACAGAGAAGGCAGGAGGGATGTGTCTTGGAGAATGACAACACACAATGTATTTGGAATCAAATCCCAAAGATGGAGTGAAAATTGACAGAGGAAAACCCCACTCCTTCAGTTTTTATTTGTTACTGATGTATATTAGCTCCAAGAAAGGCATTCTTCATGTAAATCCTCAACAGATGGTCACACTTTTGATTAACAAAGACTGTTCTGGACCCAAACTACTGACCACCATCTAAATATTTCTCTGTTTTATATCCAGGTGTGTTTGCAAATCTCAACACAGCTTATGAAGCTCTGTGAACACAGTGTGATTTTTTAGTGAAAACTCAAATAGTGATGTATTTCGCATTTTGTGAACTTATTTTGTAAATGGGAAACTCAGTTCTTTGGGGTGGGGGGACAGCACTGAAAGCCAAGCCTTCCTTGGCTGGAAACCCAGCTCTTCTTTCTAAAAGGAGTTTGGATGAAAAATCTTGGACCAGCCATGTCTATGCAGTATCAAATTCTTCATAGTTTGGACAAAAAGTCAAAAAGTTGCATAAAATTGCTTGAAAGACATGCATATTAGCCAGTCTTTCAATAAATCTTTACCAAGAGATCTAGTTTCAACTCATTTTGTAGGGAATATGGCACAAAAAATAGATATAGACAACAGTAAACAAAAACTCTGGTAAGCCAACCACCTAATAAATAATGAAAAAAAAAAAAGAGACACACTTAAAGGACACAAACAATTACACAGAAATCAGAGCTCTTGAAGAGACTCAATGGAAATCAGTTGGGTGCACCCTTGCCTAGAAAGCTTTTCTGTGCACATTGAGAGAGAATTCAACAAAAATAAAAAATCCTGCTTTTGCCCTTCTAAAAGCCTTTCCTGCCTTCTTTAAACTACATCCACTAGCTGAAAACAACATTGTTCATTACCTTCAACGTGCTGGTAATTATCTTGCCACAAAATGACCCCCTACTGTACAGGGGCTGCATGCTGGACTTATCAACCAATTTCACTTCACTGCCACATTAACAGTCAAAAGAAGCACACTACTGTTTAATATTTAAAGAAAATGTTTCATTCTTAACTAGGAAAGTTCCTCTGAAGACAGCAGGCCTCAGCAGGTGGCTTAGGAGCTCAAATTTTAATTAAAATTTCTAACTCTAAATGCAAATCACAGCACTTACTAAGAAATGCTTCTCAGCATGGACACCTTTATAAGCACATCACAGCCTTTAGAAAGTGGACTCTGCAAAGAACAGGAGCAGACACTGCAGGGGAAAATCCTGCACTGACCTACATGGACTGGATGACATCACAAATCTTTCAGTCTTTAACTTCTGTGGTTCACAATGGGAACAAGTTTCTTCCAAAAAACTAATGGTCACCATCACTCTTCTGTGCTGTCCCTTAAAAAAAGGAAATTTGCATTCGGAGGATATGAGCTGTTTCTTAAATTAATTATTGATTTTGCTCAGGCATAATCACTTGCAATTACAGTACCTAGTAATATCTGAAAAACAGTGATTTGAAACTAATGTAGTCTGAGGCCCCCCAGGGCACCCACAAGGATTTGTAGGCACAGCTGCACACTCCAGAGCAAAGGTGTGCAGTGCTTGCTCAGGTTAGGCACATAAACCACTGCTTTGCGTGCAGAAAGTTGATTTTTAGCATTTATGATTCTTCACCAGGGCAACTGCTGCTGTTAAAGAGCACATGCTAAGTCCCTGTTCTCCTCCCTTTGGTTCCTTCTCTCCAGTGGACACAATTCTGGTGGGTCTGCATGGGTTTCCCTCACTTCTGATGTGGAAGGGCTGCCAGGAGTCTTTTGCTGTGGCTGGCCAGGAGCAAGTCCATTGCCTCTCTTCCTTGAGGGAATTGTACTACTACTCTGGTAAATGGAACTAAAGCCACTTTGGCTCTTTCTGAGTTTTTTTGTTGTCTTCACCTCCCCGTCCTACCTCTTCTCTCCCACGGGCTGCCCAGCCCAGGCAGTCAATCCATGCCAGCCTACAGCTCCCTGGAAGTGCCAGACATGATGCCAGCCCAGCCCAAGAGCAGCTGTTTCCATTTATGACATATTTCATGTGCATAGGAGAGCCCAATTTCATTTTTGTTGTGCTGCAGCCCTGCTAATTCCTTCTGTCCTCTCTCCACTCTTCTCTCTCTCATCCTCATGGGTATGTTCTTGTTGTTCTACTGGACTGCACCCCTCTGTGGCTCAAGGCCAGGCCTTCATGTAGCCAGTGGAACTGAATTTTTCCACATCCCACGGTTAACCTAGAAGTAATTAGAGACTCTCAGTGTACTATTTGCTTATTACTTTCATGAATTTTGTGGTCTTTTTAATGTTTCCGAATTAATTTATGGGGTTCACCCACCTGAATTTGCAAGCAGGTCTCCCAGAGGCTCCATTCACTGTGACCCACTGTGCCACACACAGAGCTCACATATTTGAACACCAGGACCATACAGACCTCTAGCCTGATTCTGTGCTCAGCAGGCCACACACTGCTGTCTTCTGCCACCTCCCTGCTCCCAGACAAGCTACATGTCCACTAATATTAGAATTTTCTTTAAATATAGGAATTTGTATCCAGAGAAGCTGTGGATGCCCCACTCTTGGAGGTGTTCAAGGCCAGGTTGAACAGGGCTTGAAGCAACCTGGTCTAGAGGAAGGTGTCCCTGCCCATGGCAGGGATGTGGAACAAGATGGTCTTTAAGGTCCCTTCCAACCAAAGCAGTCTGTGATTCTGTGATTGTAACTTGGGAGATCACAGCTCTGCTGCAATTTGAGTTGTCACCAGCACAATCAGTCTATGCTATGCCTTCACATATTCCTTCTACAAAATGGGAATGTTGTTATCCTACAATTCAATGTGCAGAAGATAAATTCCAATGCTCACTGCTCCAGGAGCACCTATAGAGAGATGTGGCTTTCAGGGAAGATACTACAGGTTTTTACATTATTGGAGAAAAAAACTCTGGGAGTATCCAGGAAAAGGCATGGAGCAGAATGCAAAAAAAAAGAGGAAAAGGAAGAACCAAGTGGGAAAATGAACTTAATGTATCAGCAGAACATCCCAAGTCAGGCATCCTCACCTCATCACATGGAGCTATCCTGTGAATCATGTCTTTGAGATGGCCAATCATCCGCTCTTCCTGAAAGTCATATGGGAATGTCTCTGTCCACTCTGTCAGCAACTGTAAGATTTTGGGTCCAAATTTTCTGATTCGAGCCTGAAATGCAAACCATTGAATGATGCTCAGGGACTGAAACATGTTTACTCATAAAGTCTCTCACTGTGTGTGTCACTGAATGTGGGGCCAGGTTTTCAAAGAAGGCATTTGTGTTGCACCTGCAAAACCTGCACACATGCATACAAAGAGTGTGGTGCACAAATAATACATTTTGGCATGCAAAATGTACCAGAACTCAGGTGCATGCACAACTGCCTGTTTTACATGCAGACTTAAGTATTCTGCACATGCAATTGGCCTGTTTATGGTTGGAAGGACATTTTGTTGGTGCAACCTTTATACCTTTTTTTAAAACATCTGGCCTTTTGTTCTTCCCTTCTGTAGTTACAACCCTTCTATATTTTCATCCTTCTCTGAAAAACTGCAATGAATTTCTTGACCATCAAAGAGGTTTTTTGCTCCTTTGCTTTCTGGCTGTGTGAAAAAAACTGCTTAGTGGCCAGTGGCAGATGCACAATGAAGAAAAAGATGAACAAAACAGCAGCACTTTTGTAACTTTACCTGGGCTGCTGGTAATGTTGCTCTCTTCCCACATAGGCTCAAGGTCACGATGGGACAAAGACACTCAGCATACAGCTGATGCCCACTTCTGGTGGAGATTTATCTGAGGATGTGGCAGTGGAAAGAGTCGGGATGGGGCACGGAGGGAAATGCAGGGAATGGCACAACTGGTGCATTAGTGTTATCTCAAAAGACAGCCAGTGCGGCTGCTCCCAAAGCTTTTATCCTCTGTTATGTGAAAAGGAAATGGTGTTAAAAAAAAAAACCTGCATTTTTATTTACAGAAAACATAGACCGAAACAAACAGCCTTCTTCTGCATCCCCACGCACTGCAGCTGAAGTGTACCCTGTAATCAGGAAAAATTATACTCTTAAGCTCCCTGGCTCTTTGTTTTTCAACCAAGGTGGTCAAAATGCATATTTCAGCTTTCCACCAACAACAGGTTTCAATGAACCACATCTCTAAAAATAACTGCTGTCAGCTAGCATTAAGCACAGGCTCAAAGACCAGCAGGTGGCTGCTAAAGGGAAAGCTTTATTGGAAACTACAAAGGTCTGGGGAGACATTTGCTCCAGCTGTGTAAACTGCATTATGAATTGATGGAGAGGACTTTGTGCAAGTCACAGGACATGGGATGGCAGGTTGCTTGTGTACAAAGTTTCAAAATCAGCCCCACTCTGGGGAACACAAATCAGCTGTGTTCCACCACTCCTGTATTGCTACAACACCCAGGTGAACTTCAGGCAGATAAGAATTCTTCATAGTAAGACAGTGTTTTTAATTTCTTAAAAGTTTAATGAGCAGCAAAACTTTTCAATGCTCAAAATTAATCCTCCCAAACTTGTATCTGTCATAGAATTGGAGAACAGAACCTCACACCTTAGAAAACTTGTCTTGCTTGGTTCACCACATACAGATACTTCTATTAACACTGACTGTATGGGTAACCCCAGTCTGGGATTGCTGAGCATTCTGGAGAATGGCTCTTCACAGTCAAGGCAGAGCTCCTGCTACTCATGGAACCAGCTGCCTGTGCAAAAACAAGCACATGGTCAGATGTTGGTGACTCAGTATTTGATGCCAAACTCACAGTTTCAAAGCTGGAAAGCCTGATCTTGAAAACCATTTCAGAATTTTAGGGTTTCTGGAGATTTCCAACAAATGCATGTTCTATTCCCCTACACTGCTTTGAAGGTGCATCTCCTGCTCCAGATAACATACCAAACAAGTGCTCATCAATGCAGCAAGGAGAGCTTGGGCAGAACCCAACACTGAGAGCATCCATCACCCCTGCACTGTCTGTGGCACTGTCAGAGGATGCACATGTGTTGCTATACACTGTACCAGGCTGCACAGTCCCTGGGGCAAAGTGGGAAGAGTGCTGAGGCAGGAACAGCTTGGATTTTCTCATTCGGTTCACCTATCAGGGCCCCACTGCTGCTCCTGCCCATTCCTGGTGCTCCATTGGTGCTGCTCCGAGGGCAAAAGGCAGGAAGGTGATGGGCACCTGGCCCTTGTTATATGGTGCTCAAAGTGACAGGAAAGGCCAAGAGGAAATATTACTGTACCAGGAGCAAGAAAGCAAAGGGGCAGAGACATTAAGTAAAAATGAGAGAGAGAGTGGTGTGTGGACATCTGCACTTGACAGTGTGTGAGGGTCATGTCCTACCTCCTTGCATCCTGCAGGCTTCCCCAGAGCCTTAAAGAAGGAAAGTCACCTGGGAAGACTGAGACAGGGGGAAAGGGAAAATTAGAAGATTTGAAGTGACTACTGCCTGAAGCATTGCTCTCAGACATGGACACCAGGATGCCTCAATGGCAGGATCTCAGTGGCAAATCTTTTATGAGAAAGATTCATTCAATCTAAAGAGAGGCAAGGGACACACACCAGAGCCCCAGAATCCTCTACTCATTGACAATACTTCACATTTTTCTGCTGTAAATATAAACTAACCTTGTCCAGCACGGGGTCATCCAGCCGCTGCTGCTCAATGCACTTGTGACAAACTCGGGACAAAAGCTCATGGGGTTCGATGAAGAGTCTGGAACTCAGCAGGAATGTAAAGATATAGGCTTTCTGCAGGAGAAAGACAAGTAGACCTACTGTAAGCATCCACACAGTGGGTGATATTGACTGTAAAAGCCCTAAACTTCACAGTTTTTCATTTCTACTTGGCAAGACCTTTTTATCTAAAAGACATAACAATTCCTGACCCTGAATATGGAACTGGTTACACTGGGCACAGGAGGCAGCAGCATCTCCTTCCTCCACAGCATCCACGTCCAGCCCTTGGTTGCCTAAACCCTGGGCAAGCATCCAGTGTAGAGAGTGAGCAGGAGCAAGCCCAGGTACAGGAGACAGCACAACCAGGATGCTGGAGACAGTAAAGCTAAATGGGCAGGAATCTCTGTGTTGTACTGGGTTGGGAGCTGCAGACACCCCCAAATCAGCCACATCTTGCTATTGCCCTGCAGATATCACCCAGCCTAGTTTAAGCAATATTTCATTTTTTCTATTAACTCCCCAAATTTCATTTCTATCAGCCAAGTCATATCATATGCAGTTCCACATCTGTGAAGCTGTGGGAAGCAGGTCTGTTGGATAAATCCTTGGATTATTCAAATTATTCCAGCAGTGAATTTAAAATACATGCATGAAGTCTCAGTTGTTGCATCCTGACCCCTCCTTGCATCCTTGCACTTGAATTATCTCCTTTCCCCCAGCCCTAGCCATGCTCCCAAGCAGCAGGTATAATATTACATATCATACATTATAATGAAAATCTCACAGCTTGATCTGTCCATTACCTATTTTTATTGCCTTTCTGTTCCTTTTTTTTTTTTTTAATTGAGATGCTTCTTTATTACTTATTTTTAGCTGATCAGAAACTGAGCTCCGGGTAATTTAAAACATGCTGCCTGCTCTGCATTGATAACTTCCCCAGTCTCCTCAAGTACCCAGAAGTCAATGCTCCTCTGTGCTTTGAAATACAAGCCATGGAGCTATATTAGCACTTAAAAGTCTTCCAGTCAAACTCTGTCTGAATTCCACGGAGGATGTGCAAAATCCAGGGAAGTCAATAGCTTGCAGGACCATAAACCTGCTTTCAGTTTAGATCCTCACACTCTTGGTGAGGAAACACTTAATTTCCACTGATGGAGCAAGGATTAGGGTCTGGACTATGCTGTCCAGTGACTGCAAAGTTGTGAATACAATGCCAGGTAAATTATAAACCCACCAGAAGAAGCATCTCTGTCATCACCAAGGGAATGCTCTGTACATACAGGCAAACCTGGATGACTTCAGCAGGCACTGAAATTCAGCTAATTTAGTCCAGTTCAGACTTGGGAGCTTTTGGCTTCAGTTTTCCTCTAGACCTCTCTGGGAAGCATGGCTATTTTTGAAAAGCTCCAACTGCTACATCACTAATTCATCACCACAACAGCTCCCCCCGCTACCCTGTTCTCTTATTTAAAGGCAGTCTCATCTTTGGGATCTGTTTTTTCATGGGAACAATTATAGAGCAGTGAAACAGTATTTAAAGCAATGCATCAATTTACCAAGCTTTAATTGTATGCAGCTTTTAAATGAGCCCTCTTAATTCAAAATTTAACACATTTGCACTTTTGCATAAAGTGCTGCCCCAATTCATCAAAATTAAACCATTTATTATACTGTGAATTGCTTACTTCAGGGTAGTAATCAGTGGTAGGTATCAGATGCTGGATTAGAGCATCCAGAGATGCTGAGGTAAGGTTTCCATCCTGGAAGATCAGTCCTCCTTGTTCACCTTCTTTTGAAGTATGTAGATGAGGGCTGAAGCCACATGGGGTAAACATACTGGTAGAACTCAGCGTTTGGGGCATGCCTTCCTGCAACAGAGACAGGGACAAGATCCATCAGATCCACAGCCACATCTGTCTTCTGGCTGATTTGAACAACACAGCCCCTAATGAGAGCTTCCTGTTCACAAAATTAACATAATCCCTTCTTGATAACCTCCGTGTCTCTTTCATTGCTGGCGCTGGCAGATCATGCCTGCAATGGGCAGAGCACAGAAAATGGAACATTTTGATTTATGCTTTTGGGACAGAAAATGATGGCAGCCACTTTGGGCTCTCCCCCAATCAAGAGTGTCTGTGATGATTCCCTTTTCACTCTGGGCCATCTCTGGTGAGGCCCACACAGGAGAGGAGAGATACTTGGGACTTAAACCTCAGCAGGTTCCTGAACAGGATGAAGCAGTTTGTTTGAACCTCTGCCCTCCTGAGAATGAGGCAGGGAGAATTTAGGGTGTGAGGGAGAGAAAAGGGGTGTCACCTAGAGCTTGCTTGGGATGGACCTTGGAGAATGCCCTGTGGCTCTCATGGGACAGCAGAGGTGTCAGAGTGAGGACATAGGAGCAGAAGTCAACTGGGGGAGGATGGAAAAGTTAAGGGAGTTGGAGGAAACAGAGAATGTGGAAGCTGATGAAGAGATTAAATAGCAAGGAAAAGAGAAATGAGGAAGAGTGAGAAGGCAGACACCTGAACTATATTTGGAGCCTGAAGTTAGTCAGTCCTAGATCTATACTTAGGTACTAAATAAATGTTTCAAAGAAATCCTGAGCACTCATCACATTCACTAGCTCTGCTCAGTCCTCAGCACTTCTGAAAAGGAGGCCAGGCAGACTCTGAGCACATAGCCCAGATTCAAATCCCTGTATTTCAATTATCTGGGTTTTTCAGGTTGCATTCTAGGTTTCATCTTGATTTTGTGGTTTACAATCAGCTTTAAATGTTTCTCTTGTTGAGCAAAGTTGTTTTGCTTTTGAATTGCTGTAGAGGGATGAGAGATTTTGCCCTGAGAGCTTTAAAGCATCTCCAGCTGCCTCTGAAATCCCCCCTGGAAGCTGCTCCTCTCTCAGCTAGAGGCAGCATTATAGGACATGGACGGGAAAAGAACAGTGTGTGCTCCCTTCCAGGTCTGCAAATGCATCATCCAGAGCAAGGGACCCCTCTGTGACCTGACTATTTGTTTTCATGTTTGGTTTTACCTCATAAAAGGGAGGATAGGAAAGATATAAGAGAAGAGCACCAGAGCCAGGCAAGATCTGCACCCTGTGCCCTGCTGAGCCAGCACTGACCTCCCATGGCAGAAGGCCCAGGGCCACGGTGACAGCGCTGCTGGGGCTGCTGGGCACACACAGCCAGCAGACACGCCTTGGGGTTTAATACATTCCTCTGCCCTTTTCTGTATTATGTTCCCTCTGCTTTTCTGCCTCTTTACCATCCCATACCATTCAAAAGCTGACCCATGGATTTGGCTTAGAATTTGGAGTTTGCCTGTCTCTCCCATGTCTATCAGCAGCTGTGCTGTGACCCAGGCAGTCAGCTCAGCCTCAGCTCCAGGTACAGCTTGTTAGGCTCACTCCTGCAAAAAACCCTTCCCTGCCTGGTACAGCCCATCTACTCCCCCAGCTCAGAGCCACCCTGGGCCACTGAGGAGAAGGGAATCATTCCTGCAAGCTAGGCAGGGTGTGAAGCCCTGGGAGAGGCTGGGAGCTGAGTGCCAGCTCCGTGGGAGATCAGGCTTTACAAGCAAAACTTGGGTGACTTCATCCTTCAAAGGAGGGAGCGTTCCCTGGAGCCAGCAGTTCCATCCCTTATCTCCTTCTGGGAGGCTCACACGGGCTGCCTCTGGGATTTGCAACCAACAAAAAGGAACCAAAATGTCAAACCTGACCAATTCCTACCTTGACTGGAAAATAAACCAGATGCTAGGTTTTAGTTTAAGGACCAGAATATGTAAATGCCATCCCAGTCAGAATGGAAGTTGAAGCATCTAGTTCTAATGAATGTGCAGATGTGCCTGTTAATAAAGCTCTGAGAGCAAGTAATTGCTGCTTTTTGTAGCACAAAGCTCAGACTCTGTGTAGTAAATGGGAAGGACTGCCAAATCCCATTTGTTACTTCTAACACGCTCTATGTTATGCCTTGTTTCTATGGCAATAATCCCAAGAAGGATTTCATGTCCACACAGATCAAGAAATAAATCGCATGGACATACAGCTGTCTAGATGAGGAAAAGAAAAAGTTAGAACAGCTGTGAACTTACAGGACACATCCTGGCTGCAGCATAAAACAGAACTCACAACTAATGATTTATTCGGTGCAATCTTTCACTGTCAATGCCATTTTTATTATCAGATAGAAATCATCTAAACAGGATATTGCCTGAACTTTTGCATCTTATGAACTGAGAAATCTTGCTGAAATACATGGTAATGCTTTTTAAGAAAAAGCACATTTTTAAAAAGAAAATAAAACAGCTGTACGACTGTCACTGAGACATCTGTCTCTGGTATTGTCAAGAAATTAAATTTGACTTTTTTATTATGAAGTTCCTGGTCTAACCTCAAGTTTTCAGGCAAGGCCTGTGTCATATCTGACCTGGTGCATGATTGCTACATTACTTGCCACCAAAGAAGACCTGAAGGTTTTAACAGATGTCTTTTGCTCCCTTTTATGTTACATTCACAGCAGGATGAGGCCAGCTGTACAAAGGATAAAAGCCTCTTGCACTTCTAAGCTCAAAAATAACTAACATTAGCATTTGGCAGACATGAATTCAGGACAGGGACTTCTCTGCTCACACCGCCTAATTCCTTTCTCTGTTCATACATTTCCAGAGTTCTCCTTTCAAGAGTACTAAATAGAAACAAGATCTTTCTTTGAAAGAGCCCAAATACACAGTTAAGGTTGTGCTGTCAATCACTCACAGAATACAGAAACAAGGGAAGCACTGAGAGGAAAACAAACAAGCAAACAACCAAGGAGATTTGTCTTATTGAACTCTTTGGATGATGGAAAAGGCAGCACAGACAGAGGCAGACCCTTCCCTGAAGAGCACAGGGACAGGATGAGAGGCAGCACTGCCAGGCTGCAGCAGAGAAATTCCTGCTGAAGAGAAAATCATCCCCTGAGCACTGTGGAAGAGGGACCTGGAAAGGATGTTCAATTTCCACCTTGAAAGGTTTTCAAAACTCAGCTAGACAAGACTCTGAGCAAACTTCAAGCCCAGCTTCAAGTGGGAGCTTGGACTAATGAGTGCAAGAGGTCGTTTCTGATTAGCTTCTCTGTGACTCTGACACATTTCCATTCAAGTATTGCCCCATTTCTGAGCTTTTTAATATAAACCCTGGCCAGTAAAAATTGAGTCCAGAATATTAGGTATTTGTAAAGAAGTCCATCTTGGCAGGAAAAGGTTTT
Source organism: Anomalospiza imberbis (assembly GCF_031753505.1). NCBI lineage: Eukaryota > Metazoa > Chordata > Aves > Passeriformes > Viduidae > Anomalospiza > Anomalospiza imberbis. Next base: position 11,125,866 of record NC_089695.1, read on the forward strand.
TCCACTTTTTCTGGAAACAACAGATCAAATGTGGTAAAAATGACTAAAAACCTCACTTGAAAACCTCTTGGACTCAACCTGAAGTTAATGACATTTAAGCATGTGAGCATTCAGCAGGTGCTTCCATGAACTTTCATCCAATTCAACACACAATGTTTTGCTGTTCCTCTCATTTCAGAAGCAAATCTGATGCCAATTTCAGTTGATAAATGGTGCTCTGGAGGAAGTGAGATGGTGAGATGTTAGTGAAGGGCGAACTTCCACCCCCAGCATGCAAAATGACTGATGATACATGTGGCTGCACACACAAGGCATTTAAACTACCTCTGTGCTCTGAAGGGCTGAGACCAGGAGATAGGAAAATGTTTCTACACCGGCTAAAAAAAAAACAAAAAGAAAATCCAGGGGCAGACTGTTTCTGGGACTGGTCTCTGTTACACAGAACCTCCCATGTGGCAGTAGGCAGGGCATGGGCCTCCTTCATTGCCTACAGAAAATAAGGTGATACATTGGAAGCAAAGGCAGATTGGATTCAGCATTACCTGGAAAAAGGAATACTAAATGCTGTTGGGCTGGGCTGGTAACATTTTGTGTTAATTTTACCCAAATGTCATGTCCACCAGCAGTGGCCAGAGCAATCAGCAGCACCACTTTAAAAATAATGGCAACATACACCTTTTTATCTTCCTTCACTGGCCAGCACCGCCCAGTATTTCAACACAGTGATAAAAAAAGACATAGACAATTCTCATTACAAATGATGTTGCTTACACAAAGTATTTCAGGACTCGATTCACTGAGCTAAATCATGGAACCAAAGGATCACCAGTGCTTGGGAGAAAAGTTACCCACAAACTCCACACCTATCTACATCTGCAAGTACCTTGAAATCTGTGGAAAACCAGTGCCCAGACCTGGAAGACTGAGGAGGCTTAAAGGAGTCCTAAGCATGCACGTGGGCCTGCTGATCTGCAGCAAGAGAGGTTCAAGGTGCCAGAGGACAGCTGCAGGCTGCCAGCTCTGCCTTCCTGGGCCAGCCAGGTGACCTGCAGCACAGCCACGAGGGTAAACACCCACCTGCATCCCCCAGCTCCACCACTTGCTGTTACAAGTGTCCCCATGGCAAGCACAGTTAATGCTTACGTGGACACGAGATGTTCAGGAAACATTTAATGTGGTTTTCAGCGCCTTTGATGTGATAAGTGTTTTATCCTTTATCAAAAACCTAATCACACTGTTTACTTTTGATCTTCATTTCATCTCTGCCTTCCATCTGCTCTGCCTCTCTCAAGGGGAAACAAGAGTTGGTACCATGTGACAAAAGGAACGGGGCTGCCAACTTATCTTCCCACCCACTTAACTTTTGGATTAACCAAATAAATAAAAGACTTCCCACTTCAGGGATGAAAGGCACAAGCTTCTGACAATCTCCCAGCAGAATTACAGGAGCTAGAGACAGTGGTAAGGGAAGGTGTGGAGGCTGGGGTATCCATCTGTGCCGTGAGGGAGGCTCCAGTGTCACTCAAGCAAGTCAGCATTCAGGGAGCATGGGCAGGGGACAAACCAAGGGTATGGGAGACCCAAGTCAAGCATTAATTCGGCAAGGCACAGACTTTAACAAACATACCTAATCCAGATTGAGTTGGGAATCAAGACAGGAGACATCTCCCATCTTATCTCAATCATGCAAAAGTCTTTTCTGATCAAGCAGTCCCCAAAACCCTAACTAAAGGAAGATGGCTCGCAATAAAACCTTTTGGGAAAACATCTTGACCAGTTTTTGTAACCAGGTCTACTATCAAACCATCACTATATGGGGAGCAAACCCTGTCCACAGCCCCTGTCAGAACAGCACAAGACACACCGAGGTCTCATCAGCCTCAGTACCTGCCTGCCACTGTCACACAAGCCCCAAATAGCACTGAGCTCAGCAGAAACTTCAGTAGCAGATGTTCATTTTTCTTTACATTACTTTCAGTAATTTTCCAGCTATTCATCTTTGCTGACAAAAAAAAAAAATCGGAAGATAATCATAACAAGTTAAAATTCAGATTTTTCTCTGCTTCTTTTGTAGGGAGGGAAGCAGAGGAAAGAAGAGAAAAGAATTCTGGTGTTTCAGAATACAAAAGGAAAACCACTGCAAAGTAATTGCTTCCAGTCACCAAGGCCATGGTTATAAACGTATTTTCAGCAAGAGTACCTAGCATTAACAAACTCAATGTATTTGATGATGATGTAATTAGGAAAGTGGTAGCAGATGTAACTTTCTTATCACCTTTTCACCAGACCCTAAAACATTCAATTTACAGCCCATGAAGTTGTGAGATTGCTGAAAACTCAACCTGTCAATCCCAGTACTGCTGGAAGTGGTTAAATGAGCAATATAATGATGTCTCTACATGAGTTAGAAACACAAAGGAAGCACAAGGGTAAGAGCAGTGGGGAAAAACATTTAACTCCAATATTCTCCAATCTCAATAATGATGATTACATCTCAATGCAGGTTCCCTCCCCGTTCCTACCCACTCCTTGCAGCAGCTGAGGACTTCACTGAGATTCCCATGAATGAGACTGCAAGAGCAGCAAGTGAATTTATGGATTTGGATACCTAATCAGAATTAGATGACAATTTTGTTTCCTTTGATCCCACCTGGTTCTCACCTCTTACTCATCCACCCACACGTATCACTTCCCTAAAGAGTTTACCCGGTGAAGCCTTCTTAGAGAGGAGGGGAAGGAAAACTCCTCACAAATCTAAACCAGCAATCACAGAAAGCAACCTTGGGTAAAGGAAGGAGAGCTGAGTAGCAGAGAGGACAGGACAGCACAGCTCTATGATGTGTTGTGGTACACAGCACTCAGAGTAGGGGATGTGGGCCAGGAGCCTCAAGGTACCTGGAAAATTTTGCTTCCTTTTCTTCCGCAAAATTGAACTCCACAGAAATTACTGGGCTCTACAACTCCACAGATTTACACCAGGCTAGAACAAGACCTTTTGTAATTGTCCAAGAAATGCACATAGGTGCATTCAAAGCTGCAGCAGAGCCAGCGTATGTCTGCCTGCTGAATTCATTCCATAATGTCAGTAAAATGATCCTAGAGGTAAAATGATCTTGTACTAGAGGTTTATGAGAAATATCTTGCAGTCAGAAAAACAACCATGCTAACCAATTACCTCAAAATCTGATGGACATGCCTCAGAAAGAGGCCCAATTTATAGGTAAGGAGGCATTAAATCAATTACCAGCACAGTGCAAGCAAGAACAAGGTCACCTTGCTGAAGGAATATTTCTGTTTTTGCTCATGTCAGAGTATTTTGCTCAATAGAGAAAAATGAAAACCTGATTATCATGAATTTGGTAGACTGGTCTGAAGTAGAATGTAAATCAGGAAAGAGAAGATTTACAGCCAATTAAATTGAACTCCAATCAAAATCCCATTCAGGCAACAGTTCCCTGGGGGCTTCAATTTGTTAGTGCCACATTTTTTTAATAACTTTCTTTTTCATGTAACATCAGCAATAATAAAAGTCCTTCAATAACAAGCAGAACTATGAACACTTTATTTATCTTAAAATGCCATCATTGCCTGGAATCAGAAGGCATTGAAAGGATGAGCTGTAATTGCTCACGAACAACCCCCCACAGCACTGCAATGGGTGTAAAGCTTTTTTTCTTAGTCTCAGAGCAATTTCTCTTTTCATTAATCTGGTTCAAGTCTGAAGAATTTCTCCTGAGTAACAGGGAGTTGGTGCTGACCCTGCCAGGAGAGGAACACAGCCTCTGATGTCTCAGACCCCTTCCCAAGGCTGTGTGTGCACGTGGCAGACACGGCCTGTGGCAAATCTGTGCCTCATCATTAGCAGATTTTTAGAATTATTAGAAGGAGAACAGCTATCAACATATTCCAGATGCCCTTGACAATATTCAAATGCATGCCAAAGGCAGCAGTCTGGATTTCTCTCTTTAGGCTAGGAAATCTATTTTCTGCTCTTTCTCCCCTTATGCCTCCCCTTCTTCCAGAGTTCCTGGTATTCTGGTAAAACCCTTAGACAATATAAAAAACTATTCTGGTGCATAGAATTTTTTTTAAAGTAGAAGTTATCTTTTCTTTATCTGCTCAGAAATGATCCATTATCCTTTTCCTCCCCTTTTTAAGGAAAGAAAGAGGCTAAATAGTACATAAATGGGAAAAGGAAAATGAGAGTGCTTAGGGTGGAAATGATTTACTGCACCTTTTGTTAAACACAAAATTGCGAACTTTGCCCTGAGTGAAGTCAGAGCTCAACCAGGCTTGGACAGAGAGGGAAATCCCGGAACAAAACCATGCAGGCAGCATTCCCAGAAACCACTGACATCAACAGGAGCCTTTTGGCTCAGGTCAGTCGTCGCTGACGGGCCACCACTGTGACTGCCTGAAATTAGTCAATGCTTGGATCTTCTTGCTTCAGCAGTGGAAGTGGTGAGGAGAGGAAGTTATTTAAGGATAACTAACACTTGTCAACCTGCAGGGCTGTGTGGTTTTGTTGGGCAGCCTGGGCTGTGGCATCATCAGACTCACACCTAAAATCAAGAAAGACGCTGTGGTAATCGTATTTAACGTCCAAATACGCGAGCGCGACATCGCAAATGCCTTCAGACCTCAGCAGCCGCCTCCTCCCAGGAACAGCTTCTGCCAGGCCAAGCCTGGAGGAATCAGAGAGGCTTAAAAGCAGCCTGGCAGAGTCTGGCCCCCGCAACACCGACAGCTTTGCAGGAGCAAGGCTGCCTCTCCCCAGCTAAAGGAATGCTGTCTCCACCGCATGCTGTCAGAATTACAACGGAAAGCCCGTAAATAAAACAAAAATGCAGATCTCAGTCCTCCTCTCATGACATCTTGGTGAGAACAAGCCCTGACAGGAATAAGAAAACCTCCCACACTAAGCAAAGCAATTCTGCTATTTATGCAGAAGGAAGAAGGAAAGCTGTATATCAAACAAATAATTACAAGAGCAGCTTTATCAGTCCCTGCTGATTACTCTCAGCTCGGTTTGATGATTCTGCCAGCGCTCTGCAGGTTGCTCAGAGAGGTGGATGTCACAACATTTTACTTGCAGTTCTTTCCTTTATTAGCACCTACTGCTACCTGTCTCTTAGTCAGAAATTGTGGCATACATTTAGAAATTGGTCTCCTGGAATCTGTCAGGAAGGTTTAAAAACCTATACATCGTATTTTTACGCATACATCCTCAGACACCACATGTGAATATGAATGCATAATGATGTATTTTGGGTGTTATGTACGTAAATGCAGTTATATAGAGACACACACATTCATGTAAGTGCACTCCTCCTCCTCAATATGTAAATACAGAAATTCAAGTAACTTC